>NW_012133857.1:8739668-8848692 GCF_000956105.1 Propithecus coquereli | reverse complement strand
CTGTCTCAGAACTGCTCAGAAGGTCTGAGGCTCTTCCTGTAATCTTTCCTTCCCCTTTTCTTTTGCAAGTGTCTGATCTGTACTGCAATCCGAGGCTCTCCCTGCTGACTTCTGCTTCCTCCCCTCATCCTGCACAGGTGTTCTCCCCGTAAACCTCTTGCTCCTCTAATCCCGTTTTCACATCTTCTTCTAGGACTTGCATTGACACAAAGTTGCAGGACACCATCCAGTGGTTTGACACTGTCCGCCCTTGTGGTGCTGAAATCAGAAGTAGGACAAAGGGATGTGATGCGGGAACAAAATACATCTGTGTTCTCCCTTCACAGCTGGGTAACCATTAAATGGTGCAGTATATTCCCTTGGTGCTCCTCAGCCAGGGGAGTCGATGGTATTGTCAAAGGTCTTCAAATGCCCAAGGGAATAAAACGGAAAGATTGCCCTAAGACCACACAGAGTGGTTTCCATGGGTGCTGCTCCTGGAAACCCGGATGCTGCTGAAATCTGCAAAGTCACCCTCAGTCGTGCACAGCTCCGGAACAAGGAGCTGGGTGGCTTCTTCCCTTCCTATTTTCTAGCCTCCTGCAGGTACCTCATATTGGCAAAGCCTGACAGAAACCCGATTGGCAAGATTAACAGGAAATGCAGCTCCATGCTTTCAGCCTGTGGTGCGCACTGCAAAGCAGAGCTCTAGAGAATGGAAATGAGGCTGAGGACCAACAGACAGTTCCTGAGCTGGAGGGTGATTTACCCTTTAGTGTCATCAGATGGCACTGTGTCATGTGGGGCCAGGTGTCTTTGCCCCACAAAAGTGATGGGGTGAAGAGGGGAGAGCACTGGGCTTGTATCTTACCAACAAGGCCTAAGTCCTACTCCCGCTGGGGACCACCTGTATGACCTTAGGCAAGTAACATGACCTCTCTGAGCCTCAGCGACCTCGTTTGTAAAGCACAGGTGGGCCTGCACCAGAGATTTTCAAACAGTGCTCCAAGGAACCCTAGGGTACCACAGCCCCTTCACGGGTTACTAAGTAGTTTGGGTGGAGAGAGGCCAAGTCTAGCTAAATTAGAGTAGATTCGCCTTTACATGATTCCCACTTTAGAGAATTCCAGGGTTTTCTTTGAAGATTAAAATAAAAGTTTGAAAACCGTAGACCCAGATGATGTTTAAGATCCTTTCTATCTTTATCTTTCAGAAGTCTATGGGACTTGAATTAAAATCTGGGTCCAGTGTACATATAAGAATAACATCTATTGGATGTCGGGCAGGGGGGAGGGCGAGGAGGGGACGGATATATGCATACACAAAGAGTGCAATGCACACCATCTGAGAGATGGACACGCTTGAAACTCGGACTTGGGGGGGTGGGGGCAATGGCAACATACATACCTAAACATCTGTACCCCCATAATATGTTGAAATAAAAAAAAATCTGGGTCCTGCCACGTATAAATGTGTGACTTGGAGAATCCACTTAATATCCCTGACTCATTTTCCTCACTTGTAAGATAACAAGATCACTAAATGAACGCCTGTGGTGTGTGAGGTGATTTGCACACGTTCCTATCCACACCCTCCCCTCCTGAGAGGACCATCAGTGTTCCCATGTTACAACTGAGGAAGCTGAGGCTTGGTGAAGTTGAGCAACACGCCACATTACTCGGCCAGCAAAGGGCTCGATATCCATGTCCATCAGTTCAAACATCTGTTTTTTCAGCTCTGCTGCCAGCCCACTTTAGAGTGGTATGAGGAATAAATGAGACTATGAATGTAAAAGTGTTTTTCAAAAATACAAGTGATGACATAAGCATACAGAATTATTATTCAGTTTTAGAGTCAGAATTAGTTTTACCCAAATGGACCTAACTCCCTACCAAGCACTTCATATCGTGATAAAATGTCTCTGGTTTACAATCCACTTTCAACAGAATTTACAGTCCTTGCTTATCATTTGTTCTGTACCCAATTCACAAACCATTCCTGACCAGCAGGGCCCTGCCTCCCCCTTCCACCAAGGGCCTCGGCCACTTTCCTTGCTTCTTGGCTTAAGCAGCCCCAACCATGGCTCACAGTTCCTACCCTTGTAAAGGTTCGGCCCCTACCTCTGCTGCCGTCATTGCAGACTGGGGAAAAGCCCCAGGAAGGGGCTGGCTGACGAGGAGAGACTGACTGTTCTACCTGTGCACTGGCTGCTCTAAGACACGCGAAACTCCAGCTTCCCACCAGCTTCCCTGGAGTGTGGGAGAGTGAATGCCCCATGGGGAAGTCTCTAGACAATGATAGAAAGGAGATTGGAAGGAGCCACTTGATCAGTCAAAGCCACCCTTTCTCCCACAACAGACTGTTTCAAGATGCAATCATTTCCTATGACCAATCTTATGCATTTACCTAAAATTTAAATCTTCTAGCATATTCACCAGCCTTTTGCCATACAGCTTTATTACTACATTAACTTGTCACTTTTTCGGGATCATTATGAACTCATGGCAAAAGAAATTCAAGGTGTTACAATTACTTTTTACTATTGTTCTCTTTTTGATTCTCAAATTGTCACAGCATGGCCATTGGAAGGTCCTTTAAGCTGACCTCCTTGTCCTTTCCGTGCTACCACAAACATTTTTTAAAGTATTCTTGCTTTTCAACAACAAAATGTTGCTGTTGAAAAGTCAGGCCCATATTGACTTTTCCTTAACAAAAAATAGATATGAACGCCTGTAATCCTAGCACTCTGGGAGGCCGAGGCGGGCGGATTGTTTGAGCTCAGGAGTTCGAAACCAGCCTGAGCAAGAGTGAGACCCCGTCTTTACTAAAAATAGAAAGAAATTAATCGGACAACTAAAAATATATAGAAAAAAATTAGCCGGGCATAGTGGCGCATGCCTGTAGTCCCAGCTACTCGGGAGGCTGAGGCAGAAGGATTGCTCGAGCCCAGGAGCGTGAGGTTGCTGTGAGCTAGGCTGACGCCATGGCACTCACTCTAGCCCAGGCAAAAGAGTGAGACTCTGTCTCAAAAAAAAAAATAAATAAATAATAGATATGAGAAAGGTTCCTTTTAATGGAGACTAGTACTAGAAACCACACCAGAGGTGCATATCAGATTGTTCCACATAAATACTGGCAGAAGATGGAGTGACACTACTGCTGGGCCACTTTAGGGATAAAGTTGGAAAAACATTTATATTAAGCAGTATGAGTTTTGTGCTACTATTTCTAACTTAACTCTAATATGACTAAATTATCTTAGCAGGGTTTGGGGTTTTTTTTGTTTTTTTTTTTTTTTTTTTGAGACAGAGTCTCACTCTGTTGCCCAGGCTAAAGTGCAGTGGCGTCAGCCTAGCTCACAACAACCTCAAACTCCTGGGCTCAAGCGATCCTCCTGCCTCAGCCTCCCGAGTAGCTGGGACTACAGCACATGCTTCCACGCTTGGTTTATTTTTTTACTTTTGTCTATTTTGCCCAGGCTGATCTCAAAATTCTGGCCTCAAGCCATCCTCCAGCCTCAGCCTCCCAAAGTGCTGGTATTACAGGAATGAGTCACCACGCCCAGCCTATTTTAGCCTTTTAATATTTAAATTCATTTTTCTACAGCATTCCTACCTAGATTTCAATGCCTTATCCAAGCTACAATTGAATACTTTGTTTTGTCTCTTTCTAATTCTTCTATGTTATTGACCACAGTTCTATAGTCATTTTGACATAAAAAGATAAACTTACTAATAGAAGAGGACATAAACAGGGAATTCTCAAAAGAGGATCAGTAAAATTTTTTAAATTTTCAAATTTGTTATTTATGAAATATATGTAAACTAAAACAATGTTTTGATAGGTAATGATATTATCAGACTCCAAAAGAAAAACTAATATCCAAAGTGGGATATTATTTGGCATCTCTGATTTTCTCTGGGCTTCTGCTTCATTCTCTGCTATGGATTGACATCCTCTACTTTCTCATGGCTTCTGCTCCCATATCTTTGGCCTTCAAACAGCCCATCATGAACTATTTGGCTCATTGAGACGTTTGCGCTTCAGTTTCCACCACTATCTGCCTCATTTTTATCTGATTTTCCTAATCCAGAGTTCCCAACAGCAGATAGAGTCACACTCATATCACGCCAGGATGAGGCCAGCTTATGGGCTGGCTGGTTCTGCCGACCTCTGCCCAATCAGGTGCAGCCATGTTATCACATGGCACAGAACATGGCTGCCTGCAATCAGGCATTGTGAGACTTGGCCTGCTCCATACACTCTGGGAGGTGAATTATATTCTTGCTTATGTCATTTTACAGCTTTCTAACTATGATCCTATCATGCACATGATTCCAAAAACGTAAGAAAAAAATTCAATAAAAAAAATAGAATCATTAAGAGATGCCTCATTCATAGTTTGATATATGTTCAGCAATAGACTACTCACTTGTTTAGCTAAGCCATCCCCCAAAATATGTCCCCTCCTCCTTCTAAGAAGAAATACAAGATAACGGCTATTGACAGCCATTCACACTGTCCAAGTGTTACATAGTGGTTAAGATAGGTTTGGTTCTGGAGCTAGATGGCCTGGGTTTGAATCGGCTCCTCCATTTATAAGTCTTGTGGCCTGCAGTAAGTGACTTATCTTCTTTGCCTCCATTTGCTCATCTGGAAAATGGGGACGCAATGAGTTTAGGCAGCTATACAGTTCAAGGGAACAGTTCCTCACATGAAACTGCCCTCACTTCTGATGCCAATTCCAAGTTCAGGGAGTTCCCAAAATCACTCTCAGTTTCAATAATTTGCTGGAAGGACTTAAGATGTAACTGACAGCTATTATAGTCACAGTTAATTACAGGGAAATGATACAGGTTAAAATTAGCAAAAGGAAGAGATGCACAGGACCGAGTCTGGGAGGGGTCCAAATGTGGAGCTTCCAGTTGTCCTCTCCCTGTAGAGTCCTGAACGATGTTACTTCCTCCCAGTCATGATATGTGACAATACAGGGTACTGCCAACCAGGATGGTCACCTGAGCACTTTGGTGTCCCAAGTTTTTATTATGGCTTCATCACATTGTCCAGGTGGCTGACTTTTAATTCCCAGTCCCTCCCAGAGGACAGGCTAATACATTTAGTCATCAGTTCCTCCAAAAGTCAGAACTGACACTGCATGGCCCAAAGACCCCAGGCAAAGACATTTCTATCAGGTGGGACACTCCAGGGGCTGAGGAATCAGCTCCCAATAGGTGAGGGCAAACCAGACCTCTCTTTGGGTAAGGTTAATTTTTCAGGGGATAATAATAGTTCCTACTTCCTAGGGTCATTGTAAGGACTAAGTGAGAAAACACAAGTCTGCCATCCTTTGTCTATAATTTCAAAATCCCAAATGCTCTGAAAACTGGAAGTTTTCTCATAAATCATTTAGTGGGGAAAAAAAACTTACATGAGATTGTTTATATCTTCTTATCCTAGTTAGTGAGAATTTCATATATTTTCCTGAAGAAGTATCACCATGTGTGATTTGGGGGAAGGTGCCACGCCACCAGCACCACCCACCCCTCTCACAGGGGTGTGACATGCAATCACCATCAACCACGCAGTGCCTGTCTAAAACCCCCAAAAACATCTTGTCCTGAGGGATTTAGTTAAAGGATCTGTGAGCCTATAAGTGTAGGTGCTAATAACAGACCCTAGCATGTAGTAACTGTTCAATAAATGCAAACTATAATTATTTTCTACTAAGATAAATGCAAATGTAGTGAAGGAAGAAAACAACCCCAACAGTAATCAAGGTCGTTAATTCATTATTGCTTTGTCAAAATTTTACCCTAACTTTTCACAAAAAATTTTCAGAATGTATAGTAAAATGAAAGCCAATAAATCAAGTAGAAAATTTATCTTGTTAGATGTATCACAAATGTTATGTATTTTGACATAAGTAAAAATTACACATTGATGTAGGCCCGAGCCCAGTTAAGCAGGGTTGCTGAGGATATGGGAGCAGAGAGGGTTCCATGGGAGTCTTTGGGAGGTTTGCCAGAGCTTTCCAGCCAATTATGTATAATTTAATTATAAACCCTTGCCATGTGTTTAGTTCTGAACTTCCTGAAACTTGCTATCTGAAGTTTTTAGAATTTCCTACCAATTTTTTAGATAATTCAATTTATTGCTTAACGAGCCCGCCAATTAAGTGTTTACATTATTACATGATTTGTTTTTTCCTCTCTAGAAAGTGGGCTTTTTTCAGTGTGTCCTCCTCTATTTGTGTCAAAATAACAAAATTATACCTAAAATCATACCCCAGGAACATGAGGATCAATATGTCAAAGAACAGAGGAAAATTCACAAGAGCCCACCCACATCTCAAGCAGGGAGGAAAACAGGCCCATTCTGGGAGCAAACCTTTCCACACGCATTACCCCAGCACCTTGGGCCCTTCCTGGAACCAGCTGGAAAATGGATGGATGGACACAGAAACCATCTTATCACAGGACCACAGCCTCTGGTTCCCAATCCCTAAGTCCAAAAGCTCTGAAAATTGAAAGATTTGTAACTCGCTTAGTTACAAAGCTTGCCCCCGACTGGTGGGAGGCTATTTTTAGTCTTCATGCCACTCAGTGTGAATATTCATTAGTTTGGCTGCAGAAATATTAATGTATTTGATGACAGGGTGCTTCCCCAGACTCCACTGGAGGTGCTAATAATATATGTTGAATTACCTTCCTAAAGTCCAAAACATTCTGAATTCTGAAATATATCAAAGTTTTTTAATGAAGAATTACAGAATTATATTACAAAAAACATCCCAAAGGTAGGTGTTATCTTCATTTTAAAGATAATAAAACATATTTAAAGATGTTAAGTAACTTGCCCAAAGTCACACAATAAGCAGAAAAAGATTATACACTGTGATAGTACAAGTGTGTCAATTGTGACTTCCAATGGACAAGACTTCACATAGCTTCATCAGGGAACTGATTATAACTTAAAGTGGGGCTGATACTTTTTAATAGACTCAAAATTAGGAAAAGGTTTTGCCACTGGCAAAGTTATGCTGTTAAGATTTCAGACCAGTTCCCAGAGAGGCCTTCCCATCTCCATTTTCAAGGAAATTATGCCCTCTGACTTTAAGGAGATACGTTTCTTCTCATCCCTTAAAAGCAGAAGGAATTTGATAAAGAAGTTGCCTGGCAAAAAAAAAAAAAAAAAAAAAAATCACTAGACTGAAATCAAAACAAATCATTTTTTGCATATTAATCAGGCACCTGATTGAAACTGTGCTAGCTGCTTCGAGAGAGGAATATTAAAAGTAAAGCACTGCTAATTTAAGCACAACTAATTTTAAAAGATGTACCTAGAAACAGCCGCATGGGAGAATCACTTTAGCTGCATCAACCACCCGCTTCATTTGATGGGATACGCCTGCATTGGGAGTCCCAATGTCACGACATTTCCTTCGTCCCTCTGGGTAGACAGTGAAGTCTGCCGTCCCCTGTAACCTGCAAGGCTCTGGTTTTCATGGCTCCATCCAATTTATTTCAGCCTCCCAAGTGATCAAGAGGGGACCAGAAGGAAGACTCTAACCTGGGGCCAAAACGACTGTCCAAGGAGCTGCCACAAAGCTTGAGCCCCACCCCCATGGAGCTGGAAGACCACCCCTTCCAAGAAGGCAGTCCCATATGAACAGCTGCAGGGCTCACTGGTAAACCTCACCTGTAGCAGACATTGCTGGGACTCTTCCCAGATCTCCTCAGATCTCTTTGACAGGTTCTGTGCGTCCCTTCCCAAGCTTGTACCCACAGCTCTCTTAGGAGGACTGTGCAGGGGCTGCTGGCACAGCTTCGCCTGCAGGCATGGGGAGTTTGTCCCCAGAGGCAGCCTTTAGCAAGTGCCTGAATAGTAAAAGAAAGGAAGCTCAGCTCCCTTGCTTTTACCCAAGCCTAATTTATGCCCCGAGCCTCTCTGAGGAGTTAGGGCAAGGCTGCACCTTTGCCTGAAATCACCCTTTTCTGAGTTTCGCTCCCATCTTTGAACTGCTTCCCCTACTCCTTCACTGATTCCAGCGAACAATCCCCACTCTGGCTCACCCCACCAAGGACCAGCATACCCAAGGTTCTGATCCCATATAGACAGTAAATGTACTTCAAGGTGAATAATGAACCTCAAGTGAATTCTCTACACCTCTAGAAAGGACCTACTTAAAGATCAACTGTTCCACTGGTGAGCCCGTCCTCTGCCACCGAGGCCTGCCAGGGGACACGGCCAAAGAGAATAAGTTAGAACCAGAGCAGAGGACAGGACCCAGTCACGGGCCCATCTTCCCTCTATCCAGAACTACGGACAGCACACAAGTATACCTGCGGCAGAAGCTACCAGCTACCCCAAAGTCTGTTCTCCTTTTTCTCTCGCAACCATGGAGTCCCCAGTTATAAACCAGCCAGCCTCCATTCCAGTTAGACGTGGCCGTGCATCTAACTTCCAGACAACAGGGTGTGAACAAGAGTGATGTGCACGACTCTGAGGTGCTCCTCCCTCCCCCTCGCCTGTGTGGCTGTGGTGGGGAGCCCTCACGGCCACGTAGATGGAGGCCACGCCTGAGCAATGGAGGAGAAACAACAAAGAAGGATCTGGGTCCTCCATATCACAGAGCTGTCCAGGCTGTTCCCTGAAGAGAAAAAAAGTCCATGTAAACCAAGTTATTAATACTTTTGTGTTCCTGTTAGAGCAGTCAAACCAATATTCTAATTAACGCAATTCCTTAGCATGCAGGTGGATTATAAATTTTCTAACTGAGCCATGAATAAAGAGAGAAGAGGTGGTCTTAGGTTGGATTTCCTGTAAAAGACCCTGAGGTGAGGACCCACGTCAGGTGATTTATGAGTTGTTAGGAAGCATTCCCAGGAAACACTGACAGTCGAGTGGGAAAGTAAGAAGAGAAGGCAGCCAAGCAAGAGTACAAAATCAGAGAAGGTCCCAGGGAGGGCAACCATGGCTCTATCCCTCATGGGAGTTCTGGGGACAGGACGGGTCAGACCTAAGTGTGTTGTGATCATAGGCAAGGGAGCTGGAGAATTTATACTGCCCCCACCCCCACCGCCACCCGCCAGTCATTAGTCAAGAAATACCCCCCGAAGAACCTTAATTCCTGGGCATGTCTATATATCCACACAAGTGGAGCAGGGTCCAGCAGCCTGTGGGTGGCCTTCCAGTAGAGAGGCACAGGTGCCAGCTGTTGGGAGTGAACACACCCTGGGAGGGCATTTTATACACCCACACGTATAAAAATGGTAAAACAAATCCAAGGGCACATGGATGAAGCACTGACAGTGTCTGCTTACAGAGGCCCTTCCTAACATGTTTGCTGGAGGTCCCAAGTGATTAGTCGTGTGTGGCATGTATTCCTGGGGCCCTTCACATAGGAAACAGTTTTGCCTCTCACCAGCACCTGGACATTTCTATTGGTTATATCTTATCTAAAATGGCATTCTTCTGACAACCACAATGATAGACATGGTTGTATCTGAGAGGCCTCTGCAAGTCCTGAAAGAAATAACGAAAAATTTTATAGGAGTTCCTGGTAGGGACTTTTACTCCCCACTCGGAGCTCAAAACAATCCAGCAGCAGAAATCATCTACCTCATTCCTGGATATGGAGTGACACTATTACCAGATGCATCCCACACCTGCTTAGAAACAAGCACAGCATTTTGTAATCTAAAATGTCATTTGACAACATGACCTAAGAGGGATACATGCTATTCAAAACAAACTAGGGCTGAAGATCGATTGCAACACACACATACTCTTTTTAAAAAGCTCACTTAACACTCATGCCTATCAAATTGGGAAAAAAATGATAAACAACAACAAATGCCAGTGATGGTGAGTGAGGGCACTGGAGCATAGGCACCCATAGGTGCTGCTCATGGGAATGTATATTGGAGATTCATTGGGATTTTCTACATAGAAAATCATGTTGTCTGTGAAAAAATATTATTTTATTTCATTTTTTGCAATCTATATGGTTGTTGTTGCTTTGTATTTATTTTTGTTTATGCTTTTACTAATTGTACTGAGATGTCCAGTGTGGTTTGAATAGCAGTGATGAGATCAGATATTGTTGCCTTGTGCCCAATATTAGGGGGAAATCACTCAGTTCTTTACTAGTATAATATTAGCTGTAGGTTTTTTGTAGCTGTCCTGAGGAGATTCCCTCCTATTTTAGTTTGTTGAGAATTTTTTTGTCTTATCAGGAATGGATGTTGGCAGTTCTACATCTATTGGTATGATCATGTAGGGTTTTCCTTTCTTAGACAGTTAATGTGGTGAGTTGCATGGATCAATTTCTGAATATTGAATCAGCTCGCTCTCCCAGGCTAAACCCCACTTGGTCACAGTGTGTTAACCTTTTTGTGTATTGCTTTTTTCCACTGCTAGTATTTTATTGAACATTTTTGCATCTATATTCATGAATATTGGTGTGTACAGATGATGCTTGAATAACATGGGGATTAGGGAAGCCAACGCCCCGTGCAGTCAAAAATCCATGTAATAACTTTTGACTCCCAAAAAACTTAACTGCTAATAGCCTACTGTTGACTGGAAGCCTTAGCAATAACATGATCAATTAATACATATTTTGTATGTTATTTGCATTATATACTGTATTCTTACAATAAAGATAGAGAAAATATTAAGAAAATAATAAGGAAGAGAAAGTATATTTACTATTCATTAAGTGGAAGTGTATCATAAAGGTCTTCATTCTCATCATCTTCACATTGGGTAGGCTAAGGAGGAAGAGGAAGAGAAGGGCTTGGGCTTGATGTCTCAGGGGTGGCAGAGGTGGAAGAAAATCCAGATATAAGTGGACCTGCATAGTTCAAACCCATGTTGTTCAAGGGTTAACTGTAGTTTTCTTCCTTGTACTATCTTTGGTTTTGGTATCAGGGTAATGCTGGACTCATAAAATGAGTTGGGAAATATTCCTTTCCCTATTATTTTCTGCAAGAGAGTGTTCAGAATTGGCATTTGGTAGAATTTGTCTATGAAACCCTCCAGGCCTGCAGATTTCTTCTTTTGGAAAGATTTTAACAACAAATTCAATTTCTTTAATAGATACAGGATTATTCAGGTTCTCTATTTTATCTGAGATGAGGTTTCATACTTTGTGGATTTTGAGGAATTGGTCTACTTCATCTAATTTCTTCAATTTATGTGTAGTTTGTAGTATTCCTTTATTTTCCTTTTAATGTCTGTGGAATCTGTAGTGTTTACAGATCACATTTGTTTTGAATTTACTTTTGTTTATTTCTAATACTGGTAATTTGTGTCTTCTCTCTTCTCTGCCTTGTTAGTCCTTCTAGAAGTTTATTAATTTTATTGATCGTTTCAAAATACCAGGCTTTGGTTTCATTGATTTTATCTATTGTTTTTGTGTTCCTATTTCATTAATTTCTGATCTGATGGTCCTTTTGTTATTATCGCACAGGGTCCTGAGGCTCTTCTCACTTTTTTCAATCTTTTTTTTGTTTTTCGGTTTAGATAAATTCTATTTATCTATCTTAAAGTTCATGGACTCTTTTCTCTGTCTGCTATTGAGTTCATCCAGTGAGTTTTTAATTTGGGTTGTGGTAGCTTTTAGTTCTAAAATTTATATTTAATTCTTCTTTACGTTCTTTATTTCTTAGCTGAAATTTTTTCTTTTTAGCATTTGTTTTGTTTCAAGAGTGTTCACAATTGCTTGAACATTTTTATTATGGCTGCTTTCAAGTCTTTGTCAGATAATTCTATCATCTGTGTTCTTGCTGTGATTGTTTTTTCCCACGCAAGTTAAAATTTTTGTGATTCTTAATATGCTAAATAGTTTTGAATTGTATCCTGTACATTTTAAGTATTATGTTATGAAAAATTGCATCTCGTGTAAATCCTATGGAGAAATTGATATTTTTTGTTTTTGTTTTTTGACCTGATTGGATTTAAGCTGAAAGTTCCAACATGAGGGCTATGTTTCCAACATTAGTTCAGCTGTCAAACTTTTGCAACGCTCTCCAGATCTGTCATAAATGTGTATCAATCAGTCTAGAACCTGGGGGGATAATCTATCCATTACTTTAGTTCTGAAAATCTCTAGCATGGCAATTATGATCAGATGCACATCATGTCTCAAGAGTGAGACTTGGAGCTCATCAACAACTGTTCGTAACAGTCTTGTTCATAAACAGAGTTGATTTTCTGAGCTCCTCCTTCTCTGCAGCCTTCCTAATACTTTCTGGTTTTCTTAAGTCTCCCCTTTTTAGTCTTCTGGCCAGAAACATGAGGCTGTAGTTATCTTTCTTTGCCTCATACTTCCATGATTGGGTTTGCATTTGGGCTAAGTGGTGGGAAGACAGATTTAAAAAAAAAAAAAGCAACAAAGGTTAGCCCTAGCCTCTTGGTACAAAAGATCTACCACTGCCTCTATACTACAGGATTGCCTGGGGGCTGAGGTATGAGAGAACAGAGAGCAGAGGAGATAAATCCAGGAGAATTTCTGCTTGCTCATGTGCACATGTGTGCACTCTCTCTCCCTCTCCCTCTCCGTTAGGAGTTCCCTTTCCAACTCCTCAAGCCAGGAGGATTGAGGGATCCTCCTGGAGCTCTTCGGTACTTCAGTGCTCACTTTTGAGTTTCTAGCTGCACTGATTTTGACTGGGAGATACTGGAGGGACAAAAATAGTAAGCTTACTGCCAGGGTGGTTATACTTTGATTTCTGGTATTTTCCCCCAACCTGCCTTTTGCTGTTTATTTTTCAAAATCCTCAAATAGTTACTCCATGCATTCTACCCAGGTTTTATAGTCACATTCAGGGGGAGTGATGAGAAAAGTGTGTTTACTCCATTTAACTCAGAACCTGAAAACCAGGTTTAAGGATTTATCATAGGGAAATAATCAAAGATGTGTGCTGAAAACGTGTGTATTCAAGGCTTTTCATCACCACACTGTTTAAGATAGCTATATAGTTTGTGTTACTCTTCACAAGCAAAGAAAATCTGGTTGCTTTAACTTAAATCTGGCTAATTTAAGTTTTTAAAGGGCTATTGGGTACCTTAAGAATGCCAAGGAGGATGAGAATCTAGCTTAAGAGATTATGTAATCTGGAACAATGCCTAAATTCATGCTACGATATGACTTAGTGACTACCTCATAGACCACTGTCCAGCTTAGGACACTATAAATTTCACTGGACTCTGATCACAACTAATCATACTGTTGCCATTTCTGCCTCCAGAAAATTTATCTTTCTGCCTGTGACACTCAAGAGTCACCACCAAGGACCATCTGTCCACCAAAAGCAGTTCTCTGCCGTTCCCAGTTGTTTGCATCCCTCTGACACATTCATAGCTTCTCTTCTCTGTAACACTCCCACAAGGCCACAGAAGACTGTGTTTTTGAATTTCTTTTTACTAACACAGTTATTAACTTTCAGCACTAAATTATGTTCCAAAGGTGACAAAAGCAGTAGAATTTTAGAGGCAAGGGACACTATTGAGAACACGAGTTGCAGAAGAGTAGGGGCAGAGCTGGGTCATGGTGATCTCAACAGGAGAGTTGTATCAGTCAGCTATTGTTGTACAGCTGAGGTGTAACAAAATATCCCCAAGTGATATTTCTCACTCATGGATTTGGAGCCAATTAAGTCACCTCTGCTTCTGATTTTAATTTTGCCAGTTTCTGTGAATTCCTATGGCTGTATCCTCTTATCTCTCATAGCTTTCAATGAGCAGCATAAGTTGTCCCAAGTTTACATGGCATGAACCTGGCTTCACTGCTTCCCATGAGAATCTGCTCATGTCAAGTGTTCTGTGATTTAGCTACACTTCACACCAAGGATTTGAGGGATCACAGCAAAGGGTCACATCTTGGAACACACGGCCTTCAGCCATCTTTCTAGCTATGCCCCTCTCCCCCTTCCAATCATCTCCACTTCTCCCAAACTCAAATCAACCCACAAATTCCTTCTCCTTTTTTTCACAGACCATTCCGTTCTCACCTAGGCCCCTTGGAGTTTCACCTGCTTCCAAATGGTTTAGCAAAGTACTTCTTTCAAACACATCCAGTGTGCTCCCCAGGAGAAAAATTGGGTAAATAATATACTCTCTCAAAGCAACCAAAGTTATGTACCTTTGCTCTTGTCCCTCCAATCAGTTATCCCTATCCAAGTCATTCAAGAAGTACTAGACATGCAACAAGCAAATGGTCTGTGGAAGATTTAACCTACTTAAAAGGGGGAGAAATGAGATGTAGCTACCTGTGTATTATCCCTTGAAGAATCTTATAAAAGTACAGCCCCAGTAGTCAGGATGCTCTGAGGAGAACCCCATTGGGGAGAACAATGGCTAAAAATAGTACTTGACCTTGGGTTTCTGAAGGGAAAATGATGAAAAATGTTGACCAAAGAGTTTAAAGTGTCTTTGAAGAAAAAAGAAAAATAAAAGCACACCCACTTTCTAAAACTGCATGGAAGTCACCTTCTGCACTTTCTGGAAAGGAAGAGGTATTCAGCCAAGGTGTGGGCTTTCAGGCACGACCTTCAGAAACAGGCAAAGGGCAGCTACTCTATACCAAGTAGATGGTGGAGGCAACAGGATGGCAAAGGAGAATGGTAGATGCCAGAAAACATCGGAGAGGTAACAAAAGTAAGTGTCTGGATCAGGAAGCTGAGCCCTCCTCATGGAATCAAAACTAGCCAGGGCTGCTTCCACTGTCAGCAAAGGGACAAGTGTCAGATGGGCTGCAGATTCTGGGATGATGGCATTCACGGAAACTGAATGTTTTTAAGAGGAAATGTGGGAGGAAGAATCCAATGCTAACACCTTACTACAGATGTGTTCATAATGTCAGCAATTTAACCACCTTACAATGGAGGTTCTTCTGCAATGAGAGGACACAGGAGGCCCTGGGAGGGGAAGCTCCCTGATTCTCACACTCCCCAAGTGCTGTCATTCTCTGAGCTTTCCCTTGCGTTGCCCCCCACCCTTCTCTTAAATAGTGAAGGGCTCACCACACGCCAGGAACTGTGAAGAGCTCAGAAATGAATGAGACTGTCACCATCCAGGCAATTCATGACCTAATAAAGGAAGAAGGCTAATAAAACATGTGTCAAAGGGAAGACATAACTGTGCCCTTAGAAGTGAGGAGGAAGACACGTTCACACTCTGTGGAGGCTTCCCGTCAGAAGGATCATCAAGCAAAGCCTTCTCGGTGGGTGAAGGCAAGAGTGTCTGTCGTGTGCCAGACACTGGTGCTTTCCACGGGTTATTTTGGTTAAGTTTGTTTCAACAATATATTGAGTGATACTAGATGCAGTCCCTTGGGATCCAGCTGTGAATAGAAGAGTCACTTTCCTCATGGCAGTTGGAGTCTAATGGTGTGGCAGACTGAATGATGGCCGCCTGGTATGTCCACACCCTAATCCACAGACCCTGTGAACATGTTCTGTTATATGGCAAAGGGGAATTAAGGTTGTTATTCAACCGACCTGAAAATAGGGAGATTATCCTGGGCCAATGTAATCAAAGCATCCCTAAATATAGAAGAGGCAGAAAAATGAGCATCATCGTGATGTGACGTGAGAAGGCTTGACCAGCCATTGTTGGCGTTGAAGAGGGAAGGAGGCCATGAGCCAAGGTTGGAGGCAGCCTCTAAAAGTTGGAAAAGATAAAAAAAAAAAAAAATGTCTCCCCTAGAATGCTGAGAAAGGAACACAGCCCTGCTGACACCCGACACCCTGATTTTAACCCAGTGACACCCATTTCAGATTT
Organism: Propithecus coquereli; assembly: GCF_000956105.1. NCBI lineage: Eukaryota > Metazoa > Chordata > Mammalia > Primates > Indriidae > Propithecus > Propithecus coquereli. The sequence goes on along the minus strand of NW_012133857.1, from coordinate 8,832,924 downwards.
CTAAGCTCAACAACTATAAGATTATAAATTTGGATTGTTTTAAGCCGCTGAGTTTGTGGGAACTAAACGTTGCTGCCGATGTTGTTACTTGGTGAGGAATGAGGCAGAGGGGATTGTGGAAGGTGTGTTGCAGTAAAAGATTGGACATCGGAGTGCTCACTCTGGCTCTGCCATTAATTCATGGATTTACTCATTCATTCAGCTGGAACCATGTGCCGGGCAGAGTGCCAGACGTGTATGCTCTGTCAGTGTATGACAGGGAACAAGACATGGAAGTTTCTGGCTCTTAAGCAGCTTACAATCAAGTTGGCAGCAGACAAGAAGTCAACAAAAAGATAAATAAGCACAATGAATGAAATTAGCATCATGGTGCCATGAGAAATAGGACGGTCAGGGAAGGGCTCTCTGAGGAGACGACAATTATTAATAAATTGAAATTTAAAGAAAAAAAAGGTAGGGGAAGACAACCATGTAAAAAATGCACACAAAGGGGACAGGAAATGCAAGGTCCCATGGCTGGAAAGAGCTTATTGGCACAGACTAGGGTTGGACAAATGGCTTGTGCCACAGAAGAATGGTGAGGTAGGGAGGGGACAGATCACAAAGGCCTCATAAGCCACGGTAAGAAATCACTCGAGAGCAATGGGAAGACATTGAAGGGTCATAAACAGAAGAGTGATAGGACCCTATATATTTCATATTGTTTTTAATTTTTATTTTGAAATAACTATAGTTTCCCGGGAAGTTGCAAAAAAATATGTTAGAAGTCCTGTGTACCCTTTACCCAGTTTCCCCTGATGGAAACATCTGGCATATCTATAGTACAATATCAAAACCAGCTAATTGACATTGGTACAATCTGCAGGCCTTATTCACATTTCACCAGGTTTACATGTAATTATTTGTGTTTGTGTGTGTGGTATGTATACAGTTCTATTCAATTTTCACATGCTAAATTCATGTAACCACCACCACAATCAAGATGCAGAGATATCTTATACAAGATAACTATTCCATCACCGCAGGGTTCCTTGGTACTACCCCTTTGTAGGCTCATACATGCCTCTTTCCCGCCTAAACCTTTGGCAACTTAAAACCTGTTTTCCATCATTACAACATTATTAAGACTGATATTAATATGTAAGTGAAACCATATAATATGTAACTTTTTGAGACCGGCTTCTTTCACTCAGCATAATGCTCTGGAGGTCTGTCCAAGTTGTTGCAAGCATCAGTAGTGTATATTCCTTTCTATTGCTGAATAATACTGCATGGTATAAATGTACCACAATTTGATGAACCATTCACCTATTAAAGGACATTTGGGTCATTTCTAGTTTTAGGCTATCACAGATAAAGCTGCTATGAACATTCATGTGCAGGTTTTTGTGTGAATTTAAGTTTTCATTTCTCTGAGATAAACGCCCAAGAGTACAATTTCTGGGCCATATGATGGTTGCATGGTTTCTGGGTTCTCTTCTTTCCACCGGTCTATGTGTCTCTCCCTCCACGATATGTACCACACTGTCTTTATTACTGTAGCTATAGAATAGACTGATTCCTCCCACTTTATTATTCTTTGTCATAATTGTTTTAGCTATTTCAGTTCCTTTATTTTTCCAAATAAATTTCTAGAATAAGCTTGTGAATAACTACAAAAACAAACAAAACCTTGCTTAGATTTTTATAGGAATTGCATCAAGCCTATAGATCAATTTTGGTAGAATTGACATCTTTACTACGTTAAGTCTCTGAACACGGTATGACTTTCCATTTATTTAGCTCTTTGATTTCTTTCACCAGCATTTTGTAATTTTCGGCATACAGACCCCATATGTGTTTTGTCAGATTTATGCCTATTTCATTTTCTTTGGTGTGATTGTACATGGTACTGTGTTTTTAATTTTAGTTTCCACATGTTTGTTGTTAGTATATAAAAACGCAATTGATTTTGTATGTTTTTCTCATACCCTGAGGCCTTGCTGAAATCACTTACTAGTTTTGGAAGTTTTTTTGTAGATATCTTGGAATTTTTCACATAGAAAACATGTCTAAAGATAGGGACAGTTTTATTTTTTCATTTCTAATCCTGTATATCCTTTCAAATTTGTTTTTAAAGATTTCTTTGCTTCTTAACAAATGGATTGTAGAAAGACAACTGATTTCTGGATAAAGGAAGTGGGTGGAGAATGGAGCCATTTGTTGAGATTGGAAAGACTAAGGGAGGAGAAGGTTGAGGGGGGGAAAAATCAAGAGTTTTGCCTATGAGACATCTAAGTGGAACTGTTGGGTGGGTGGTTAGAGATTTGAGGCCAAAGCCTCACAGGGAAAGTCAAAGGTGGAGATAAAATCTGGGAAGAATCAGGAACTAGACAGTACTGAAGTCCAGGGAAGAGTGCCGGCAGGGGCCAGAAGACAGCCCACGACTGAGCCCTGAGGACTGCAGATATTTAGAGGTTGGCTGCAGGAGGGGAAGCCCATGATGGGAAGGCCTGGGAAGACCACCTGATGGCTTCAGACAAATCACTTCATTTCTTTATACTTCAGTTTATTTACCAGAGAAAATGGGAGTTTTGGTAGGAGCACAATTATACCTCTTGGAGTCCTTTGGCAATAATGCTTTTTAATTTGGGGGGCTCCCATCAGCACAAAGTATGGAAGAGGATGGAAGAGGGTCAGATAATTAAGGGATTCCCTCATTTACTCATTTCCTGAGACTTGGTACTGTGGGTGTATGATTTCCTTGGAAAGATAGCATCTATCCTGATTAAGAATACATATATTAAGCACCTCTCTTGCCAGGCTCTTTGACTATTATGATAAATTGATCCCCTAATGTCAATGCAAAGCCTTCGTCAGTAGTAAAGCAAAGCATCTTGCTGATCGGAAAGAGCTGATCAGGTTCTCTCAATGCCCTTCAAGTCCAGCCACACCTAAGTCCAAACCACTGCACAGAGGCTGGCAGGGGAGATTTCCAAAAGGGGAATCCTAGGTGATTCCCCACCAGTTGCCTCAGTCTGCCCTGGATCACCCCTTTAGAAGCAAGCAAACCTCCTGGTAACTGCAGGATAATCCTCGTGAGCCCGGGAACTGAAACGTTTGGATTTGCAAAGGTCCCCACTAGAAGGGACCCAAGTCCTCAGATTATTGGGGCCTTGCTGTAAAACCTCAGCCAGGGCTGTTAGGCCCAAAACTCTGAGAGCAGCCTTTCTAATTTGCCCTCATCCCTCCCAATGTTCCCCACACTTGTACTTCTGAGCACAACACCCATACCGAGTATATCCGCCAAGTTGGGCTAGGTTTTGCTACAATAACAAACAAAATCTTCCCAACAAAAGCTTACTTCTTGCTCATACTACATGTACATTTTGCGTCAGCAGGGGTTCTACTCAGCAGTCCTCGGGAACCTGGGATGACCCAAGCTCCATCTCAAAAGAGGTCTCCACAATCACCAAAGCAGGAAAGGGGAATGGAAGCAAATCTCACATCAGCTCTAAGGCATCCATATAGAAGAAAAAATCCCTTCTGCTCACACTTCCTTGGGCAAAGCAGTCACACACACATACCCTCCCTTCTTCCCTTTCAAAAGGGACAAGGAATTACAATCCTACTGTAGCAAATGATGCCAGTGCCCTACCCAGACCTCTTGAGATTCCTTTTGCTGGTTTGGTTGGTGGCCCATCCTCTGCTTCTGCAGGTGCTTCAGCTCACGGCTGCCCCTGCAGCCTTCTCCAGAAGATTACCCTTGGGTGATGGGACCTGTCTTGCCGGAAGCGTACAGGAGTTACATGGACGCATCCCTGGGTGGCCCATGGGCAAGGACTGACTTGGACTAGAGTAGAAAAGCCCTCTCCTTACCTTAAAGTGAGATACATTCCGTGGTACCAGAGCTCACCACAAGATCAGGCTGAAGCTGGATGTCGCCTAAAACCACATTCTTGCATAGTTCCTTCACCCTTCCCCACTCTGCATCCCTAACTTCCTTACTGATTTCTGCAGAGAATCCATTCTCTATAAACCACATGCACACCAATCCCCATCTCAAGCTCTGCTTTGAGGGAATCTGACAGGAAATACATGTTGTGGCCTGGAGGAAGAAATAGGATATTTGGGGGAAGCTCTAATAGCTACTGTATCAGTATGAACTAACCTTTTCTGAAGGCCAACCTTCCTGACTGAATCAAAGCAGAGCTTGAGACAAGTCTTCCATTCAGGGAGTTTATTTGGGAAGTGATCCAGGAAGCAGGAGAGAGAGGGAAATGGAACCGGGAAGAAGGGAAAGCCAATACAAGGACTGATCATCAAGTTGACCACTACTACTGGCAATGGGGGCTCAGTTCCCGCGGGACCTCTGAGGAATTATGAAATGTATTTCAGTCCACCGAGGAGAGAAAAAGGCAGGAATTCATCCATAACTCCCATCCCCATTGATCAAAGTGGCCTTGTGGACATTAACTTCTTCACACCTCCTGGTCGTGCACACGTGAGTTCCAACTATATTCCCACAATTGCCCCACATCTCAGCATCAGAGAAGCCCTGGGGAAGGAAACAAGAGACGCACCGAATGGGACCACAGCAAGGCAGTGTCAGGTTGTCCTGGTGCAAAGCTGGCTGAAGCCTGCCCACGACTGGTCACTGCAGCAGTGGTGGAATGAGAGATGGAACCTAGCGGATTTGGAGTCGTCACAAGAAATGTCCCTTTGCAGTCAGATCAGGTCATGCTTCTACTTAAAACCCTACGGTAGCTCCCCAGTTTACTTAGCACAAAAGCTAATGGCTTTATAATGGCCCTTACAAGGCCTATGTGATCTGACCTCTTTACGCCTTTGATCTCATATCTAACTACTCTCTTCCTCATTTTCTGTACTCTAGCCTCCCTGGCATCCTCAGATGCACCAGTCACTCTCAGGCCCCAGGGCATTTGCACTGGCTGTTCCCTCTACCCAGATAGCCACATGGCTCACTGCCTCTCCTCCTCAAGCTATTTTAAATTAGATCCCACCCTTCTCTCCTGGAACTTCCAATCCCCCATCCTGCCCTAATTTTGTTTCCCCCCCCCATACCTCTTGTCATCTTTTAATGTAAAACATGATAAATGGATAAATCTATTAATGTTTATTGGTTGTCTTCAACTAGAATGATCAACTCTTCCTTGGAGATTCCCAGAAGTTTAGACATGGGGCAGCATATGGTAGGTGCTCCAGCATTTGCTGATTAAATGAATGAATTTATTGGCAAGTTTTAAAATAATGCAAATCACCTCCAATTTTTAAGTTCTTCAAGAATCACAGTCCAAAGCTGGTGGGCTGTCAATGGTGTTTGTCATTATTTCTATTTGTGAAAAAAATTCTCCTAAATTATGCAAATCTTGAATTATATAAGATTGTCAGCAGGAATATATCCTTCACATAAAAACAAAATATTATATGTTCATGTAATAAATTAATGTGCAATCATTAAAAGCAAGTTTTAAAAATATATTTAATGATGCATAGAAAATAAACTCATGTTACAGTTGTGAGTTTGAATAACAGGATATAAAACTAAATATATATTATGATGAGTACATCTTTGAAAAGGGGAAAATGAATCAGAAACATACACAAAAACCTAGCACATATACCAAAATAGTTGTCTTAATGCTAGGATTATAAGTACTTTTTTTTCTATTCTTTTTGTTGTTTTTTTTCCCATTGACAGGTAAAATTTGTGTAATCAGAGAACATAAGCCACCAGACTATGGAGAGTGCTTGGAAGACAACGTTCTCCGAGAACTGAAAGTACTTTCAGGACTATTAGAAATAGTGCCACTGGACTAATCTGAGGGGTCCCAAGGCCCCCTGGAAATCAGCTGTGGAATAAGGAATCAGCTGCCATAGGAACGCACAAATTTGGTCTGGGAGTATTTCTCAGCTGCACTGGACCCTTTACATTTTAAAGCTTTGAGGTTGCCCTCAAAGCCCTTCCCAAATGCCAGGGATTCACCCTCGCTCACCAGGCAGAACACCTAAAGCTACAGGCAACAGAAAACCAACTCAACCGGCTTCAACTATAAGGAACTTATCTCACATAAAAGAAATCCAAGACAAGCAGGGCAGCTCCTGGATGGGCTCAGAGAAGACAGGTCATGGTCTTCCGCTTCGATGGCCCCAACTCATTCAATCCAACTCTGATTCTCCTGCTGCAGTTGCTACAGCCATGCAGGCAAATGGCCAGAGGCAGAAGGGACCTGCCTCTTTCTGGCAATTTAAAGAACAGTGTCTTCCTAGCAAGGAAGTAGGAGTTCCCGGATAACACCAATCAAATCCACCCCTGCAGAAAAGGTGGGTCAACCTCCCCTGAAACCCAGGGTGTATGAACATTAGGAGGTTTGGGGGACACAGGAAGAGAGTGTGGGAGGCGGCAGGGACGGATGGCAGGCCGGCAGCAGCAGCAGCGTGAGCTGTAGGTACTGGGCTCTCCCCACCAGCCAAGTCTTCCTCATTCACACCTGGAGCACGCAACATGCAGGTTCCCTTGGATCGGCCTTGCCTCGGAGCATGAGGCCTTCCCAGAAATCCACATCAATTTCTTCAAAACATTCTTGGAAACAAGGTCTACAATATGAAGCACTTGCATCCTGATCCTGATGTCTAGTGAACCCCCCTTTCTTACTTCAGACAGTACTTTTAGTTAACTGAGCTAAGGTGTGCACTCTCATGTTTGTCCTGTGCTCAGAGTTAAACCACAGCAACATCTCCCAGGAAATCAAAACCTACGTCTTAGCTGTGACAAGTAGAAGTGCTCATACACTCAGGAGCAGACATTAGTGAGGCAGCACAGGTATGGGGTGAAAAAAAAAAATCAAGCTTTTTTTTGTTGTTGTTGTCAGAAAGACCTGGGTTTAAATCCTGCCTTTGTTATTTAATTACTGTATGATTTTAGGCAAGATATTTAACTACTCAGAAACTATTTTCTCATCATAAAATGGCAATGCTACTACCCACCCGGGGGGTTATTGTTCTGATGAAATGACTGCCAACCTTTCCTCTCTCCATTTTCCTAGAGAAGTCTGCACAGGGGATAATCAGACCATGTAAGTGTCAGCCAATACACAGGCTGGTCTTTCTCTTTGTAGTTTTCAACATTTGGTTTAAATTCTCTTTGGACTGAACCAGAATAACACAAATCAAGTTGACTGGCTTTTAGTAATTATACTGTGGAGAGAGGGGCTTCATTGCACACATGGCTGGGGTCAGAAGACAATCTGTAATTCAGAGAAGCAATGAAATGCTTGCTTGGCATTTTGATTTTCCTGTATTTGAAAAGTCATGACTTCTTTTTCAATATATTTAGCGGCATTTATGAAATGCAAAATGGTGTGAGCAGCAACACCAAGCACTGTCAAGACTGAATATTGTCAATAGGGTGGATAATTAACTTTACTGCTACTTAAATAATTACATACTAAACATAGAGGATGCTGCAAATGAAATTATCTAAAATAGGTAGGATGGGAATAAACGTTTCCATCAATATTGCAAGGGCACTAGTTTCCGGCCAACATGGCTTTATCTACATTGAAGTCTCAAATGGCAATTTCTGTATTTTAGAATCTCTCTCTCCTTTAAAACTAAAAAAAAAAAAACAAAAAAAAACAACCCCCCAAAATCCCCTTTGTTTTTAGGAGCTTTTCAAATAGGTTTGTGTGCTTGTTCATTTGTTTATTTGTTCTGCAGCTCTCATCTGATATCAACCCTTCCAGCCTGCCTGTAGTCTAATGATTCGAATCATTTGAATCACAAGGAGTACTGAGGATTTTATCTGCCCTCCATTCACACAAACCCTGAATTGTCTCAATGAAAGAAAGAATTTCCTCCAGTTCGCCTCTGCCACCACACCTGGCAGCGGGTGTCCATCCAAGCGCCAATGGTGCTGCTGCCCAGCTGACACCTGGGGGTGTCGGTACAGGTGCAGCTGGAGCCAAACTGGGGTGACTGCATAGGCAGGGACGCCTGGACGGCTCTGCAATAACCCATGGCCGAGAATTCGGGATGAATGAAATGATGGCTGCCAATTTCTTAGAATAATGAACACTGTTTATTTCAAAGACAATTTCAAAATACCTTTAAGTCCCACAATTCTCCTATTGAAATGCTGGTGCCACACTCCATTATTTTCTATGCTGTGAGGGCAGAGATTGTCACACTCCCCACGGATAAACGTGGATATCCCTACCTGTGCCTGTGGAAGGGGACCGAATGCCCTCCTGCCTGGCAGGCCACACAGAAGCAGGCGTGGAAGCTTTGGGGCTTCCAGCTCACGTAACCCTGATGCGCATGCTGGTCACATCACTCTCTTCAATTTCTCTTCATTTCCTGGGTCTGATTCTCTTCACTGATCCGATAGCAATCTGTCTTGGACAATGAGTACGTGACCTTTCCTTGATGTTTAATGGCCACAGAAACAGCAAGGCCACAAGCAGCTGGAAAGGATTGGAATTTGATGGGAAGCCCTTAAACCAGCAGAAGTGCTGCCCAGATTCAAGGGCAGGGCTTCTCGGTGGTCGTGTCAGCGCTGCGTCCAGTCTTGCCACATGTCTGTGTCTCTGTGTCCCCGAGGAGGAATGGCAAAGAGTGGAGAGCTCTGAGTGCCCATTGTTCTAACATCTGCTTTGGAGACCACACTCTGACAGAAGAGGTTAGAAGCTCCAATAGCTAATAATAGCAGCTATCGTTTATGGAATGTGCTCTATATACTAAGCACGGTGCATAAGTTTTGCATGTGTTATATCATTGCTTTCTATGAGCTATTGTTCTATTTCAGAGGTGGGAAAGCTGTAGGGTAGAGAGGTTGGCTCAAGATTCAAGAGTCAGGCCAAATAAGAGTCAGAAGAAATAAGTTCTAATGTTCAACAGCAGACTAGGGTGACTATACTTAGCGACAATATTATGCATATATTTCAAAGTAACTAGAAGACAGGACTTGAAAAGATATCAACACATAAAAATGGTAAACATTCCAGGTGATGGATACTCTGAATACACTAACTTGATCATGACCCACTCTATGCATGTAACAAACATGCACATGTACCCCATAAATACATAAAATATTGTGTAGCAATAAAAGAGAAAAAAAGAAAAACCTATAGCTGCAATAAGAATAAAAATTTGTATTTTTCAATGTTTCAGACCCAGACTGGAGGGCTGCAGTGTGGGCCTCTTGGAATCCCTTTGGAGATAATGTTGTCTGGGAGAGAAGGGGCCCCCTTAGCCTGTGAGGCCTGACTCAGAGGGACCACCCATGTGGTATATCCCAACCACTCCCTCAGAGATGGCCGAGCTGGAGGTTTGCCTGCCTTGGTCCAGCTTGGGTGGGGAAATGTCTCCCCTGGGAAGTAAAGCCTGGCTGATAGAGGAGCCCAAATCCAAAGTTAGGGAGCCTCACCAGCCCTGTTCTCTCTGGAAGACTTGTCTAGCTAGAGACCTGGCCTACTGGACTGACTTCTCTTAGGAACCCTGCAGTGGGTGTCAGTTCCTCAGAATAAAGAGCTAGGGATACTAAAGTGCTCCGTCCTCAGCAGATGATGCAACTTTTTGCCACACTCAGTGTTCTGTGTTTGCCATCTGTCCCTAGGAAGTCTCCGTGAGAGCAGGCACCTGTCTGTCTCATTCATTGCTGTCCACCGAGCCCTGTAACTGCACCTGGCACACAGGAAGCACTCAGATTTGATGAATAAATGAATCCCTAATACAGTGGCCCTTGGCTCCCATGACCACACTCCACCTACCAAAGAGGACCTTGTCTCCCACCCTGTACTTAAACGTGTTCTTTAAACTCTCTGCTTTCTCCTCTGCAGCGAGGAGGCCAGGCAGAGAAAGCAGAGCGACTCAGTGCCTGGCTCTACAGTCCTATGGTTGGATGCCTGGCTTCACAGAGGGCTGGCAATAGCCAAGTCCACTGCGGAGACGTCCAGCCTAGCACAGACAAAAGGAATATGTTGGGTGATATTTTATCACTTTGGATATTAAGGAAACATTGTAGATTTGTACCCCCATTTTCAATTGAGGAAGAGCAGGCATTTCTACACTCCTTGTTTTAGAGACAGGACAACATGCGCCACCAGGAATAAATGGATTAATTAACTTCCTGATTAACTGATTATTAATCAATTAACACAGAGTGAACTTACATGCGTTAAACTGCACGATCTGAGAGCACGTGCAGGCACGAGAGTGAGCAAGCTCACATGAGAAAACAGAGTTTCAAAGGGGCCACAGGCACACACAACCCAGAGCTGTCCTGCAGGCCGGGGTTATGGTGCTTTGTGGGATAGACTTGGCAATGCCTCAGCAAGACGATTGGGATGTATGCATAACCGAATGTATCCCCATCTGTACCAACACCTCCAGATTGGTTTATTAGCATTAGTAGTAGTTTTGGTTGGACGCATTAGTGGTATTTAAAACAGGATGGGTTAGGAGAACTCTAGGAGGACCTCCCAGCCTCGCACAGAAATGGCGCTGAAAATCAGAAAGCACAACAGCCTGTGCCACCAGCACTATGCTCGGTGTATAGGCCTCCCTTTGGGGTTTCTGTTTTAAGGATACTGCCACCGCCCATCCTTAAGACGTCCCATCTGCTTGGGAAGGTTCCTTTTATGCAAGTTCCAGTAGACCTGCCAGGGGAGAGCAAGAGAGAGACGTTTTTCTACTCCAGACAGGCTGGGAGACATCTGTTAGCACAGTCGGGACACTTGGTCAAATTTGGTCTGAGACTTAGGAAGCAGTGAGGCTGCCAATTGTGACATTGTCTCACACACACACACACACACACACACACCTGACCTTCACCAACCTGAATGCGATTGACATGTGGCTCACTCCCCAGCAACATCTCCTTCTCTCCCCCTCACAGCACTGCCTCGCCAGTGGCTTTGCTCCTCACCGCGCCTGTTCAGCCCGACTGCCTTCTCTCTCCTCCTTCCGCCGTCTGCCTGGGTCTCTGCTAGCTGACGCCGCACTTCCCAAAGGGGAACCTGATTTGCTCTGTGAGCCTTTCAACCCAGGCCACTTAGGTCCTTTGAGCATATTGTTGGACTTCACTTGGGTCACTTTACTCAAGGTCCAGACAGCCATGGCCGTTCATCCATGAGTGGACATTTGGGTTGTTTCCACCTTTCAGCTATTACGAACAACGCTGCTGGAAATGTTTGTGTGCAACTTTTTGTGTGGACGTATGTTTTCATTTCTCTTAGGTAGATCCCAAGAGTAGAAGTGGGGTCCAGTGGTAATGAGCATGCATACACCCACCTGCCCTCTGCAGGCTCTCGGTAGGAGCCTTCCCCTTGCAGGAAAGGGGGGGGCAGAAAGACCTAAAAGCCAACATGGGCACCAATCTCTCTCTGTATACTCAGCAGACACCCTAGAGAAAGAACAGATCAGCCACGGTTCATTTTTATGGTCAGGCAGGTTATAAACTCTGGGCTGGGGTAATGAAAAATAATCCATTAACTTGTTTCCATCTAAAAAGTGCTTTTTCACATTTTCTCTCTTGAAGGGATGCCAACTTGGTGTGAAAGGTGTTTGGAGCTGATACAACCCTCAGCACCCAAGAGGGATTAAGTCACCTTTGCAAAGTCACAGAAATTAAGTCACACAGAGCCAGGATGGAGGCTCCAGACCCCTGGATCTGCATTTCCACATATAAATCAAAATATACTAAATCTTGGCCAAGCACAACTCTAACCCAACCAGAGAAATCTTCATCATTTTTGTTCCTCTGCTGACTACATTGTAGCCCTTGTTTTTAAACATTTCACTAGTAATTGTGAAGATGCCTCTATCTCAAGTCACGTGAAACACAAGATAGAAAGTCGACTACCACATTTCCAAAGATAATAAAGAGAATTCACGCATGTCACCAGCATCGAACACATAATTAAAGCAGAAGCCCTTGTTTTCTCTCTGCTCAGGTCATGCCCACACATCCTGTCCATTGGAGGTCCATTCTGATTAACCATTTCCCCGGGTTTCCCAGTCAGTGAACACTTCCCAAGTGACTGTGACCACCCAGGGCTCCCTGAGGTCACCTGGGTCCATCACGCTCATTGTTGCATCATCAGCGCCCAGCACTACTTAGTGCTCCATCAGTGTTTGACAAACGAATTAGCAAAATGCCTCATACCATGTCAGGCCCTGTGAAAGATGCAGGGGAACCTACCACGCCTAATAGTGAGAGCAACTTGGAGAAATCAATCGTTCTGTCCCTGTTGTGGATCTGTCCATTCCTCTCTCTAGTCCTACCCTTTAGCTATCACTCCCATATCCCTCATCCGCCCACCCTCCCCGAGCAACCACCGATCTATTTTCTGTCTCTATAGATTTTCCTATTCTAGACATTTCATATAAATAGAATCATACAATATATAACTGGCTTCTTGCACTTAACATAATGTTTAAGTTCCATCTATGCTGTGGCATGTGTCAGTACTTTATTCCTTTAAAGTACTTTATTCTATGGCTAAATAATACTCAGTATATGGATGTGCCATCTTTTGTTCATCCGTTATCCATCGGTGGACATTTGGGCAGTTTCCATGTCTCAGCTCTTATGAACAACGCTGCGATAAATGTTTGTGTACAACTTTTTGTGTGGACATATGTTTTCATTTCTCTTGGGTAGACACCTAGGAGTAGAGTTGCTGGGTCCCACGGTAACTCTGTATTTAACATATTCCTTCTAATGTTTTTTTTTTTTTCATTTCTTACACCAGTTCTATCACACCCCCACATACACCTCTTTCCTGCCTTTTGTTGAATTAAGACTCCTTAGTTCAAGTTTTTTCTTCTACTAGTTAGAAAGTTCTATATTCTTGCAGTGATTTACCCTTGAACTTTCAACCGTTAATTTGAAGCTTTAAATATTTAACCCACATACATTTTTCTAATAAGTCCTCACTGTATCTTCCTACCAGACAAGACAGGAATTATAATGTACTTTTATGCCTCTCAACTCCACCTACCACCTGCTGCCCTACCTCCATATTGAATCATCCAGAATTCTAATTCCAGGCCATTCTTTTAAAACATGTCTCCAATACTTATCTAGACAGCTCTGGATTTTACTCACCATTGTATCTCTCCACTTCCTTCTGAACTAATTTTTCTCGCTTTATTACAGCCTCTAGTAGTTTTTTCATAAAAAGCCTGTGGATAGCGTGCTTTCAGGCCACCATTTGAAAGAGCTGCATTTAAACCACTTGTTTTAATTTTCAAAAAATGTTTAATTACTGTGGGTATATAATAATCATATATATTTATAGGGTACATGTGACATTTTGATATAGACATATAATGTATAATAATCAAAGCAGGGTAATTGGGGTATCCATCACCTCAAGCATTTATCATCTGTGTTAGGAACATTCCCCTTCCACTCTTTTAGTTATTTTGAAGTATACCATAACTTATGGCTGACTATAGTTACCTTGTCATGCTATCAGATGTTGTTCATTCTAGCTAACTCTATTTTTGCACCCAATAACCATCCTCACTTTATGCCCCCACCCACTACCCTTCCCAGACTCTGGAAACCATCATTCTACTCTGTCTTCATGAGATCAATTGTTTTAATGTTAAACTACCTATTTGAATGTTCCTTCTCAGACTAAAGCTGTGTGATGTCTCCCAATCTTAATCAGAGTAAAAGCCAAACTTCTGACAATGCCGGTGTGACCTGGCGCTGTTCCTCTTTGCCCACACAGTTAGCCATGCATGCAGGTCACTGGGTGAGCTCCCTTGCCAGCTCACCTTTGCTCCAACAGGGGTGGGCGGCAGCTTTGGCTCACTCTGTGCCTTAGTTCTAGCTCCTCTCTCTCTGACACGCTGCGTTCTTCCCACACACAATCATCTGGCCAACTCCCTCACTTAAATTATTACTCAGTGTTGCCTTCTCCGTGAGGTCTTCCCTGACCTTACTGTCCCCCTCCACTCCAGCTTGCTCAATTCTCTTTACTTTTTTCTGTCTCACACAGAATTTATCACCTTCCAATGTACTATATTGTTCAAAGGTGGCTTGTGCTGGGCTCCATCCCCAGCCTGGCCCTGCCTGGCCCTGCATCACAGGGAACTACATTTCCCAGGCTGCCCTCCCCTCTGGCTTCTGGGAGGCTCTGCCAATGGGAGGCACTGGCAGAAGATTGGAGGGTGGGGGAAAGAGCAAGGCTGGGGTACCTCCTTTCCTCTCTCGGCTTCTTGAGGCACCTCCCACAGCATCTTTGTCCCCTCCCTGGCTCCATCTGCCTCTATATAGTCCCTTCCTCTGAAGTCCACCGCCTCCCAGCTGCCCACATTGAGCCTTTAGTCCCCTGCAATGGCCCCAGCTTCTTGGCTCTGGTAAACCTGCCTCTTCCTTTTGTCCCTCTTGCCCTAGATGTAGTAGCAGCTTCCTGTTGTTGCTGACTCTAGGTTCCTACTTTACATTCTACTTGGCTCTCCTATTCTCTCAACATTTTAATTAGTCCACTGTATAAAACACCTTCTATTTGAAAATTCTGGAATGGTTTTGATTTGCTTGTCCAGACACCAATCGACACCTACTATATAATTTACCCATACTTATTTATTAGAATTTGACTGCCCATTAGAATATAAGGTGCATGAGGGCAGGGATTTTTATTTCTTTTGTTTACTGATACATGGCAAGTGCCTAGAACGGTGTCTGACACATAGCAGTAATGAATAAATGTTTGTTGAGTAGATGTTCGTTTCTGTGCTGGATGCTGACGTGTGTTTCCAAGATCCCCCTCAGAACTGAAGAATTTATTCCCCCCAGCATCTAGGAATTGCTGCTGGCAACCATATTTTAGCCTTCACAAAAATTGCCCCCAGCTGGAGAGCACTGCCTGTGGCACCCAATGACCGGTCCCTATGGGAGTACAGATTCAGTACCACGGTACTGCAGTGTGGGACAGCCCTGAGGGCCGTCCTGCCTCAGAGCTCCCCTTGGGGCCAGCTGAAGCCTTTGCTGGGGTTGCACTGCAGCCCAGCTTTCTTCTCTGCCTAATCCTCTTCTTTCCCATTCCCCACAGGTGTTGATCCCTAATAGAAATACCATATGCTAGTCTCCATCTACACATCTGCTTCCTAGCAACCTCAATCTGCAATGTTTTTATTGGGTATAAAGCTCTAGGTCAAGGATCTTTTCCCTTACTACTTTGAAGCCACAGTTCTACTGTCTTGTTTTTAGAGATATGGATCAGAATTCTAATTAGATCTGATTCTAGCCCTTTTATAGGTACGGCAAACATTCAGTTGTCTCCCGCTTTCCCTTGCTGAAAGGACCAGATACGGTTTGGGCTTCTGATGGCCCACAGTTCAGTCTTCTCTCTAGCCCTGGGGCACGTGTGCATTGCTCTTAGCCCTTGTTTCCCACACAGAATATGCTTCTTAGCTGGCACCTTTTGAATGTTTCCATTCATCCTGGGAGTCAACTAGCCTGGGAGACTCCAGGCACCCAGGTCCCACCCAGGATACCCTAAGGACCAAGAGGAGCAAACTCGCAGAACTGTACTCGCTTTCAGCACTGGTGCACCAACTAAGACTCTCTGGTTCGAGTCAACCATGCAATCACGGTACCTCCATTGCCCTGGTCGTGATCGCTTCCAGAATGGAAGATAGAGTTGACTTTTCTAGCCTTTGGTCATTGCATGGGTAAGTGATGCTTGTAGCTATACATCCTGTGACCATGAGCTAATAGCCTAGGAACTAAAAGCAAATACTCTACAGAAGGAAAAGGCAAAAATAATGAAAATATTCTAGATCTCTCTTGACACTGAGCCGCTGAATTAACACTGGAACCTTCCTACCTCAGGACTTTTGTATAAAGAATTTTCCACATTCTTTATCTTCTTTTGAGTTTTCTGTTGTTAGACCAAAAAGAATCTTCTGATACAGTAGGTAATCTTGCTCATCTCTCATAGTTTTTCTGTAAGTCCTTGGCCAGGGTTTCAGGCAAAACCCTTTTTGCCCTTTTCTGTGTTTCCCTCCTGAGGCCCAGAATGTGCATCCCTGTCTGAAGCTCTAGCAGCTGCACGGAACTGGAAGGGAAAAGCCATGGGAATGCAGACACCTTAGCCTGTCAAATTCAATAATTTGACATGTTAACTTTTTATATAAATCAGGATCTCCTTCTGAATTCTGAATTCTCTTCTGTTCCACTTGTGTATTTGTTAATCCCTAAGCCAATAGAAATTATTTGATTACCTGAACCAATGCCAGCAACCTCTTCCCTCTGGACCTATTACAAAGGCAAACAAATTCTCCAGTCTTTAAGCCACTACAGGCGTGCCTCTGTCACCAGCAGTCAAGCACAATTCCTAACCGACTCTATATCTTTTGCATATTTGCCTAGTGGGTTGTCTATTTCTTATAAAATTTTACAAACTCTTTATATATTATAGAGATTTACCCTCATCTGCACTGCAAACATTTTCTCAAGCTGTCTCTTGTCTATTAACTTTTACAGTATTTTGGCAAACGTTTTATTTTTCATATAATCAGGTTTTTTTCTTTTATTGCTTCTGAGATTCTTCTCTTGCCACTGTTGGTGTTAAAGAGGTATTTACAAATTCTTTGATACTCCTCCCACCAGGAGGTGGAGACTTAATTCCCCTCCCCTCGTGTGTGAGCTAAACTTAGCCATTTGTTTCTAATGAACATAATATGGTAGAAGTGATGAGAAGTCACTTCTAAGGTTAGGTTAGAAAAAGACTAAGGCTTCCATCTTGGGTTCATATTCATTCTCATTTCTCTCTCTCATTCTCCCTCCCCTCCCCCCATATTTCTTTCACTCTCTCTTTGTGTGTGTGTGTCTCTCTCTCTCATCTCTTACTCTGGAGGGAGCAAGCTGCCATTTTGGGAGCAGCCTCGTGGAGAGACTCATATGGTGAGAGGTGGAGGCCTCTTGCCAACACCCTCCAACAGTGAGGAACTGAAAGCTGCCAAGAACCCCAAGAGTAAGCTTATAAGTAGATCCATCCTCCAGTCCCAGTTGAGCCTTTTGATGACTTCAGTCCTGGCCCACAGCTTGGCTGCCACTTCACGAGAGACTCTGAACCAGAGCCCCCTAGCTCAGCCACTCCTAGATACCTGATGCTTAAAAAAGTCTGTTTTAAGCTGCTAAATTCTAGAGTAATTTGTTACACAGCAATAGATAATACAGTTATACAAACCATTCCCATTATCCCAGATCGCACCTGTACTCTCCCCTACATTTTCTTGCAAGATTTTAACTTAAAAAATATACATTTAAATCTTGAACCTATTGTATTTTATTTTTTTATTGATTTATTCATGTTTTATTTTTTAGAGACAGGGTCTTGCTATGTTGTCCAGGCTGGTCTCAAACTCCTGCCTCTAGCAATCTTCCCACTTCAGTTTCCCGAGAAGCTGGGACTACAGGCACAAGCCACTGCACCCAGCTGGATTTGAAAGTTTTTGTTTGTTTTGAGACAGGGACTCACTCTGTTGCTGGGGCTAGAGTATAGTGCCATCATCATAGTTTACTGTGACCTCAAATTCCTGGGCTCAAGTGATTCTCCTGCTTTAGCCTCCTGAGTAGCTGGGACTACAGATGCATGCCACCATGCTTGGCTAAGTTTTTTTATTTTTTTTGTAGAGTTGGGGTCTTTCTATTACACAGACTGGTCTCAAAGTCCTGGGCTCAAGCTATCTTTCCGCTTCAGCCTCCCAAAGTGCTGGGATTACAGGCATGAGCCACTGCACCTGGCCTGGATTTGATTTTTTATATGTAGTAAAATAAGTCCACATACTTGTTCCAGTATGAGCATCATTTATTATATAATCTATTATAAACCTATTAACTTCTTTGATATATTAAATTTTTATATAAAGCATAATCCTTTTCTGAATTCTCTTTTGTTCCACTGCATACTGTCAATCCCTAAACCAATAGAAATTATTTGATTATAGCGGCCATTGGGTGGGGCTAGAGGTTCAATGGGGACAGCCTAGAAGGGGCTGGACCTCAGAGAGAATGCATATATTATATGGAGGGAGATGGAGCCATGGAAGAGACACAAATGTTGCTGGACGTGCTATAGGAAGCAGAGAGAGGAGAAGTACCCAGACCTACGGCTTCCTCCCATCCTCCAATCTTCTCCAATGCCTCCCACTGGGGAACGTCTCAGAAGGAGAGAAGAGAGGAAGAAGAAATTGGGTAGGAAGAGTCTAAGACTGCAATGCAGTTCCAAGAAATTTTCAAGCCAGCTGATGGGGAGTCCTCAAGCAAAAGCTGCCAGTTGGGAAAGTCCACTAGGACCCCGCCATGCTTGGTCTTTGGCTGGGAGCATGATTTCAGTGCACACACAGTAGTGGATCCAGAGCAGCAGCAGCTGGAGCTGTCAGTCAACTACACACCCCTCAGCCAGAGACAGGAGCCGTGCATTTCCTCAGTCACCACCTTTGGCTTTAAAATTCAATATATATTTAAATCAATGGACTAGAACCACAAGAGGTCTCTAACTGCAAAGCACGGTATATACTCTCCATGTAAATACTTGGCATCGTGCGGTTTTTTAAGATACCATGTCACAGGAAAAATGTATATCATACTCCATTTTTGTCAATTGTCACAAAATAACTACCTTTTATACTTGGAGGAGGGGAATAAAATATGTATTTGATACGTTCAAATTGTTGTTGAACGGCTACCATGTTCCAGGCAATGTTCTCAGGCACTGTGGAGACAGAGCCTCTGCCCACACAAAGCCCACACTCCAGAGGGAGAACGTGGTCCACCACAAAATAAGAGGCGATGAGACAAAGAATCCTGGTTTGTAGGGTGGGGGTACCCAAGGGGCAGAAGCCAGGGAAAGACATTAGACAGAATAGTTCAGGCAGACCCTTAAAAGGTAACAATTGAGCTGGAACTTGAATGAAATCATTTTTGCTCTCAACAAACATTTCCTGACTTATGTTCAATGCTTCACGTACTTTTAGATGATGTGTTAGTGACAAATAGAAGTAAATTACATGTTTGGAATTCTTGGATATTGAGATAAAATAAATTGGTTTTTTTTTTTTTTTTTTTTTTTTTAACATTCTGAGATGCTTTTATCCACAACATTTCTTTCACCAAATGTGTGAGTTTTTTCCTTACACCCACAAATTCCCCAATTCTCCAGAGACCCACTAGGTGTCCTACAATTCAGTTCCGACCCTAAGTGTAGACAGGGTTAGATTCCACGGGGTTGTGGGCCCAGTCCCACAAGACTGCCCTCACTGCTGATGCCAGTTTCAAGTATTGGGTCCCTAGGTGACCCATACTTCTGTCCAACCGGATACAAATCAGGGGTTTCCACAAATCCCACCCCCACCCCCAGGTTCTGTGAGCCATTTTAGCTCACAGGGAAGTACTTTATTTACTATTACTGGCTTATTTTAAAGGATGTGCTAAGGATACTAATGAATAGCCAGGTGAAGAGGTATATAGGACAGGTCCAGACGGGTCCTCAGCACAGGAGCTTCTGTCCCTGTGGAGCTGGGGTGCACCATCCTCCGGGCATTTGGATGCATTCACCAACCTGGAAGCTCCTCAAACCGTCATTTAAGGGTTTTTAAGGGAGTTCCATTACATAGGCATAATTGATTAAATCACTGGCCCTGCAGGTCCAGGAGTAAGCTGAAAATTCCAACATTCTAATCACATGGTTGTTCTTTCTAGCAATTCCCCGCCCCCCACAAGTATCTAGGAACCCTCAGCCGAGTGTCATCTCGTTAGCATACCAAAGGCACTCTTATCACTTAGGGAATTCCCAGGATTTTAGGAGCTGTGTACAAGGAACCAGGGACAAAGACCAAATAGAGATTTATCATAACCCTCATGATTTTTTTTTAAATGACAAGATTAGGGAGAAAGTTTTAGGTTGTTTTTTGCAAGTTTTTCTCTGCAAATAACACATTACAGATGTGGGTCGTATTTATTCCTGATAAATAGAAAGCCAAATTGAAATAATTTTCACCATATTTTCTCTTTAGCACTGGTTGCTTAAGTAAGAGAGACATGTTGATCTGCTATATTAAGATCTTGATCAGATAAATGCAACTTACAGATCTAGGAAGAGCATCTTGAAGCAAATCTGAGAAATTATCATTTATCTTTTTAAATATATATTTCGACATGAATGTTCCTTGTATTTCCTGCTTTTCACTAACGGTCCATTATAGCTGTGAATTAAGCACTGTGACTAAGAATAAAAATTTAATATACAATAACTAAAGTCATTGCAATATCCACTCTGCTCTACTAGCCACAGTGGACTTGGGTTCAGATGGACAAACTCATGAGATAAAATAGGCCTCACCTAGCACCAAGCATATTTAGCCTTATGAAAGGATAGAGGACATGAAATATCCCGGCACGCACAGCAGTGGCATAGCAGAGGTCCTGTGACTCCCTGGCACAGCTGTTGGTATCCCAGCCATTCTGAACTTGGGACGTGTGTGATCACAAGAGACAAGACTGAGTGGGTGCAGCTGACCTCAGCTCAGGGGAGTCATCATCTCTGAGCCCCCTTTCGGCTTTATGCCAGCTGGCCTTGTAGCCCCTGGGGCATGTGACTAGCCCTGATTCTTTAGGGCAGCTGCATCTCATCAATGTCAATTATTCATTACTCGATAACCAATTCTGACAACATGCGCGTACAGACTAGGCACCTGTACGTAATTCTCAGCTGGATTATTTCATCAGTAGCATATCCGCCCAACAATTCTCTGAGTAAATGTTGCAGAAAAGATCCTTTGCTATCCCTGAGGCTCAAGGAAAGACCACAGAACCAGTTATTAACCCCCTCCTTCCAGCCCCCTTCCTGACCCCCACTAAAATTCCTTGATATATATTTGAGGCATTTTCTTATCATTCTTAGTATAGCAACTTCTACAATATTTGTTGTAAAAAAAAATAAGTATACTAAAATACAGTCAACCCATACCTATATCCTCCAATGAAGAGTTGGCATTGTTTCCACAAAATATGTTAGTAAGACTCTGCCCCATTCACAAGTTTTCTGATGTATATCCCTTTATCAGTTGCTCCACTCCTCCCTCCCCCTTCCCCCCACTCATTGTTTGTACCTTTTTATAGATGTTGATAGATGCATTCAATTCCACAGAGTTCTCCGGCAAGTTTCTATGGGAATTACATCAACTTCCCATAACATCTTTCATCCTGGAGATCATCTGCTACATTGGCTTGATTTTCATTTAGCTCTATACATGAATCTAAAAATCTTTTATGATACTCTATCACAGAGATTAAAGTAATGCTAATACATCATATATCAGTTACTATTATGGTGTCCTTTTCCCAACTTTCCGAGCAAACATACCTCTTGTCTCATATAACCTTAACCAAGGTGGTCCCTAGAGACTACTGCTCAGTGAACTTCGAGTTCCATCTGGCCTGGGGCCATGACAACATGCCCACCACCAAGAACGAGTCCTCACTAACCCAAGCCTACAATTTTCACTATGCAGCACCACTCACCTGCCCTTCCAAAGTTCCAGGGCAATCAGTGGGGTGGGGCCATCATATCACACAGATATTCACCCTCTTGGACACCATTATGATTTCACGAATGCTTACTTATATAGTTTTCATCCATGGTCACACCTGGTGTAGGCAAAAGGGAGAGTAGATTCTGTAAGCAGCAAGATGCAGCTCCTTTTATACCCTTAACTTGATGCCATCCTGACTCATAGCAATACAGTGTATCAGCTGTCAGACACAATAGGACAATGTGTCCACCCCAGTTCAAAGATAGGGGCTAAAAAGGAACCAATATCACAAAATAACCAAAGCAAAAAGCCAACCAAATGATAATCCCACCTGCTATCATTCCGGTTGGTCATTAAAGGGGTATCTTTTCTCAAAATCAACCTAGTAGAAGTCTAAAGTATATCTTGTATTCTGGCTTCAGTCCAAATCTCCATGTCAAGGGAAAGCAAATCCAAAGTTTTCTCCCAGCATCTGCCATGGTTTGGAACTACAAACACCTAAGAGTATTGTTCTCTTGCTCCAAGATACAATCTTGAGAAAATAGTGACATCATCCTTTCCCAGCATCACCATCTACTTATGTGCTCCATTTACATCTGCCCATTCATCATCTATCTCCAGTCAGATAATGAACACAAATCCCTGGATTCAGCCATACTACCCACCCTAGGGCAGATAGCAGGGTTAGCCTTGCCATATTTTCCTCTTTGATCCATTTCTAGGAAGGAAAAGGAGGAGGAGGGTTAAGTGAGCAAAGGATGATGGAATCACACAAGTAGGCAGCATTTAGAGTCAGTCCTAGTTTAGACACACAAGGTGAAGTCACTATCCAGCACTTGTTGCTTTTGCAGCACAGTAAAGTTCTGAGAAATTGAATGAGTACCCTGAGTAGGAATGTCTCTTATCTGCATGGGTTCAGCCCGATATTCCCCAAAATTGAACTGATTAGACCCTATATTTTAACCGAGTGAATTAACCATCTTCAGCAGGTCATATATACTTTTGCAGTTATCCAATCTTCCTTTCCTGCTTCTTCTGAAAAGGAGACCATCATAATATTATCAACATGAAAAACAATCAAATCCAAATCTGTTCTCAGCAACTTGTGAGCATATACTGGAGAATTCAGGTACCCTTAGGAGAAACAGTAAATGCATACTGCATTCCTCCCACAAGAAAATAAACTGTGCCTAACTTCCTTATGAAATTCATATAGAAAAGCAAGCATTAGTCAAATCTGTCGAATTTTCCATCTGTTGGGCTTCCTAAATAGTTTTCACTGTGTCTGGTTTGGGGAAAAGCCACAATAGCCAACATTTATCCCCCAGATCCACCTACTTCACTCAATAGCCAAATAGGATTATTATGAGAGGTGTCCTATTGTGTCTGACAGCTGATACATTGTATTGTTGCGAGCCAGGATGGCATTTGATTAGAGCTGAAAGTTCTTAATGTAGTACGGTTTAATGCTCAGTTGAAAGTGGATATAGTGAGGAAGGGGGAAGGGGGGAAGATATAGCGTATGAGAGGTGAGCTGCCAGGTCTGCTCGACAGCAGTGTGTGTAAGAAGGCGCCAAGCACCTTTGATCTCCTGAGGTAGGTTTTCCTCCCAAGCCCACTGGAATGGTGAGTGTCAATTGCGAAGAGTCTGAGATTTTACCCTACTTGCAAGCTAACAAATTAGCCCACCACCATTTCATGGTAGAAGATACAAGACTGCTAAATCAAAGGATTTTACTACTCATGGAACAACCAAGAAATGTGAGCTTCATGTTTGCATGGGTTTCCCTTGCACCAGGGGGATGCTGCACTGTATCACAGTCTCAAGGTGGGAAAGAAGTTAGTATGGTTAAGAACAGAAAGAACACAAGTGTGTCTGGAACCTGCTCACCAAGGGAAAAAGCAGAATGAAGAGATTCACAAGGTAAGCAGGAATCAGATTTGCAGGGCTTACGGATCATGACAAATTGTCCTGAATTTTATTCTAGAAGATTGGGAGCCATGGAACTCTTCAAAGTTGGACGTGCCCTAATCTGATTCCTGCCTGAAGGAGACCATTCTGACTGCAATGAGGAGAAAAGATAGCAGGAGATCAAGAGTGAAACACTTAGTCCAAATGAGAGAGGAGGGTGGCTCAGATTCAGAGATGGAAAGATGTAGATAGATTCAGGACAACGTGGAGCTTGAACCAACAAGTCTTGCATGTGGATTGATGGGGAGCAGCTCTGTTCTGGGAGTAAAGGGAGAATCGAGGGTGATGTCTAGGTTTCTGGCTTGAAGAAAAAACAAATATATGAGAGGTGGGTAGATAGAAAATGAGGTTTGGGCAGCCAGAAAGGCATAGCAATAACTCCTTTTGAACAAAAAGCAATTTGAAATGCATATAAATTCTGGAGTGTTAGCATTGGGGGTATATTTAAAGCCACAGAACTAAACAAGATGACCAGTGAATCATGTGGGCAAAGGTTCGGCTGTAAGAGTGGACACATGATGGTGTTTATCATAAGACAACAATAGCCTAAAACCCTTTAATAGGAGGTCGATTAAATACTGTGATGCCATTGATTAGAATTGTGTTCTATAGCTAATTTACTCACGTAGACAGGGATTCATGATATTAAGAGTTACTAGGCTACATATAGTCTAATCCCATTTTTATTCAAGTAGCTCTCTATATGTACATAAAAATTGGCTTAAAAGAAGTTACATTAAAATATACACCAAAATATTAACTGTAGTTCTGAGTGGTTATAGATTTTTCTGGCTCTGTATTTTCTAAATCTTCTTCAATGAACATATATCATTTGTATAATTGGAGAAAAGCTAAGAAAAAAATAAATCTTATGCCCCACAGATCATCTTTGGGACTAAATCCTTCTTCTGGAGACTCACACATAGGTATTAAGCTAACTCCGATTCATCAGGATAGTCCAACTCTTTATTTCTTAGCAGCTTTCGTGCAGCCTGTAGTTCTGAACCTTGGCTGTGCATTAGAATCGGCTAGGAACTTACATTTCTAAGCCAGTGACCTCCCCCTAGAGATTCTGACTTAAGTAGTCTGGAAAGTGGCCCAGGCATAACTATTTGCATGCTCTGGACAATTCTGATGGGCAGGACGGGTTGGGAACCACTGGTAATCTCTGGCTTGGTCTCTAAAGCACAGATTCTAAAAATTGAGTGAAGAATGGAAGCTAGAGAAAGAAGAATCATGGAAGAAAGGAGACCTAGAAATAAAGGATTAGAGAGAAATTAATCAAGACACAAAATGCAAAGAGGAAAGGTTGAGAACTCCTCCCACCTCAAAATAGCTTTTTATTTCACACCAGGCACTAGTTAGCTGCAAAAATCTGATCCCTGCACAGAAGTTGATAATAAGAGGCCGTTCCCAAAGCTGCTGGAGCAGGTGTTTCCTCCCGAAAGGGGGCAGGCCAGAACTGTAAATCTCATTTTGGAAGTTTGGAGCCTTGGGGATACTATTCTGTGGCGCTGCCACTCTCACTGCCATCTGGACTGAATCTCGGCTCCCATTTCTGGGGCAGCCCTCGATCCAACTGGCAGCCCTGCTGCTTGCATTCTTGCACAGTGTGTGAATGGAGGGGGAGAGCCTTTGGCTAGGCAGCCCTGGGGTCTCCTTCCCTCAAAAGATTCGCCAGTGATCCTTGCCCTGTTGGCTTCCTCTTTAATTGGCACACACTGTTGGGAAGCAATTGAGATTAAATGGCCGCTTGCTGGGTGGCTCTGAGGAAAGGCCTGCAATGCTAGGCATGTGTGGCCCTGTTTGGAGCATTTGTTGTATCCCAGGATTGAATGAAGCAACTGCTGCCACTGAAGCTTGCTCTCGCTCTCGGGGTGTTCCTTTAAGCCATATCAAAGCAGGCTCTTAATTTTGGTTTGCAAAACAGCCTCCAAAGTCAAACCTGCTCACACTGGAGCCATTCTAGACAGAGGGAACAGAAATAACTGGGCAGAAGGAAACTTAGGGCTACGAATCAAGAAAAGGGGTTACTGTATAATCGCCAGGTTGCTCTGAATAGCCACCGAGGCACAGGGAAAGATCCCCCTCCACTTGTATGTCTCCCAGAGATCTTGCCTCTGCCAATGCTGGGCATCCCCTGGGGCACAGGTCAATCCAAGAGAGTCCAGAAATTCTGCATTTTGGATGCCAGGGCCTAAACCTGGGCACTGCTATGACCTCTGGCATGTTGCTAAGCTTCCTGAGCCCTTGGATCACAGGCTGTGCAAGAGGGTGACGGGAAAGCACAGGAAATCAAAGGCAGGTTTACATCTTTTCCTGCGAGTGTTCTCAGCGGTGAGCTTCAGGAGCACCGTTCAGCCCCGTCGTGCAGAATGGATCAAGCGACCTCGTTTTGATGGAGCCAATGCAAATGCCAATCCCTTGACAAATCCAGAATCTGACCACTTCCTATCACCTGCACAGTCACACCCCAGCCTCCTGTGAACTCTCTGGCCTCAGCTCCTACTACTTTTCCTCTCAATTACTTTGTCCCCACCCACACTCTTGCTCCAGGGCCTTTGCACTTGCTTCCCTAAGTCAGATTCATAGCAGGGAGTAAACTGAATTCCTAGCAGCAAATTTCTGGATGAAATTTGCTGATAAAGTCAATTGTTTATTAAGGCCCTTTCTAATTTTTAGTCTGTAATGTCACGGTTTTCACTTTCTTCTCTCTGTATCCAGTTGAGCCCAACATGCTAGGCAACCATTAAATTGAAAAGAAGAGCCTCCGGGACAAGCAGCCTGTCCTGCTCCTGGAGCAGGAGTCACAAACACAGGTCTGGCAGGTACCGAGGAAGAGCAGGTGAGCTGAAGAGAGCGGGACCCATCTAAGGACAGCAGCGGCTGCTCTGCGCCAGCCTTCATCGTTCCGTGGGGATGTGGCTCTGGTGTTATCAGATGCAATTTTTCAGTGCAAACCACAAGCCTAAGTTTATGTGAAATCTTTTTTTTTTTTTTTAATGTTGGCAACTAACTCGAATTTAGAAGTGGCACGGGTCAAACTGCATCTTTGGGAGAGATTCAGCGAATAGGATGCCAATTTGTGATCTCTGAATGGACACTGAACAGTTGCAGAGAATAAGGAATGGGAACTAGGCAGCTCTGGCAAATGCAGATCGAAGAGCGATGACCTCTGGAGCTGAGGTCGGCGCAGTGCCTGAAGGATGTGACTCAGAGTTGCTGGCAGGTACGTTTAAGCCTGCCGAACTTGGGGACAGCACAGCAAAGGCACAGCCAGCCGAAGAACAGGGAGCACGCTGATGCGGCGGCCTATTTCATCTTTTCTTCCTGTGCTTTTGCCTTTCAAGAATACAGGAAGCCCTTTGCTCATTGCCTCAGGGCACAAGTCACAAGCAACATGGGCCTCTACAGGGCTTGTCTCTAAAGTCTAAACCCCCCGGGGCTAGCGTAGAATTCTCAAGAGAGGTGTTTTGGGCAGAAAATGAAGGGAATAGCTTAGAAAGAGCTTTTTCTGAGCTATGGAAATGAAAACGAGCAGAAAAGTCTGGGGGTCCCATGGCAGAGACAAACTCTTCCCCAGGAAGAACCACCTAGGAAGCAGCCAGGCCCCAGAAAAGAAGGGCCGTGGCACATCCAGGCTGGTGAGACGCAACATGGCTACCCAGATAGTCCCCAGCTACACCCTGGAGGTAGAAGACAGCCCCTGGGATAACAGATACCAGAGTAGGAAAATGGGCTGACAAGTGCTTCATAACCAGGGAGCTTCCCCCAAATACCTTGGCTCCCTCAAGAAAGAGTGAAGTTAAAGTTCCTAAAGCCCAGTAGAACTAAGGCTCAAAATGCATTTTTTCCATGTACTATGTAGTTTGGCTTTTTGGACTGAGTCACACTGGTTGTTTTTAAAAAGGTGTCAAAGATGAAGCTGGATAGCCCACAGCAGTGTCTGAATTTGAGTCTACACTCCTCCTCCAACCTTCACTGTGACAGGCGGTCTCCAAGATGACCCCAATGACCTCACCTCCTGTACTCACACCCTCGCGCAGTCCCCTCCCGCATTGTACCAGGCTTGGCCTGTGTGACTGGGTGACATATGGCAGAAGGGATGGCATGTCACTTCCAGGACTAGGTCATAAGACTGTGGTTTTCTGTCTCTTTCTTGGATCACTTGCACTAGGAGGAGCAAGATTCCATGTGAACAGCTCTAGGAGAGGCCCAAGTGGTAAGGAACTAAAGCTTCCAGATATTAACCAGTGAGAAACTGAGACCCGCAGTCCAACCACCTGCAGGAAACTGAGGCCTGCCCATGACCCTGTGAGCGAGCTTGGAAGCAGAGTCTCCATTCTCAGTCCCGACTTTAGGTGGCTGCAGCACCAACTGGCTGTGTGGTTACCGCCTCATGAGAGACTGCCCCAC
This sequence comes from Propithecus coquereli, assembly GCF_000956105.1. NCBI lineage: Eukaryota > Metazoa > Chordata > Mammalia > Primates > Indriidae > Propithecus > Propithecus coquereli. Next base: position 8,804,975 of record NW_012133857.1, on the reverse strand, counting down.
AGCCCCCCTGGCTGAGCTGCTCCCAGGTTCCCAACCCACAGAAACTCTGCACAAAATTATATATATATTCTTGGTGTTTCGAGCTGTTAAATTTTAGGGTAATTGTAACATAGCAATAGATAGTTAATTCACCCCTAAGTGAATACTGAACCTTGTAAGTTAAGAATTAGATGACTGATCAGCAGCAAAGTGCAGAAGTTCTGCCCTTTTCCTGCCAAACGATGCCACCAACCCTCTGTCAGAGGAGCTGACTCAGGAAGAGGAGTCAAGTGGGCAGTCAGGTGGAGACGCCGGGCTGCACTCCGGCCGAGCATTCCTGGACGTCACAGAACACACCACAGACAGGAGTTACACGTCAACAGAGGGAAGTTTGCCATCATGGCTTATGGCAGTTAAGAAGCTGAGGGTTCCCAGGTATCCTGGCAGCCTTAAGCCAAATCCCCACAGGCTGGGCGCCACAGGAGCTTGAGTTGGGTGATTTAAGGTAAGAACTAATTTTCCAAAGCAGCAAACCTTTGCAAGTCACTTCTCTTTCCTCCCACTCTTTTTTTTTTTTTTTTTAAACACAGAAGGGGAACATTTGCTGTTTTTTTTTTTTAAGTGCCTAGAGCCTTAGCATCTGCCCCTTGTCATTTGGGAACAGAGTATCATGGTGGCTCAGTGATTTTCAAAGTAGCCATTAATCACTTAGGTCCGTACTCACTCTGACGACAAGCTGGAAACCATTATAAACTGGAGTATTGGGGCGGGTTAATCCAATACTTCATGTTGACATGCATGATATTGTTCTACGGTCAGCAAAGCTAGTGAGTGCAACCAGAGAACCCAGAGCCCAGGAGAGAAGCTGGGGTGGAAAAGCCTGGAATCCAAGCCCCTCTGGAGAAAGAGCCCCCCCCATCTTCCTTCCAGTACCTAAGCCTTCACCCATGCACACCCTTCTGTAGGTGGATGCTTCCAGAACAACACCAGTGACTTCCCTGAACCATGAGATGTAGGTAGCCCCACTGCTGCTATTTCCATTAGAAAAGTTTGCAATCGTAAACAATGTCACCTTGGATCCTGAGACTTAAAAGGACTCCTCCAAGACAGCACAGGGCTTTCTGTCAAGAAGTCACAGCACCTCCACTCTGATGATTCTCCATTGCAAGGCATTGATTTGCCAAGGGCTGAGAGTGATTTTGAACTCTTATCTGCAAGTCGGAAAGCCGGAAGTATTGAACATGTGCTTGTGGTATCAAGGGAAGGGCAGTTTGCGAAGAGCAGCCTCTGTCACGTGTTAACAGAAGGTCACTGTGAATGATGATGAGTGGCCTTTATCACTGGGTGTTTGGATGGGCTGAGCTGGGCTGATGACCGGGGCCAAGCATCTCTGGTCCCTTCAGCCTCTCTGCATCTGACACAGAGCTTTTGCTTCCTAGCTGTAAGAAAAGGAAGACATTTGGGCAGGCAAGGGAGGAGTGATGGAAAAGCAGACCCAGGCAGGGGCTGGGACTGGTGTGGAGACAACTCTTCTGCTGGTCCCCTGGACTGGGTTAGAGCACCTGTGGGCAGGGCATGAGAGCCACTGACAGTAGTTCATGAGAAGCTTGATGACACTTGGGACATAGAGCTGCTGCAGGGCCCAGGAGAGAGAGTGGGACACAGCTGTCGAAGGCGGCCATTCTCAGAACAGAGCACAGCTCTGGCCCCTCAGGAGGGGAATTCCTGAAACTCTTCGCCTTCCTAGTTCCGTGTGCTTCCTGTGGATTCCAGCGTGCAACTTATATACACCAGCCTTGTCAGAGCCTTGATCCAGTCAGAATTAGTAATTGCAAAAGACTGGGGGAAAAAAACCCTTTTCTCATACTTGAGAACAAATGGAAAGTTTTCCTGTCACTAGAGTAGGCGTAGGATCATAAGGTTTGGAAAGTTCGATTTTCTAGAATTCATCCAGTTCCTTCAACCCTGTTGTGTGGTCCTTGTAACCTGTGGGATGACAGGGTGGCACTAATTTAGCATCAAGCTTAGCCGTGCTGTCAGAGGTCACGGCTGTCCCCAGTCTTACTGTTGGTACTCACGTTGGGGGGCCTCTTCCCTCCATGGTCAACCACACACCTGAAAGATGTTTTCAGGAGCCTCTTGTAGACGGTCCCTCCACGGCCTCAATGCCTGATGCTCATTTCCACAGGGCAATGGTTTCCAAACTTATTCCAAAGACAAAAATCACAAGGACCCCAGTGTATACAAAGTGCAACTTTTGATTAAATAAGGGGACATGGCATCTGGAGTCCGATCGAACCCAGTTATAGTAGAAGCCGTGTGGTGACACTGAAGGGCACCTTTGAACGTGGTTTTGTTTTGCTGCCCACGCTGCTGTCCATTTTGTCTTTGTAGGGTGACGGCCAATCGTAGCTCTGCTAGGGGAGGTGACGCCTCTGGGTCCAGCAAAAGCATGCCAGGGAAGAGCTAGCGGGAACCCAGTGGCTCTAGGCTGGCACTGGTGGTGGCAGCAGCAGTTTAAGCGGCTACGAAATTCAGGGTCTGTTATGATGGTCGCGCGTGTTGCCACTTGTGTGCCCCTCAGAGGACTCGTTTTGTGATGTCATTTGGGGTACTGTTCCTGTCTGTGTAGCCTCCAAATCTGGCTTCTCATTTTTCCTGCAAATTCTCTTGTTTAAGTTAGCCAGAGTCAGTATTTGCAACTAAAAAGCTGACTTTCAGCAGCCTCCATCAAGACATGAAGAAAAGTTATTTCAATAGAAAAAAAAGACTCAAATATCTCCCAAAACAGAATCGTGCCTCTGTTCCACACATCCTCTCCACCTATTCGGTACCCTCCATTTCCAGCAGTGTACGGTACATGTTTGGTGTGTTCTTTTTTCAGTGGGGGCCGTGACAACTGTCTCGAGGATGGGACACTTGCCTGGAGAAGGTGCTGGAGAAGGCATGGGACAGCCACACCCAAGGTGCTAGCTGAGAGGGTGGAGGGTAAGCCACCATCCCTAATGAAGCTTAAACAGTGCAAAATAGCCACTTTCCCATCCAGAAACAAATAGCTTTCTGCATTAAGTGATTCAGATGGCCCCAACCGTGGTGCTTCTTTCTCAAAGCAGAGCCTGAGGCCAACCTTGCGTATAGTCGTTGACTTGACAGGGCCTCCCGGAATTGGCAGTGAGACTAAGGGGACACGAAGCAGGAGGGAAAGCCATCACCAGGATGCGTCACTGTCAGAGTTAGTCCCCACCCTCGGCCCTGGGGGTCAACCGCACCAGGGCCTAGAAGCAAGTCAAGTGCATCCCAGAACTGCCCGCCTACAGGACTGAAGGGAGAAGCAGTACAAATGGGCTCCTGTCATCCACTGGCTGAGGGCTGCCCCGTACGGCCCTAGCTCCCTCCACATCTGGGTCACATCTGCAGCTGTGTCAAGTGGGTTCCTACAGGCACCCCTGGTTTGTGAGAGCAGCCCCTGTGCAGGCGTGGGGTGTCAGCAGGGAGGCGCTGACTGTGCCCACTAGCTCCACCTGGAGCCCGATGAGACTGGGGGGGTGTGAGGCACATGTGGAGCGCCCAGCGTCACTCCGTGCTACTCTCACACCTCTTGCTTTTCAGAAGATTAGCACTATGTTGCATAGTACTAATTAAAAATTGTTGCCCAGGTTTGGTCACTTTCAGTGTTGTTTCTGGAACATGTACCACAACACGAATGCAGGCAACACACAGATCCCTCCAGGTCTCAGTCTCTTCCCTGCACGTGCTCTTTAGCATGCACGTCATTGCTCTGGCTTCATTACCATGAGGCTGGAGGGAGGGAACAGGGCCCCAAGATTTGGGTTTGGGGCTCTGGAGAAGAGACCCTATTTCTGATTAGGCCCTATTATGCCTCATGCTTGAGCCTGGCCTTTTTAGACTTTGTTTTGGGGTCTGAAGAATATATATCAGAGTCAGGTAGAGTGACATGCTGTTCTCCATGTCCTATTGTTCCTTGTGTGTGGAGCTTCCCAGGAAAGGTGTGACCGAGTCAGGGCACGACCAGGGTCCCCCGCCACCTCGATGCCAGCAAAGGACCTGCCTCCTCCCATGACATTTACGTGGGCAAAGGCATGAATAATACATTTATTCTACTGTTAACCTGAAGCTCTTTATGTGTTTCAGCTTTTTACAGTTATCAGAACTATTTACTTTTAGTTATTGCCAATAGATTTAAAGACCATCTCCCACCATCTCCTGGGCAATGCCCTTCATCAAAATTGCTAGCATGTGTAGTAGCAAAAAGCAGCCTGGGGGAATTGCTGGTCATACTTATGTAATACCTCAAACATATGTCATTGACAAAGTGTGGAAGGAAATCATGAATGAAGTAAAGGGTTTGGGGTTCATTTGTTTTCTCGTAAGCTTAGGTTTACATTAATTTCATTATTCACTCCTGTTGATCCTGTAACACGACTCTTACAGTCACTAAACACTTTATTAGCACCAATTTCTCTGTAAGTCTAAAAAACCATACCCAGTTAATAATTTCTTAAGTCTATTAAGTGAAGGTAGCTATTGTAATAATTTTTTCTATAAAGACAAAGATAGTGATTCAAACAACACTAATGGGTCTGAAGACATTAAAGATGGTAGCTATTAAAGTGTAGTATCTGTGTCATATCCACTGCATATGCAAAAGTTTAAGGTGGTCTCAATGCATGCTGAACTGTCATGGACAAACCATGGTGCTAACTCAGGGAAGCAGCAGCAGCCCAATCCAGGGCTAGGGTCAGAAACTACTCATCAGGGTCACCCTGAACTTCATCCCAAGTACACCCTTCCCCTACCTGTTATTCTTTTTCCAGGACAGAGCTCTTCAGGTAGCCTCTCTACACCACATCAAAACATCTTGCATCTGACTTTAGCTTTGATGCTAGTGTTAGGAAACACTCACGTTCATATCTATGCCAGGATTTGGTGTTCTCAATGCTTACAAACCTGTTGTCACAGAGATTAAAATTTAGTTGGAGGAAGTAAGATGATCCCATGTCAGACTTTAAAGGACACAGGCATGCTCTGTGTAACAGCCCAAACATGTGATGTGAGAGTACTATTGGAAGCACGAACAGGCCGGTGGATTTGGCAATTGTCAGCGAAGGGACAGTGGGTGTGTCAGTATTTTGTCACAAGTAGTAACCCCTCTCGTCTCCCTTTGAAGAATTGCTCCCCGACCCTCTCCAGCCATATAGTTCTGACATGCCTGCCAATCATGGCAACTGTTTGTACGTACAAGCAATACATATAGCTATTGTAGAAAGATGTGAGTGCCAAGATAAGGCACTTGGTCTATATTTAATAGGCAGGAGGGAACCAGTCTATTAACAGTTTTGCTTTGTTTTTTAACATATTTTACATATTATATGCATACTGTAGATTCTTAAAATACTGACATAGTGAGAATAGTGTTTTAGGAAAAGTGGGCTATCAGAAGGGTTCAAAATTTTCACCAGGTAGGCTTAAAAACCAATTTGAGATGAACTGTGGAAAAAATATAAGATTTAATACAGGTGTAACTGGAGTCCCAGTAAGAGGTAAGACAAGGCACAAAATATTTGAAGAAATAGTCTAAATTTTCCAAACTTGGTGACAAATGTGAATTTACAGATTAAAGTAGTTTAGTGAGTCCTAAGCAGGATAAATACAAACAAACCATACCTAGGCACATCATAGTCAACTGCTGAAAACCCAAAAAGAGAAAATCTTCAAAGCAGCCAGACAAAAAAGAAACTTTATGTCTAAGAGAACGAAGTTAGGAATTATAGTCCGTTTGTCATCAGAAACAGTGGAGGCAAAAAGTCAGTGTAATAACATGTTTAAAGTGCTGGGGGAAGGAAAAAAAACTGTCAACCCAGATATATCTAGCCAAAATATCCTTCAAGAATGAAGGCAAAATAAAGACATTTTCAGATAAACAAAGCCTAAGAAAATTCATCACAAACAGACCTGTTCTACAAAAAACGTTAAAGAATGTTCTTCATACTGAAGGAAAATGGTATCTATCATACAGAAACCTGAATCTTCGAGAAGGATGAAGAGCACCAGAAATAGAAAATACATGGACAAACATGAAATATATTTTTCTTAGTTTAAAAAAAAATACATATGACATTTTATTTTTTGAGACAGAGTCTCGCTCTGTTGCCCCGAGTAGAGTGCAGTGGCATCATCACAGCTCACTGCAACCTCAAATTCCTGGGCTCAAGCAATCCTCCCGCCTCAGCCTCCTGAGTAGCTGGGACTACAGGCACACCACCATACCTGGCTAAGTTTTTCTCTTTTTAGTAGAGACAGGGTCTTGCTCTTGCTCAGGCTGGTCTCAAGCTCCTGAGCTCAAGCAATCCTCCCACCCTGGCCTCCCAGAGTGCTAGGATTATAGACGTGAGCCACTGCATCCGGCCACATATCACATTTTAAAGCAACAACTATTCCATTGAGTTGTGGGGCTTATATGTAAATGATGTGATATATACACACACAGCTATCATATAAAGTAGGTATGGAAGAAAGCAGATAGCTACAAAGTACAGTTTAGGTGAGATGGTATAATATTCCCTCAAAGTAAACTGAGAAGTTAAGGATGTATCTTATAATCTCTAGAACCACTAAAATAAAAAGCCAGTAGAAATTAAGAGAATTCTAAAAAATATTTAATACAAAAGATAGGAAAGGAAGAATGGAAGAACAAAACATAGAACAGAATGCAAATAGCCAAATGGTAGGCCTACATCTAACCATACTAATGATTATATTACATGTAAGTGTGCTAACCACACCAATCAAAGGCAGAAGTAGTCACATTGGTTAAGATGTACATATACGCTCTCTACAAGAGACATATTTTAAATATAAAGATAGATAAGTTTAAAGTAAATCTATGGAGGAGCACATACCACACAAATAGGAAGCCTAAGAAAAACTAGAGTGGCTACATTAAGACTGAATAAGATACCCTTTAAAACAATTGCCATCAATAAACAGGGATGTTTCATAATTATAGAAGGGTTAGTTCCTTAGGAAGACAAACAATCATAAATACCTCTAAGCCAAATAGCAGAACTTACAAGTACATGAAGCAAAACTGGATAGAACTAAAAGTGAGAAAAATGAATCCATAATTATAGTTGGAGATTTTTATACTCCTCCCTTACTGATAGAAAACCAGGTTTAAAACTTAAACAGGCTAGGCCGGGCACGGTGGCTCATGCCTGTAATCCTAGCTCTCTGGGAGGCCGAGGCGGGGGGATAGTTTGAGCTCAGGAGTTCCAAACCAGCCTGAGCAAGAGCGAGACCCCATCTCTACTAAAAATAGAAAGAAATTAATCGGACAACTAAAAATATAGAGAAAAAAAAAAATTAGCCGGGCATGGTGGCTCATGCCTGTAGTCCCAGCTACTCGGGAGGCTGAGGCAGGAGGATCGCTTGAGCCCTGGAGTTTGAGGTTGCTGTGAGCTAGGCTGACGCCACGGCACTCACTCTAGCCCAGGCAAAACAGTGAGACTCTGTCTCAAAAAAAAAAAAAAAAAAAAACTTAAACAGGCTAGAGACTTGAAAAATACTGTTGACCAACTCGACCTAAGCGACATTTGTAGAACACCCCACCAACAGCTTAAAAATGTGATACATTCATTAAGATCATGTGCTGGACCTTAAATCAAGTCTCAACAAATCTGAAAGTTTGAAATCATACTGCATATGTTCTCTGTCCACAATGGAATTAGAAATCAATAAGATATCTAGAAAAAAACCAGATATCTAGAAATTAACACATTTCTAACAAGTCGAAGAGGAAGCAGAGGAAATTAAAAGATATTTTGAACTGATTTATACATAAAATAAAACCTTAAGATGTGGGGGATGCAGGTAAACCAGGGCTTAAAGGCTCAGAGGAAAATTATAGCTGTAAGTGTTTACTTTAGAAGAGAAGAAAGGTCTTAAGTCAACAGTCTAAGGTTCTATGTAATAGCTAGAACAAAGAGCAAAGCAAGCCCAAAGCAAGTGAATGTAAGAATTGATGAAATAGAGAAAATTAATAGACAACAGAGAAATAAAGTTCAAAAGTTGGTTCCAATAAAAGATTAATGAAATTGATAAATCCTTAGCTATACTAATCAATAATGAGAATACAAATTACCAACATCAGGAACAAAAGACATTAAAAGGGTAGGATAACATTATGAACTACATGACAATAAATGAAGTAATTTAGATTAAATGGACAGATTCCATGAAAAAATACAATTTATTAAAGCTGATACAAGAGGAAATAAGAATGTCTACATCTATTAAAGAAATTGACTGTTTTAAAAATCCTTCCCACAAGACTCCAAACCCAGATGGTTTCATTAGTATGCTCTATCAAACATTTAAGAAAAATTAACATTAGTCTTATATAAACTTTCTGAAAATAGGGAATTTTATGTCAGCATTTCCTTAATACCACCAGACAGATATAAGAATGCTACAGACTAATATTGTACATGAACATACATGCAAAAATTCTTAGCAAAATACCTCAATACATTTTTAACAAGTGGGGTTTACGCCTAGAATATAATGTTGGTTTAAGACTTTAATATCAATATAATTCCCATATTAATAAAGGGAGGGAAATCACATGATTGTTTCAATAAATGCAGAAAAAGTATTTGACAAAATAACACCTCTTCATGACACTCAGCATCCTAGAAATAGACGAATTCTCAATATGATGAAAGGTATCAACAAAACACGTATAGCTATTATCATACTCAATGAGATGCTGAAGGCCTTCCCCTTACAAGCAGTAACAAAGCAAGAACATCCTCTCGCCATTTCTATTCAACAGTGTGTACTAGAAATTGCCACTGCAACAGGGCAAGAAAAAGAAAAGCCATAGAGATTAGAAAAGAAGTCGAACTTTCTCTATTCATAGATGACATGATTGTTTTTGGAGAAAATTTTAAACGATCTATAAATCAATCACCAGAACTAATGAATTTAGTAAGGTCACAGGATACATGGTAAACATTAAAAAACAAATCCTAGTTCTATATACTAGTTGAGAAACTGAAATTTAAAAATCAATACCGTTAACAATAGATTTCTAGCCTCCCCAGCATTAGGTGTGGACTGAGACCAAGCTCTGGTCAATGGAACACAAGTGGAGATGATCTGCTCTGCTCTGGGCATGGCCAGAAAACCCTCTCAGATGTAATCCTCGGTCTCCGCTTCCTGATCATTACAGGAAACCTTGGAGTCTCGGCAGCCTTGGTGTGAAGATGGCAGAGCTACAAGATAGGTGCCTGGGTCCCCAAAGCACTTCTTTCAGAGAGCGATGCCTGCTATCATAAATAACCATTTTGATATTCCTAATAATAAATTTATTATGTCTGTTCCATTAGCTAACATTACCTTAACTGAGATAGTGAGCATTCCTAGGGGATCAGATAAAGGAAATGTAGATAAACACTAGAACAGCATGCTGCAGCTAAATGCCATGAATAAGAGGAATCCATGGTTGTATATACACTTAAACAAGCTTGAGTGGAGACAAAGAATGAAATCTAGAACGTGGAACCATGCATGTAAATGGGAGTACATTCCACTGTACATTGAAGAATTCAAACATACCTAAGGACACATTAAATGCATTAAAATGGCTGGGGTGGAACGGAAGTGGATTTTAGGGACAACGTGGAAAACATGGCTATGAAATGATACTCAACAACTTCAAAGAGACAACAGGTTGAAAACCGTACTCTGAAAGTCAGTGCTATTAGAAGGATAAGTGGGACTAGCATACAAAAACAATGTCAAGGATTCTAGACATTGTTTAATGGGAAGTCCAATGTCACAGTTTGCTTTACACAAATAGCAAATAAAATGTTTAGTTAAGGAAAGCACTTCATTATACCTTTGCAAAATTGGATGGTGTATGTTTTCTGATAGATATAAAAATATCATAAGTCATAATAGAGCTTGTTCATGTGTTCCAAAGGTTGCTGGGAACAGCACTCTGATAACCCAGGTGCTATTTATGGGAACTTCAAAACATAAACTTACAGAGTACTCAGAATTGAGATTTTTCCATTTAAATAAAAGCTCTTTGCTATGGGTCTGTAAAGAAATTTCAAGGAGCCCTGAACATATATCACATGCAATGATTCATACCTGGCCTTTATTCTCTTCTGTACACAACTTAGGACTGTAGGACATTTTCATCAGGCACATATGAGAAGGAAGAGGATCTAACCACTTAGTAATTTTATCATGTTTTAAATTCCTACATAAGAGGCACAGTTCCAGTTTAGCCATTTAGTACGTGAATTATATATGATTTTAGATGAGGCTCTTTAGATGACAGATGAGTCTCTGCGCCTAACTGCTGGAAAGGATGCAATAAAAATACATTTACAGCCCTACAGAAATAGCAACAGCCATTAAAGTTGTACTACTGATTAAAGAAAAACTCAAAATTGAGTGAGATTACTTTGGTCTCATTGTAGTATTCACATATGGCTTCAAAAGGGGAAGCTCCTAGTGATACAAAATACATGTTTTGATTGTTTGCCTACCTTCCGGGAGGTGTCTGATAGCTTTCAGTAACAGCAGGGAATACCCAAGCAGGATTTCATTTAAAAGGACAAAGTATATGATAGGTGGAAATGTAAAGTGTCGTAATGTTCTTGACTCCTTACTGATTTTAGCAATGTTTCAACCCATGCTCCTGGATGCTGCATGACTGTATCTCAAGATTAATGCATTAGAATCTGTGGACCATCAGGAGAACTCTGTAAAGACGTCATTAGGATGCAACGCCTTACCATCACCGCGAAATTATGACGACATGCTGAAAATGCAGTCGTCATGCCCACTGCAGATGCTCTGCAGATGGAGATGCGGAATTACTCCAGGGGACAGAGGCAGGTACAATGCATTATTTAAGATACATTATTTAACCAAAATGAAACATTTGGTGTAAGTTGTTCCGGGGCAAGGTAGAGCAAGGAAGTTTGGGAGTTTCCCAGCTCACTCCTAGAACTCTTCTTTCAAACTCGGACAAATTTTGATATACTTCAGAACAAAACTTGGGTGCATTCCTCAGAGGTTAGAATTCTGGTAGGAAATAGCTTTTGGCATACCGCCATCTAGTGGCGCTCAAGGAGAAGTCAAAGAGCTCTTTTCTCCTTTTTCTTTAAACTCTTTGGGGAGAAGGAAGAGGTCTTTATGCAGTCTGGAACCTCTTTTGCATTCTGCGCCCTCTCTGAAGCGCAGAAACCCCCCCACTGGACTTTAATAATGACAGTGCAGTCTGCCTTCATTTGACTGAATCCTGCCGCCTTTCATCATCTTGGGTGATGACAATAGCACGTATCCCTAAGGTTGCTGTAAAGATGAAAATGACTCACCCTGGCAGTGCTAACCAGGGCGAGCACTCAGACATCTACACCAACCAGTGTCAGAGCGAATGACGTTCTTACACTTAGAAACTCACTTAGCATTCCTTAGAGTTAAGTCAACCCTCCCAGGCTTGTCAGGCTGCCCTGCCACACCATCCACAAACGCAGGTGGCCACAGGCAGCAGCGGAGGCAGCAGCGCTTCCACTGAGCAAGGGCGAGACGTCCGGGAAGCCAAAGATGTCCATTCTTTCCCCTATTTTTAGGACTGTTATTGTTCCCAGGATCTCCAATCAGAATTGCATTTTTAACCATTTTTGGTTTCATACACAGCTTTGGGGATCTGGTAAAACACATGGGCCAAGCAGAAAAGTACCTACGAAATCTTACATTTGATCTTGGATGGGCCACTGACCTCTCTACCTTATCCCCACGAACCCAAGGTCAGCACTGCCTCGTGTAGAGGCTGCAGGTCATCTGGAGACGGGGAGTAGGGACTTTCCCTCCAGCGCCTTCTTTCCAGCACTGGGGGAAGAGTGACTGGTGAATCCAAGGCCTGCTCATATACATGTTCTCATCTTTGCCCTGGGGTAAATGGGCTTGCTGCTACTTTTGTTCAAAATAATTCAGCAAGTCGGGAGCAGACATAGGAAAAGTATTTCATGCCACAAAGAGCGATTTCCAAAGACCAGAGAAGGGAAACCCAAAGACAGGCCATTTTGTTTGGTTGTGCATGAAAGCCCCAGATTCCTAGTAAGGAGACCCAGTGTCCCTGAATCATAATAAAGTATGTTCCTATCTCACCTCCAAAGTGGCCTGTTTGGTCAAGACCATTTGTTCACCAGACTGCAATCTGCACCGAGAAGAGAGCATGGTGCTGAGGAAGGGCTGACAGAAGCCCTTTAGGTGTTATTTCAAACTTCACTGTCTTTTTCCTCTAAACCTGAGAAGGCACCCAGGGGCCGCCCTGGGGCAGTATACAGCCATATGCAGATGATGAAAGGCCTATAAACGTACTGACATTAAAAGACCCCAGCCATCTGATAGGGAATTAGGAATTTAAACAAGAACAGTTGTCCGTGGAAAGTTATACCTTCTACTAAAGAAGTGCCTTAAGTTAGGGGGTGACCTCAGCTGTTGCTCACTGAAAACCACAAGGCTTTTCCTAACCACCAATCACTCTTGAACCACGGCAGCTATTTATTGGATTGCAATACACCTTCTCCAAATCCAACAGTTGTGCATGGTTCACTGTGATTTTAAGGATCTCATTTAATATAGTTTTATATAGTTCAATGATTTTAAAAAGACGTGTTCTGAATAGGGGATATGCATAGTCAAGCATGCTTTTTCTTCCAAAGTCAAATATATCACATACCCAAGTGGACAGTAGGATAAAGCAGGAAGAAGAAAGATGGCTTATAGGGGAGTATTTTGATTGTCTTTTTCCACGAAGAGGAGCTTAAATTCCATTTTATAACTCTGGTCTCAGTTTTCCTAAATTCAATGCAGGCCAAACAATGTCTCTGTGGATGACCAGGCCACACTAAGCCTGGCCACAGCCACCACCTTTCCCTTTTGTCTCCCAGACATCGGTGCCATCTTTCATGTCTCAACTTCTCACAGCAGCAGGGCTTGTCTTTCAGTTTGTTTGCTGCCCTGATGTTTCCAGGCCCTCTCTGGGGGCTGGTTGTCGCTCTCCATCTCAACAGGGAAGGAGCAGGCAGTGACTGTCCCCAGACAACATGGGCGAGAGGCATAAACAGAACCAAAAAGCTTTCTTCTCATAACCACCACACTTGCAGGTGGGGAACCTCCCCTCAGAGGTTTCTCACTTGTTGTGTAAGCCCCCAGATGCCCTCTTCCTTCTTCTCTAGGACTGATTTTGCCCGAGGGGCCAACAGCCCACATGATTGTGCAGACTTGACAGGAACCACCCAGCTGATTCATTTGCAAGCCTCCCTCCCACACCCGCTACCTACTGAACACCTGTAGCCTTTGCTCCAGATGGCTAAACACGTTTGTTGAATGAAAGGCAAGAATTCAGAAGAAACAAGCTCCATTGTTTTCTAAAGGCAGCAAGAGTTTTTAATCTAGAAAAATGAGACCCTTGCCATCCTGCTGTTACCCCAGGGTTGTTTTCCTGGGATTGTAGAATTGAGGGATCAAAAGGAGATGAGGTACAAGGATGCTTATTCTAATCCGAGTCTCCTTAGATCAGTCTCCTCATACTGGGGAAATCGAGGGGTGGGTGGTCAGCAGTATCTAGAAAATACCTGCACGTGTTTTATTCGCTAAAGAGGTGATTCATATTTGGATTTAAGAACACTGAAAAGATCAAAAAATCCCAAGTACATAGGAACAATCAGACGGTGTTAAATAAAATTCCAGTCACTAATAGATGCCTAAATACCTTTTAGATTCTCAATTTAGTCTCAATTTTCTTAAAGTTCTGGTAAGATTTAAGGGAACCCTAGACAAGCAGCTGATAAGGTGGCTAGATTGCTGGCTAGCAGTGAAACAGCAGTCTGGGCTCTGGACGGGAGGAAGGAATGCGACTTCCTACTCTCTGGCTGCAGCCGCCAGATCTCACCGAGGGCGTCCTCCAGGGCACAGTCACTGCTGGTGTGTGAGCACTTCTGCTCAGCAAGTGTCTTTATCCTGGAGGTTTCCTGTGGTACCACAGAAGTGGTATGGAAGCTACTGGAAGAACAGGAAAAAGGGGGGGAAGGGAAAATAACAAAGGAAAAGGGGAACATGCAACCTACTTCTGGGTGTGCTGGTTACAAATCCATCTTCCATCAGGCTCTGAGCCTCTTAGGAGCAAGATGGTCATAGCTCAGGGTTTTCCCGTGAAACATGTACCCAGTAAGTGAGAACCAGTGCATAGCAAATTGGATCAGCAATTCATTAGTTCACTATAAACCACAGAGGCCTCCACTCCCTAGATGGATAATTCTAGTTTTCACCAATTGATAAGCCTCAAAGTTTACTCAACTTACAGTTTTGACCTAAATGGAACATAGAGCCCCTGAAACTCCATTTCTGGACCAACATAGCCACAGCCAAGAATTTTAAGTCCACCTCTTGATGGATAGATCTCCAAATAAATCAACTTTAAGAAAAACAACCCTAATAACATATCTCTTAAGTAAACAAATGAATGTAAAAATTGGTTTCTACTTTCTGTGCTATGGTGGTAATCCAACATCTTCCCATAATCAGTTTTAGAAATGCAGTGACTACGTGTATACAAACATATATATCACATTACTTGGAAAAACATTGCTTCTCTGGATGATTTAAACCTCTATGAGCCTTAATTAAGAAGACACTTCAGACAGGGTTATAAGGATTAGAGAACATGTGTCTAGCATAGTACTGGCAGAGAGTAGGTGTTAAGCAAAGCATCACCTTCCATAACCTGCCTCTAATAGTCTTTTTACTCCAGCTACTCAGAATGGCCTTCAGCCATCTCGGAAAAAAAATACCAAGGAGTCAATCCAACAGCAAAGGGAAGGGTGGGAACCCTGTAGTTTGTAGTTCCATGTTACAGAAAATCAGATGGAAAAAACTGTACATTTCACACATAGTGATTCACCATCTTCACGAATGCATAATTCATAAGGTTATAATTAAGAGGTGATGGAGGTAGATTGAAGCTCCCCATGGAGGTGCCACTCAAAGCTCTAACTTTAAGTGTGCCAACTGGCTCTTGGGGACCAATGCCAAGAACGTGGTCAGATGCTTTCTGCCAAAAGCAATAATTTAATCAACATGGAAGGGCAGACCAAGCTGGGCTCTTTCACCGACACAGCCTTTGGGATTGCAAAGGAGTCTTTTAGGGTTCTCTGAGCCTGTGCCAGGTAGAAACAAGGGACATCGATGGAGCCACAGCTGGAGAGTGGCCAGAAGAAAACGACTTCTGAAGGAGGAGACCATGTGGAAAAATAAACTGGCCAGTTGGGTGCCTACCAGCTCTATCTGCACATGAAACATCGGATTTTTGTTAAAGAACACAAGAGCACCTACACTAAGAATTGGAAATAAAATCTAAAGATTTGGTCATCTAAAGACTGTGTTCCCACAGTCCAGGCTAGCATCTTTCTGCAGGAAGACATGAAGTAGATAAACGGAACAGTTAGGTGAACTCGTCACAGCTCTCTGCCACAGGAAGTGGGGATGGGATGGGCAACATGATCAGAATTGGACCAGTCCCCCAATACCACTTTACCATTAACCAGCCAAGGAAAATACCATCTCCACATTTCACCGTACACTCTGTAAGGGGACAGCATTACTGTTGCCATTTTGTGAGAGAAAGTATGGCAGGGTATACTGAATTATCACTACCCCCTCCCAGCTCAATTTCTCTCTAGTGTCTCAAGGACCTGGCTGGTGCTCAGTAGACATTTTAGATAATATTTATCCCAAATAAAGGATTATTGGGCATAATTTCCTTTCCTTTCAATTAGGATCATGTATGGTCTACATATTTGATGTATCACCCATCACAGATAAAGATCCTCTCACAAACATACTTGGAATTTTCTGAATACCGTCAAATGCTAGGGAGGCTGTGTTTCATTTGTAAACAATGCTTGTCAAGTACCTACTTCAACTAAGCATTCAGTTAACTCAGGGTGAGTCACAGAGCATATGACCTGTTCCCACCATCAGTGTGTTTGGCCATGTGACAGGGAAAGAGTCACGGTGGGGGAATTAACTGTAGCTCAGAAACCAGTAAAAAAATAATTCCCTTTATCGAAAGTCAAAGTCAACATCAAAAACTATTGATCCACATCCCAAGTAGACATGGGAAAAGCCAAGTTTTTTGGCTGTTCGTTTTCACTCACCCTTCCCTGGGTTGGGTGCAGCCTCACAAGCCAATCCACTATGGGGAAGGAAGTGCAAAGACATGTCCAGGTCAAAGTCATTGAGGTTCTCTCACCGAACACTTTCTTTGGAGCATCAGTGACCTACCATGGAAGGTGATGAGAAACAACCAGTGAGGTCAATGTGTAGAACAAGCTGCCAGGTAGACTTAAGACTAGGCGCAATGCCACCTGGTTCTTGGTGCTTTGGCAGTCTACATTGATGTCCTAGGTGGCCAAGGACAGAAGTACTCCAGGATAAGAAGTAGCTTGAAACCAGGGCTAACAAACCAGAGCAGATACCCAGGGAAGCATTATCTTTTGTTTAGTAACGCTCACATTCCACAGGACTCAGTCCTGGCTTGTCCCCAGATAAATTACGGCAATGAAACAGAATCAAGACAACACCTGACCTGAGCTCAAGACGGAAACCTAGGAGTTCATTATCAACTAAAGTAGGATCCATCTGGCCTCTTCATAGGCTACAACCAAAATTTAAACGACTGGGTCATATTGCCATGGTGATTCAAGCGTTACCATTTCAGATCGGCCTGTCTTTGAGGGCAACAAGGGCAGTCCCAGGAGCCCCACATGGCCCTGCGCTTTATTCCTTTTTCTGATCATTACAATTCAGTTTCAAGCTTCTGTATCCACCCAAAGCCTCAGAGATCCACGAACTCTGCCAACAGCCAGCCTCCCTTCAATCGCCATTACCCTGGCAGGCTGCTTACTGCCCAGGCCCCACACCCTCTAGGGACAGCCCTGGTGTTCGGTGCAGGAGTTTCTCCCTACTTAGAAAAACAAAGCTAAATTTCAATGTGACAGTAATTTTTAAAAAGCCCAAAAGCTAAAATAGAAAAACAGCTTGAAACCGAAAGTTACTCCACTGCAGCAATTGTGAATTACCTGTCCCTGAAGCTGTGGCTCCTCGAACACCCCACAAAACCAGCAACAGCTGACTCAGGATCCTGCTCTTCCCCCTCCTAACTGCACAGAAAGCCGCAGCTCTTCAGAGCAAAGGTTGGACTGATGGGGCGGTAGCTTAGAGGCCTTACTCTCCAAAGAGCCGATTAAATGTACAGAGAACTTCGCCTCCATCACTACAGGGAGACACATAGCTGACCTTAGATTTTTCTACAGACCCGTTTGTTTGCTGTGGGCTCAACTTCCAGAAGTCAGAAAGCATTCATCACGGCTACACAAGCATAGGTTGACCTCCCCTGCCATCCTTAGGGGCAGGGGCTGCTAGCCTGGAGCTTTTATAGCCTGTTCCTGGACAGCCTGCTCAGGTGAAACCTATGATTCCACGCAGCTGCCTTACACGAGGGAAGCTTCATGTGAGCAACAGTGCACTGTTTGCCAACCAGAAATCAGCACTTCTTATGCCTATAAAGAATATGCGAGGTGGGTTCTTCAGAAAACTTGGGGTGACTGTATTTTTCTGGAAATACGGGGTCATTCCCCAGAGTCTAACGTGGAGCCACTGGGAGAAGCTGCTGCCCAAACAGCATTTGGAAGCACGAGTTAAGTAGGCTCTCAGCCCTCATTGTACATGGGTCACACCTGGGAGCTTCTGAAGGCCCAAGTTCCTGGGCCCCATCTCAAGAGAGTCTGAGTCAGCGGTCAGTGAACACACAGTTGTATCAAGAACCCAGGTGGTAACAACGTAAGTGTTCCAGGACCCAAACACCAGAGGGAGCACCGTGTAAATCCTCAGTCAGGAGCCAAGGTGCTACGAAGCCCAGCTGCCACCTTACACTTCCCATGACTTCGTAAGACAGGCTGTCTGCTCTGCAATTTGTGTGGGATGCCACTGTACCCTCAAACTAACTCCAAGACTGTATCTGTGCAATGAACAGTGCTGGCTCCAGAACCTCTCCACACGGCAGGGATTAGGGTTGCTGGATGCAGGGACCACAGGATACTACTTGGGCTTAGATCGTGTGTTTATTTGGGGAAGCTTGGGAAGAGGGGTGATGCTGATTGCTGGGCAAAGGACCCTGACTTGATCATTGAAGTGCAAGTAGCCACAGAGATGGCTGACTTATACACTAGTTATATGTCGATGAGTCCATTAGAATCTTGTCCACTAGATTCTAAACTCATTGAGGACAAGGACTATGTGTTATTCATCTCAATGTCCCCAGCAATGCACTCCAATATAGGGGCTCATAATTAGTTATTAAAATTAATTGCTGCAACTGCACGTCCCCTAAACATCGTCCTAACACCCAAAGACAAGTGCAATGCCTTGCCCATTAACAGACACCGCACAAGTGTTTATAGATTTGATTTAATACTGGGTTCTCCTAAGTCAGAGCTGCCATACAGGGTTGCACAGGATGTGCACTACAAAGAGATACCACATTAAAGAGGCTGTCTTTCACGTTGCAGCCATCAAAGACCTGAGCATAAGAGCTAAAACCACAAAACTCTTAGAAGAAAACAGAGATAAATCTTCATGACCTGGGAATAAGCAATGGTTTCTTATATATGCCACCAAACACATAAGAAACAAAAGAAAAAATTGAAAATTGGACTTATTCAAAATTTCAAAGATTTATATTTCAAAGGACACCATCAGAAAGTGAAAAGACAACCCCCAGAATGGAAGAAAATCTGTGCAAATCATATACCTGATAAGAGACTTGTATTCATTAATAGAATATGTAAAGAACTTCTGGACCTCAACAGTAAAAAGACAACCCAATTTTTTAAAATGGGAAAAGGGTCTGAATAGATATTGCTCCAAAGAAGATATGCAAATAGCCAAGACACACGTGAAAAGATGCCTACCATGATTAGTCACTAGGGAGATGAAATCAAAACCACAATGGGATACCACTTCATACCCACTAGTGTGGCTAAAATCAAACGGGCAGTTAGGTGTTGGTGAGCATGTGGAAAAATCAGGGCCTCATACACTGCTGGTAGGAATTTAAAATAGTATAGCTGCTTTATAAAATAATCTGGAAGTTCCTTGAGAGTTGAAATATTAATATAAAGTTACCATATAAGCCATCAATCCCACTCCTAGATGTACACCCAAGAGAAGTGAAAACACCTATCCATACAGAAGCTTGTACATAAATGTTCATAGCAGCATTATTCATAATAGCCATAAAGTGGATACAACCCAAATGTCCATCAACTGATGAATGAATAAATAAAATGTGGTATATTCAAACAATGGAATATTATTTGGCAATAAAAAAGAATAAGAAGTACTTATACATGCCACAACACAGATGAAGCTTAAAAACAAGCTAAGTGAAAAAAAATAGACCCAAAGAACCACATATTGTACGATTCCATTAATACGAAATCTTCAAAATAGGCAAATCCATAGAGACAAAAATTAGATGGGTGGTTGCCTAGAGCCGGGTGGTTGGGGGTAAATGGGGAGTGATTGCTGATGAGTATAGGGTTTCTCTTGGGCATGATGAAATGTTCTAAAATTGAGCGTGGTGATGGTTGCACAACTTTTAAATACATTAAAAATGATTAATTATACATTTCAAATGGGTTTACTGTATGGTATGTGAATTATATCTCAATGAAGCTATTATTTTTTTAAAGAACCATTGCAATAAAACTGACAAGAAAATATTAAAGGGAACAAAGCCCTTGTTCTATATCTGGAAAACCTTTTTTGGTGGATTTGGTTATAATTAGATCTGTTCGATAAGGAATTCTTCCAGGTGCATTTCACACAAGCAAGGCCACTCTGTGTGGTTGGGCAGGTGTGCTCAGCACTGCCCAGCAATGTGAGGCAGCCTGCCCGAGGAAAGCTCCATCCCAGACTGTGTTTTCCAGCCTAGGGAAATAGAGCTGAGCTGTGCCCTTGATCCTCCTTTGGGTCAACAATCAAACCGTGGTATTCTTCATTTCTACTGACTCCTCCCCACTTAAAATGGCCCAAGTCACCTAAATTCCCTAAACAATGTTTTTGAAATACATGGCACACAAAAGAAGACCAGAGCCAAGAGAAGAATGGGTGCCCGTGGATATGAAGCCCCGGCTTTCCTTCCTGTTGGGTTTGAAGCATTTCTGTTTACTTCCTGAGTCTGTACTGACCATCTGAGGACTCCATCTATTCCTTCCCAGGCCCTTCAACCCCGGATTATGATTCCTGCTAATAACTGATTGCCTTGACTCCATTTCAACAGAGCGATTTGGAGCTTTAGCTCAAGTGCTAGAGTACTCTTGATTATCTGCTAATGGCCTAAAATAGAAATCACTTTAACTGCTAAAGGAAACAGAAACAAGACCTACTGGACAGTTTGCCACACTATTACTCTGAGAATAAAATGAGACTGATACATATGAAAAAAAACCTGGAGTGTTTATAGAGAACAAATGCTTTGACGGCTCGAAGTAATTAGGATGTCATTAGTAAGCACTTTAAGCTGTGTGTCCTTAGGCTAATTACTTCGCCTCTCTGGGCCTTAGTTTGTCTATTTGTAAAGTGGTAGTACTTTTTTCATAAAGTTGTTGTGAGGATTAAAGAATTAATATATATTAATAATTTTAGAATACTATCTAGCTCATACTTTGCCATTATTATAATGCTTGCTATTATTATCATTTTGTAGTACATTCTAGATTTTACTACAAACAAATTTTAGATAGATCTACTCAAATGTGTTGGCCACCAGCTTATGGGTCTCCTCTTATCATGATGAAAGCTGCACTTTCATTTTTCTGAATAAATAATAATTAACAGCATAATTTAATGGTTAAGACCCTAATTCTGGAGCTGGTCATCAAGACTTTAAACCTGGTTCTGTCATTACCCTATAATCTCTCTAAGCCTCAGTTTCACCATCTGTTAAATGGGGATAATAGTAGTAGTGTCCTTACAGGGTTGTTGTGAGGATTAAATGAGTTATTACATATAAAGACTTAGAATAGAGCTTGGTACATATTAAGCACTGCATAAGTATTTGCTATTAAGTTAGATTCAAAATATGAAAGTTATTGCTGATTTTATGATCAGGGTTCCCTACTCCTCTGGGTTGCTGCAGAAGCAAAAAAAAGAGAGAGAGAGAGAGAGAGAATGAGAGAGAGAGAGAAAGCTCCAATGGAAGGTGATCATCAGGTACAAACTAGTTCCACCCTCTCACGCCAGGGTAGACCTCACTACTGGAGGAGAATCCTGGAGTATCCATCCTGAGTTCAAAGCCCAGTATTTACACCAGGTTAAATGTTTAAACAGGTTAAGCACAAAGGAAAACAACTAACGGGGACCATTCAAGATGGTTATTTCTTCATGCAAATTCAAATTTCAGGAATATACAAATGACCCATGCATTCAAAGGGCAAGAACACAATTTACGCCCTCCACAGTAGGCAATAAATCTGTTAGGAATGTATAGGGAGGGCTACAGTTGATGACAAAACAATCATACTTTTATTAAATAGAATGGTTCAATGGCTACTGTTTTTCCTATTCGTGCTTCCTAGGAACCTGTTCACACTGTGGTTAAGATGAACATCACTAAGATGCAAGGCCATAAGGACCAGAGCTGTGAGTTCAAGTACTATGGGGCTATTCCTGACCTTGAGTGCCACTGGGGAGAGAGCTGAGAGAGCACACTTGATGCAAGATGAATTTTAAAACCTTCATGGTGTTATGCTGACAGGTCCTGGGAACGATGATTTCTGCCTGCAAAAACTGAATGACTACAGTCCATGTGAAAGCCCAACCCAGTGTAGGACCCCCAGCCCTGCTGAAATATGGCCAGGAATCCTGCACTTTGAATAGGCAATATTCTCTGTAAATATTTATTAGTTTGGGTAGATTGGAACTCAAAGGATCAGAGAGAATTTGATAGGAAATACAGCCTCAAGGGGTTACTTCTGAAAAAGTTCTTACTATTCACATAGAAATTATTAAACCATCTAAAAATTTCAGTGAATTGCAAAACCACGTGATGAATACTATTAATAACATCAATGATTTAAAAATCATGTATAGAAACACTAAAAAAATTAATCTTGAAATGCTATTATGTGTCTGTAGCATAATAAGAGAATTTGGAACTCCAAAATAAAATACAGAGAAACATTTATCACCAACCTACTTAAGAGTCTCTTTAGTTCTAAAATCATTATCTCTTAGAAAGGGGGTCTCTTTCCTCAAGATCTTGCTTCTTGTAGAACCAAGGCTCTTATTAAAACCAAATGTGGAAAGGAAAACACTGACAGATTGAACATGCAAAAATCAAAACCTTTTGTTTAATGAAAGATATGGTAAAATTAAAAGACAAGCCACCAATGGGAGAAAATATACAAAACCAGGAAGATAATAATATCCATAATATAGAGATATTATATTAAAAACCCTCCCTCTAGATTGGCAAAGGACACAAATATAAATTCACAGAAAAAAATAAAAATAAATACACAGAAATATACTGAACCTCAAATAACATTCAGGGAAGTGCAAGTTAGATCTAGAATATGCTATTTTTGCCTATTAGACGATAAGAAATTAAAAATATTAGCAATAACCCCAAGAATATAGTATTACATTGTAATTTCCATCCATATTAAAATAAAGAAAATTCAAAAATCTCTTCATGACTACTTTCATTTATTCGACCAGTATTTATTAAGTGCTAGTAAAGACCAATCACAGTGCTATACAGTGTAGTAGATACCAAAATGAATAAAAAGTCACCTAAAAGTAAAATATAGTCTCAGGTGAGAGAGAGATCAACATAAGAGCAACCAACCCAATACAAAGCAAAGTGGGTAGGTTCATGAGAGAGATTTGGGAGATCAGAGAAGGATTCCCAGGGGGAAACATTCTCAAGAAGGGCTGGCATTTGAAAAGAACCTGTAATATTGAGCTGAAATAATATAGACAGAAAAAGGAGGAAGAACATTCAGCCAGAGGCCAAAAAAAAAAAAAGTGAAACCACAGAAATAAGAAATGTCACAAGAACGGATTAAAGACTTAAATGTAAGACCTGAAATAATAAAACTACTATAAGAAAAAAATAGGGGAAACACATTGGTCTGGATAAGAATTTTTCAGAGAGGATCTCCAAAACACAGGTAACAAGAAGAAAAATAGACAAATGAGATTACATCAAACTAAAAACAGAGCAAAGGAAACAATCAACATAGAGAAAAGACAACCTACAGAATGAGAGAAAATAATTGCAAACTATGCATCTGACAAGGGGTTCATATGCAGAATACATAAGGAACTCAGCTCAATAGCAAAAAACGAAAAAGAAAAAAACCCAAATAATCTGATTTTAAAATGGGCAAAAGACCTGAGCAGACATTTCTCAAATAAAGACATACAAATGGCTGACAGGTATATGAAAAATTGCTCAACATCACTAATCATCACAGAAATGCAAATCAAAGAGCAACAATGAAATATCACCTCACCCCAGTTAGAATGGCTATTCTCAAAAAGACAAATAATAACAAATGCTGATGTGGATATGGAGAAAGGGGAACTCATACACTGTTAGTGGCAATGTAAATTAGTACAGCCATTATGGCAAACATTATGGGGGTTCTTCAAAAAAGTAAAGTAAAACTACCGTATGATCCAGCAATCCCACTATTGGGGATACCGCCAAAGGAAATCAGTACATCGAAGAAATGTCTGTACTCCTGTGTTTATTGCAGCACCATTCACAATAGCCAAGATATAGAATCAAGCTAAGTGTCCATCGATGGATGAATGGATAAAGAAAATGTGGTATATACACATAATGGAATACTATTCAGCCATAAAAAGAATGAAATCCTGTCATTTGCTGGAACATAGATGGAACTGGAGGACATTATGTTAAGTGAAATAAACTAGGCACAGAAAGACAAATATCACATGATCTCACTTATATGTGAAATCTAAAGAAGTTGATCTCGTAGAAGTAAAGGGTAGAATAGTGGTTATCAGAGGCTGGAGTGGGTAGAAGGGAAGATCATGTGGGAGAAGTTGGTCAAAGGGTACAAAGTAACAATCAGATAGGAGGACTAAGTTCTGGTATTCTACTGTACAGTAGTTAACAATATTCTTTTGCATATTTCAAAATAGGTAGAAGAAAGGATTCTGAATGTTCTCACTACAAAGAAATGATAAATTATGAGGTGACGGATATACTAAATACTCTGATTTGATTTTAACACAATGTATACATGTAACAAAACACCACACTGTATCGCATAAATATGGACAATTATTATGCATCAATTAAAAACAAAGTAAAAATAAAAGAAAAATTATGAGGAAGTCAATAAATCCCGAGGCTGGTGTAAACACAATGATGGCCAGTTTGCTAGTGTTGAGACCAGAAAGTAGAAGATGGCTGATTGACTTCCAGTCTAAAATCTATAAGCCTTATGTTTGTGCAACTATTTGCTTCCGAAAATTTTTTATAGACAATGATATAAGTGGGCTACACCCTCAGGGTAAGAATGAACTAGCCATCACATGGGTATGTAGCCCAGGTTCATAGCATCTGGATTAAATGGACAAATTGACAGAAACTTACCTACTCAAGAATAAATAGTAAACCTGAATAGTACTATGACCATTAAATAAATTGACTCAAAAAAATTCCTCCTCCCACACACACACACACACACAAACTCCAGGCTCGAACAACTTCACCAGCAAGTTTTACCAGAAATTTATGGAAGAAATCATTATAATATAGCCCCAACTATTCCTATGTATAGCAAAAATAAAGTGCCTAACCCATTTTATGAGTCAAGTGTAACTTTGACACCAAAACCTTGCAAGGACTAAAGAAAGAAAAATTACAAGCCAATCTCATTTGTGAACATAGTAACAAATGTCTTAAATAAAATATTAGCAAAACAAATTAAAGAATATATGAAAATGATACTACATCATGCCCAAGTTGGGTTTATCCCAGGAATGCAAATATATTTTAATATTCGAAAATCAATTAACCGATTACATTAACAGATTAAGGGAGAAAATGATGTGATCATTTCAATAGATATAAAGAAGCATTTGATAAATGATCTTGTAAAATATACAAAAATGCAAAGGCCAAGAAGTTACATGACAGGCTTAAAGCAGAAGCACGGGATGGGAGGACTTGCTCTACGAGTATCAATTCCCTTTATAAAGCTGTGGTAATTCAGAAAGTAGTAATGAAGCAAAGACTAAACAAATATACCAATGGAAAAAAATAGAGAGCCCAGAAACAAAGTCTCAAATATGAGGACACTATTTATGATGAAATTGCATCATAGAGTACTGGAAAAGGATGATTTTTGCAATAAATTGTGCTAAAACAACTGAGTATAAAAAAAAAACCAACTTAGTATACACATGGAAAAAATGATACTGAAAAGTGTATATTATGAAGCTGTATGTGAAAGGCAAACCTAAGCTCTCAGAAGATAATATAGAATATTGTCTTGAGCTTGGAGCAGGAAAATATTTTTTAAACAGTACAAAGTACAGTGACTTCTAAGGAAAAGCTTAATAAATTTACTACATTAAATTTGACAACTTTTGTTTATCAAAAGACACCATAAAGAGAATGAAAAGGCAACCCATAAAATTCAAATTCAGACTATATAAAGAGCTCCTACAAATGAATAAGATAAAAATGGCCAAAATACTTGAACAAGAACAGCACAAAAGAATATATTCAAATACCCAATAAATAGAAAAAGATGCCTAACCTCATTAGTAACCAGAGACATATAAACTAAAATCTTAATGAGATACCATCATAGATTCATCAGATTGGCAAAAATGTAGTCTTAATAATCCTAAACATTGGCGAGCATGTGTTATGATGAAAACTCTTATACTCTTTAAGTGGGAGTAAAAATTGGCATAAGCTCTTTGTTGTGTTCACAACCACTGAAAGTCTGGCTTTATCTGATAATCTAGAAGATACATAAACCCTATAATCCAGCAATTCCATTCATAGATCCTAAAGAAATCTGTAGACATGTGCACCGGGATATGAAGAATGTTCATTATTTATAATACCCTAAAACTGGATGCAAATGTTTACCAACAATAAAAATTGATAAATCGGGATACATTAACACAATGAAATACTACACAGCAATGAATATGACTGAACTTGAGCAACAAAATGGATGAATATTAGCAACATAAAAAGGAGAAAGATTTTTAAAAAATTCATACAGTATGACCTATTCAAATAAAGCTCAAAAAGAGTCATAACTCTACTAGGTCATTTAGGATTCAATGTATGGGTAATAAAACTACAAAGAAAAGCAAGAAATGGTTATCATAAGATGCAGGAAGGGATGGAAGTGGAGAAATATCTCATAATTGGGCTATGTTCCATTTCTTGGCTTATGGTGGTGGTCAGACAGGCGTTGGCTTTACAATTAGGTATTAAAATATTCATTTTCTCTATGAACCCTACATTTTATGATTCATAACTATTTAACATATTTTTTAAAAAATACAGATTTGGGTCTTCTTTGTGTTCTAAATTACTTGATAAGATTCACTTTTATGTGTTTCCATGAAATAGTATGTAACAATGGAAATCAGTCCCTCTGCCTTTATGAGCATTTCAGTATTAAATTATGAAACAATTCGATTTTGTATATTAGCACCGGGGGAGGGAGAAGGGAAAAGAAAGATGAGCCAGGAATGCAGCTGGCACCAGATTGCTAGCAGGTGCCATGCAGCCACATGTCCAGCTGATCTGATTCGCTGGCAAGCTGGGAAGTGACCTAAGGGGGGGCCTGAGCCCGAGTCTCCAGGTCTTTAGGTGTAGGTGGGTGGAGCTGCCAAGACACTAAGTTTTTTGAGTGGGTTCGTGTGGTGAG
This sequence comes from Propithecus coquereli, assembly GCF_000956105.1. Classification (NCBI taxonomy): domain Eukaryota; kingdom Metazoa; phylum Chordata; class Mammalia; order Primates; family Indriidae; genus Propithecus; species Propithecus coquereli. The sequence continues at coordinate 8,777,883 of NW_012133857.1, read as the reverse complement.
GTCAGGCCTGGGGAGACAGGGCATGAAGCTTGATCCAGGAATGAAGGGACTCCTCGGTGTCTGCCCAGGAAAGGGGCTGTGTCCTTACAAAGGGCCTTGGGTTGTGGGTATGAGGGGAAACATAGTGGCTGTAGAGAGATCCTGGCTGCACAGCAAGGCTCTTTGGGTGCTGAGGTGTTGGGTATGGAGCCCACACCCTCCTAGTTCTTAGTCCCTTCAATCAAAGCTCACAATGCCCAGCCGCTTTCTTGGTTGGGACACTATGATATAAATAAGAGGGTTTTTTTCTTTAATGGTTTTGTGAGGTTTTCTGAGACTTCTCTTAATCTTTAAAGTGTGGTCAGTGACCAAGAAAAAGCCTAGAAAATGGTCAAAAGTTTGTGAGCAAAATTAAATCAATTCCAATTTTGATATTGACAATCTACTGGGCTTGAGAACTTGCTATCTCTGTACCAAGTTGTCCTGAATGCAGAGCTAACACTAGTGAGGACTTGCCTTTCAAGCATCTCTCGTGCTCTGTGCACCACGGGGAATCACTCCTCTACTCTACCTGCTGTCCTGATTTTCTCCCACTGATGGTGTGTTCCTGCTCTGCCAGTGCTGATTCTTCCTTTTGACTTAGGATCTTCGGCTTCTCTCCGAAGGGTGCCTGGACAGTGATGGGTGTAAGTGGGCTCCCATGCGACCCTGTACTTACTGCCTTCATGTGATGATCTCACTTCAAAAGGGAGGGAGGCGTCATTCTCAAATGTGATACAGTGGGGGGAAGTCATGAGATTTTAGAGCCTCATCAGATTTTTGGAAATAAGACTTGCCAAGCTTATAAAGATTATAGCATCCAATATTTTGTCAAACTATACTTCTTCCTAAAAAGTTTCCCTTCACAAAATCTTGCTCAAAATGGCCAGAACTCTTTCCTTTTTCTGAGACAGAAAAGGTGATTCTTGGGGAGGAGATGTCTGTTTTTACTTGGGGATTTCCATGGAGAAAGGGCAGCCTGAAATATCCAAGTCTCTGAGCTCTGCTGAATCAGTGTTTAATTAGGAAATCTAGCAGTTTGGGACCTATGGGGATGGGGTGAGGCAGATTGGCAGGTGGAGGCAATGAACCAAGAGTAATCCCTCTCCTCCCCTACTGAGCCAGCTGCTCCTCCAGTGAACCTGAGTCAAGCTCAGCAATCCAAGGAACTAAATCTGGCAAAAAGAGACCACTTCTCAGACCTTCTAAGAATATGAAGGGGAAATACAAGCAAGTGAGCACCTCAAAGCTATTCCCATTAGAACCCCAACTCATTCTTTTGGAGGTGCTAATGAAGAGTGAGATGACTAGGAGAAGGCAGATGACCAAGGAAAGGACACGGAGCAGGTGTGGGCTGGAAAGCTGGGATGTAAAAGCTGATGTTTACTTACAGGAACATGCGCTTAAAGCTGATATGTTTCAGTCATAAAATTTCCCAGCTGCCTGTGCATCTCTGCCCTCCACCAACATTTACCATTCTCTTGTTGGTAAGAAAAAGAGAGCAATAAAAGTAACTTGAGGGTAATTGTGTGGGAGTTATAGGAGATAGGAAGAAAAGTACACGTTTCATAACCCAGCTTCCCTGCTGGGTCTGCTGCCCACCTGAAGGGGCCCAGAAGGAAAACTGGTCAGGGAGAAGGCACAGCTGGTGAGCTCGGGGACAGTGTCTAATGAAACTCCCTATGTGACTGCGGTTGCAGTGGCTGTGAGGGAAACTGGGTTACACAGCTTAGGAGGGGTCTCCTGCCTGTGTGGATAAGTTATGAAAAGGGGAGGAACTGCTAAATGAGTTAGGGTTGGTTTGTACTTTCCTGTAGTCATGGCTCCAGCTGACTTCATGGTGAATCATAGGGGAGTGGATGGTAGTGATTGGCGTCCACGCCAGTCTTAGGAAAGAAAACCACAGACCCACAAAATGTGAGTATATCTTATTCTAATGCAGTAGATAAAAAATTCTCTCTGGATTCTGCTCAGAGAAGTGAACAAATGCTTCTGCAACACATTTTAATTTCACAAAGCATGCAGAAAGTGATTTGTCACTCAGATCTCTTAGACCACGGTTCCCAAACTTGAGCTTGCATTCCCCAGAGGGCTTGTTAAAACGCAGATTGCAGGGCCCCACACGGCTTTCTGATTCAGGAGGTCTGGGGCGGGACCCAAGAGGTTGCATTTTTAACAAGTTCTCATGGGAAGCTGATGTTGGTCAAGGATGTTTCTCAATGGCGGAAATACTGTGCATAGGAAAGGGCAGTAGTTGAAGCAGTGACTTAGGGAAGACTGCATGCAAATAGGTTTCTTACCAATTTTTAGTGCCTGTGAAGACCATTACATTGCCTGAATCCACTGGTTTCACAATAGGTAGATGACTCCAAGTTTAACAAAGACCTAGTTCTCTGAGGTAAACTGTTGTGTTGTAGCCTCATTGTGAATACATCAGATGAAAGTTATAATTGTGTCTGCCTGCCTGATGTCAGAAGTTCTTTTTTAACCTCCAACCGGGATTGCTGAGCCTTTAGGCAAACAATTATTTGGGAAAGTCAGAGCAGGTACCTAAGACATTGTAGCCAATGTTCTAAAACAAGAGCCACTGAGCTGATGTTTCCTTTGTTTAATTGGCATGTTAATGATATGATTTGAAGTACCTATTCCAGCACCACATAGCTGAATACATCTTTGGTAAATAAAAGATTTTTTGCATAATCAATCTCATTTCTTCATCCCGATTACCTGTTTTCCTACCACTTACACCTGCACAGCCAAGTATATTGTAGGGAAATTGCTGCTGTGCTTTTCTGCAGGTAGAGTTGGCATTTGATGACCACATGGTACAACTTAGCTATACACCAGTAATAACCTGACAGCTTCAACTTATGATTTGTACTACTATATTTATCAAAACATTTGAGTTGCATTTTCATGATTCTAAGTATAGCTTGTTTGTTTCTTTCTTTTATCTGAAGTGACTTTGAGAATTCTGGAAGTTCTAGCAGAAGTTGTGATAAGTAACATAATCAGAACTAAAGTTTTAATTGACAATATGGGATTCCAACTTTGGAACTCCCTCTCGGTAATGGGAGTTTGAGTGATTTTTTTTTTAAGGTGGCTTTCAAAAAGTTTCTATATTGATAGAGTTTTTAAAAAAAGGCCTGGGTTTTTTTCCTAGAAAGATATAGATACTAACTTTGAAAACAAAGTTTTAAAAATAAAATTTTGTGTATTTCCACCAAGAATTGCCCTTCCTTTTGTAATCCTCTAAATTTCATAAGCTTTCCGTATATGTATTATTTCAATGTTTATAAACGCAGAAACAGCCATGACTGTTACCTTTCTTTCTCATTCTTTGTGCTAACAGATCATCTAGTGAGATTGCTAGAATTAATTGCATAACCCAAAATATCAGTTAACGGGAAGGAAGAGTGTACATGTTCCCACATGAAGATATGTAACATGTGACCTTGGTGGAGTATACTTCCCTTTTGTTTGAAACCTGCTCTTTTTAATATGCAAAGATGCCCTGCAAAGTTCTTGTGCCCAGGAGGTGCTGAAGTATCAGTTTTGCCTAAGCATCCCTGTGTAAGCTCCTGCTTATGAGGAGTCAGGATTATAAGGGAGAAAATATAATATGCAATAGCTGTTCGCTCTGGCAATATAGATACAGCACACCATTAAAAGAGCAAAGAAAATGGAAAGAGCATGTGGAAAAGGTAGCTGTCTTCAGTAATCTTGGCCGTGGTGGTACTGGTTTTGTAGCTCTGAGAGTGTGGTGCATGTGATGCGGAAGGGCAAGTGTGTGATTACAGGACAGTCTAATCTATCATCCCCTGAATCCTTGATCCAGGATCCTCTATGTGGAAGGATAGAGATAACAGAGACAAGATGAAAGAAGTTAGGTAGATATCCTGTAGTCATGACTTGGAATTAGAAGTATCAGCATGAACTGAAAGTATTTTCATTTAGCTTCCTAACTCTGTCTGCTGAGACCACCTAGAAATAACCATGAGCAACCTGTTAGCAGTGAACACACCTAGCACCAAGACTATGGTCTTGAAACACCATTTCCTGTTAAAAGAAACCAGGCCTGGCTTCTTGGAGAAATGGATGGTTCCAGAGCCAGAATAGGAAATGTACAAGACGAGCCTGAAACATCTTGTCACATCAGAAAATAGGGAGGCTATCAAAGACTAACAGGGCTGTGTTTCTTGGCCAGGCTCCAACAGGCCAGAGATGAGAGAATTTGCACAGCCATAAAAAAGATAATAGCGGTAGACAGAGATACTCAAATATGTAAGTCATCATAAAAGAAAAAAGTCACTTCTGTAGCATGATAGAGAATGACTCCTTTAAAAGTAGGAAATTGAACCAAACAATTTCCCTGGTTTTCTTTATAGGTGGAACCACCAAGTAACCAACTAGTAGATGAGGGGAAGTTTCTCTGTATAGAAGTAACCCAGCTAGTATATAAAAGAATAATAGATTTAGAATCTCCCCATTTTGCACTCCCTAATGAATTAATGCATGTTGGCTAGTAACATCACAGAAGGAGAGATGACCAGACATTAAGTGCCTCCCAATGCAAACACACATTGCCACCTACGAGCTTATCTTTGAAAAAAAAAAAATTCAGCCTGAATAGGATCAAGCCTCAAACTTCAAAGGACATAAGAAAATGATAAATTACATCATAGGAATTCAATTACCAAAAGCCAGTCTATGGGAAACTTCACAGGGCAAATGACTCAATTTCTTCAACCTGCACAAAGAAAAAGGAGAGGGAAACCTGTAAATTAAGAGACCTCAAAGACATTTATTTTAAAAAAGCAAAACTAAGCTAGTGCATATAAGGACACACATTTGGGAGTTGGAACTACAAAGAAAAACAAGGAAGTGATAACTGTCAACAACTGGATGGTCATTACTTTTAGGGAGGAGGTAAGGGCTGTTAGTAGCATGGGGCACAGAGGCACTACTGCCAAAATGGTCAACAAAGGTCTATTTCGCAACCTGGGTAGTGATGGTAAGGTGTTTTATAATAATTTATTAAGCAATATTTTATGTAGTTTTCTGTTCCTGTTTTACAACAAAAAAGGAAAAAGTGAAAAATCACAGGAAATATTTGCAATACACATAATCAACAAAGGGTTCATAACCTTTGTAAAAGAAAATATCCTACAAAGGAATTTAAAAAAAGACAGTCAACATAACAGAAAAATGAGCAGAAGACTTGGAGAAGCACTTCACAGAAAGAGGAAATCCAAATAGCCAATAAACAAGACAAATGCTAAAGGGAAATGCAAATTAAACCGCAATTAAATACTGCTACTTGCCCAGCAGAATTAAATGTAAGTGTTGGCAAGGATCTACAGGAACTCTGAAATTGCTGGTTGGAATGTAAATTGTTACAACAACTTGGGAGAACAGTTTGGAATTATCTGATCGATTTGACGCCATATCCAGTGGTGGGCTGCTAAATGTTTAACAACCAGCTCTCCAGAAGGAAAGTCCTGGTTTGTGGTGTTTATTTCCATGGTGTAGATGCTCCCGCTATGACTGATTTCAAGCTACCGATGTGACCTCCCTGAATGTGGAGTTCAGAAAAGATGCCCGACAGCACACCGTGCCGGCGTTTCCACCCTGCAGATGCAATCAACAGGAGTAGCCTCGAGTGTAGAGAATAATAGAATGTCAGAAAATAACTAGAGTCTTCAGTAAAATAATGAGTCTTTAGTATGTGTCGCCTTTGTTTTTAAAATTCAGCTGGTGGTGGTTGCAGCCCTTTGCTTAACCTGAACTTGAGTTCTACATACTTTTCTGTGCATGTGTTGCATTTCACAATTTTTAAAAAGACAATAAAATATTATCTCTAAGCATAACCTTCAAGTTCAGCGAAGTTGGTTTCTGAAAGGCACCCTAGAGAAATAGACCAGCAGAGAGCAAGAATCCAAAAACAGGCACAGGACCAGTAGCCCTGAGCAAGACTTGATTCTCCACAAGTCATTTTCCTTTGTGAAACTGGGGCTAAAACCACCCACTGGTCCATTTTATGGCATTACCAGAGGACAAATAAAATGTGCTGGTGCCTTAACCCCTAGGGAGCATTAGAGAAGTATATTCACGGAGGCACAGTAGTGCAGTGATGAACGTCACAGAGTACGGGGTTGGACAAATGGCTGTGACTCTCTACTCTGCTCCAATTTCCTGAGACAGAACACTCCTCCGAGCCTCAGTGTCCTTAACTGAGTATCCTGGCAAAAATCCCTTCGTTGTAGAGCTGGTGGCAGGACTAAATGTCATATCACTCGTAGAGCATACTCAAATAGTAGTTTTGTTTTGTCTTTTAACAAATATATAACCTGTATATGAGCAAGCATTACATGGGCATGGGACCAAAGCTAAATTTTCTTTTTGTCTTCCTCTGTTCCTGTAAATTCTCCGCAGTGAGGAATAATATTCTCCTGACCCTGGATGAAGACTGGGGCAGGTGGAAGAATATTCTAGTCCCGCAGGTAAGTCCTCCATTGCTTTTAGCCATGAACACTCTCAATTACAGAAATGGAAATGTCTAGTCTCATGTGATGATCAAACTCTGATTTGGGTTGGCAGTCAGCCTGGCATTAAATTGTCTCCCCTTCCTCAGCACATTCCTGTGTCCATATGGAAGCCTCCAGTGGGAACGGGGTGTCATCCTCCTCCTTGCCCATCTTTCGCTGCCCAGTGTCCCATCTTTTCCTTGCCTGTCTCCCTTTGCTTTTCCTTCCTCACTAACATTCTCAGGGAGAAGCTGGGTCCTGGAATAGGCCTGGCAATGGTCAAAGCCATCGCTCATGGGCTCTGCAGACCCACCTCTTGGAGCACCTGGGCTTTCCACTCCTCTGCCGGTATTCAAGTATCTGCCAAAGCACAAGTGATGGTGGATGACTTCTTTTACAACAAGCTCTGAATACATAGCCTTTACTTTTCTCATTTGGTTAGTCTTAGATTATTTTCCTCAAGAGAGGGAACAGATAAAGACAGACTTAGTGGTACAGAGGAAACAACATCAATCTCAAAACAATCAAGAACATCTCTCCAAAAGTAGAAGGTAGTTGCATCTGTATAGGCAAGAGTGTGGAGCTAGAGGCTTTAAATGCGGAGGGTTCTGAAGAGATGATGTGGAGAATGGAGTAAGAAATTAATATGAGAGGGATATGGTGGGATGATTTCTGAGCATCGCAGAAGGTGAGGTTGCAAATCTCCTGTAAATGGAAGTGTATTACTTTAGAGGTAACACATGCTGACAGGGGCCAGGCATGAAGCATAAGCAAGCAAACGGGGCTGAGGGCCACAGTAGGGAGTAGTGGGGACTGTGGCCAATGGAAGATCATTGTCCTGCCTGAAGAGGGCAGCAACTTCTCAACTCCCACTGATTGGGCTTGTGTTTCTAAAGGCCAAATCCTCAATTTTAAAGAGAAACTAGAAATACAGAATTCTATGGAATTTTCTCACTTGTTGAAATGTTGACAAAAGTTTTAAACAGGGTACAAGAGGTTTTGTTGGTTTTGTTTAACATCAGTTTGCATTCTAGGCCTCAGAGATAGGATGAAGAATGCAATGGTCTCTCTTGACGTTACCTCATTGTCCAGTATTCCAAACCCACCCCCTACTGCTGTCCTCCTCACTGCTCCAGTCACACTGGCCTCCTGATGCCCCTTTGACTATGTCAGGCACAATCTTGCCCCACATGCTTGATGTACTTGCTGTCATCTCTATCTAGAATATTCTTTCCCCAGGTATTTGTGTGATTCCTTCACTTTATTTCAAGTAACTTTTAAAGAAGTTCTCTGAATACTCAATTTAAAATTGTAACAGCCCCAACAGCATTCCCTAGCACCTTTCCTCACTCCCTGCACATCACTTTAGTCCCTACCCCTACACCTTTGATTACCATTTGATATATTGCCTCTTTGCCTATCTTTCTTACCCACAAGAATACAGCCTCCATAAAAGCAGGGGGATTTTTTTTCTGCTGTATTTCCAGTCCCTAAAAGAGGGTCTGGAAGATAGTATACACTTAAATAATTCAATTGCTGTTTAAGCATCTTTATACCTAGGCATTTTAGCCACAAATGCAGAATTATTTTTCCTCTTTAAATAGTTTACGTTTTTTCCTTGGCCTGGGTGTTTCCATTCATAGAAGCAACCGCTTCTTGAGAAGTATATGACAGTAATATAATCAATGAAAATTATTCTATTAAACAATGTGAGAACCTACACCTTGATATTTATCACATTTGCCTTAGCAGCAAATATTAGGAGTTGGGGTATGAGGGTGGGCGAGAAGGGAAAAGACTAGAGATGGGAGATTTACATATCTGATAAGATGTGTAAGTCTTTCCCACTGAATATAACTAGAAAAGCAAAGTTAAATATAAAAACTAATTTTTTAGAAGCATCAAAGATCTACCAAACCAGTGAAGGATCACCAAGGCCAAGATTCAGAAGATACAAATCCAGAAAAGTGGGCCCAGTGATTAGGGAGCTCCAACTGCTAAAGCAGTAGAGGTAGGGTTACCACATAACATACAGTTAAATTTGAATTTCAGATAAGGAATGAATATTTTTAGTATAAGTATGCCCCAAATATTGCATGGGACATACTTGTACTAAAATTATTTGTTGATGATCTAAAATTCAAATTTAACTAGGTGTTCTGCATTTTTATTTGCTAAATCTGGAAATCATAAGTGGAGGAACTGAAAGACAGACTGGTGCCTTTGACAGCCTCTCAAAGCTAAGGAGTTAAAATACGGAGTTGAGAGCTGATCAAGAGAGGAAGCAGCAGCAAACGACCCCTCCGTGTAGTAAGCCTGCGGGCTGAACCCTAGAAATGAAGGTGAACCAAAAGCAAATTGGTTCTTGTATACACCCCAGGACTCCTTTGGGTGGTCTGGAAAATGTTGTGTTAGTACTGGATACAGGTGGTCCCAGATTGCTGGTGCCTTCAGGTGCCTGAAAGAAACAACTGTAAATTTTCTCTGCAGGAAGATAATATCATCCTATGTACTGTGTAACTATATAAATAATTTTTCCAAGTATAATATTCACGAACAATAGAATGTAATATAATCAGGGACACAAGAAGCTAAGAAACATGAACAAGACCCAGCACAAATGGATAACAGAAATAGGTACAGAAACACACCCACAAATATTAATATTACAGATAGTGGAATTACCACATGAATGTACAAACACCTATGTTTATGGAGAGTAAAGCCAAACATAAATTTCAGTCAGGTTCCTGAAACAAAAAGTGATATTTAAAAATCTGCAAAGAACTAGCTATAAATTTAGGACTGAAAAGAATAGAGAATGTGTATGTATGTGTTTGTGTGTGTATGTGTGCATATATACACATATGTTTGCTGTTTATTCAGGTGGAGGGGTTTATTAAAGTAAAGCTATTACTTTAATAGGTTTAAATCAATAAAGTGAACGAAATTTAGCTGACTACCCATTAAATTATCTTGTGAATAGATTAATTAAATATCAGAAGCAGAACTCCCAGCTTTCATCTAGAATGCAGAAAGTTGCAATAAATCACTACTCTTAAAACAGCCAAAACCAGGCTGGGTGTGGTAGCTCACACCTGTAATCCTAGCACTCTGGGAGGCCGAGGTGGGAGGATCGCTCAAGATCAGGAGTTCAAGACCAGCCTGAGCAAGAGTGAGACCCCGTCTCTACTAAAAATAGGAGGAAATTAGCTGGACAACTGAAAATATATAGAAAAAATTAGCCAGGCATGGTGGCACATGCCTGTAGTCCCAGCTACTCAGGAAGCTGAGGCAGGAGGATTGCTTGAGCTCAGGAGTTTGAGGTTGCTGTGAGCTAGGCCGATGCCACGGCACTCTAGCCTGGGCAACAGAGCAAGACTCTGTCTCAAAAAAAAAAAAAAAAAAGAAAAGAAAAAACAGCCAAAACCAATTTTTAGTATTTTTAAAAGATAATGAAGAAGAAATCTAGAGGAACTAAGTATCAGAGAAGAAATAAGCCCTTTCTAGATTCAAGATGCTCAGTGAACCCCAAGCAGGTAAATATAAATAAAACCACACCTAATTAAACTACTGTACACCAAAAATAATGAGAAAATCTCAAACTGCCAGAGAAAAGCCACATTACATTTAGGGAAATAGCAATAAAAATAACAATGACTTTTCAAACAAAAAATGGAAGCCAGAAGACAATGGAACAACATCTTTAAAGTGCTTAAAGGGTGGGAAAAAGCCAGCCTGCAATTCTATATCCAATGAAAACATAGTTTATAAAACAAAATGAAATAAATACTTCAACAAGTAAAATCTGATAAAATTTATCCCCAGTGTACTCTCCCTTCAATAAATATTAAGAAAAATGTGGGCAAATATAAATGACTATTTAAAAACTTTTAAAAGGTTGTTGTTTAAAGCAACAATAACAACAATATATTGTGAGGGATTATAACATATATATAAGTAAAATATGACAATATCACAAAGAGTAAGAGAAGGTAAGTGGAATTATATTATTGAAGGTTCTTACATGATTCATGAAGTGGTAAAGTACCAACTTAAGGCAGATGGAATGAGTTAAGGATGCATATTATAATTGCTGGTCACTAAAAATATAGTTAAAAAATCTAAAGAAAAGGACATAGAATAATGAATTACACTTAATTTTCTTTATAAAAGCAGGAAAACAAGACAAAAGAACAGATGGGATACATAGAAAACAAATAATAAGACAGTGGACTCAATCTAACCATATCAGTAATTACATTAAATATTAATGGATAAATCTTCAAAAGAGATTGTCAGATTAGGTAAAAAGGAAAACTACTAAGACTCAACTATATGCTATTTACAGGAGGCCCGTAGACATGTTGAAAGTGAAAAGATGGAAAAAAATATGGCAAAAGATAGACTATGACAACATTAACCAAAGAAAAGCTGGGGTGACTATTTAAGAATCTAAGCAGACATCAAGGCAAGGGAGTATTGCCAGAAATAAAAAGGAGTGTTTCATAAAGATAGAAAGCCAAATTCTTTAGGAAGATGGAATAATCCTAAATGTGAAATAGTTAATAATAAAAATGAACAGAACTGAAAATAGAAATAAATATCAGGAACACACTAAGTGTGAATTCAAACTTAAATATATTTTAATTTTATTTCTAACTTTTTAATTAGTAGTTCCTTTTGTGGGAGAAAAATAGCAAAAGTGCTATACTTTCATCATTCCTTCTTAATTACCACCTTGGTTATGAAAAATTGTTAGGTAGGTAGCTCTATTCCACGTAGTACTTGCTTGGGTCAGGGATCAGAAGAATAAAATTTATTCTGTGAAAACTGAATAAATCAATGTCTGAAAAAAGTCACAAAATATATCGGGGATAAAACAAGTTGCACACAATAATAGAAACTCCTGTTTTGAGGAAAAAGATATTTATATATAAATAAAATGTTGTATGTTTATATATAAATATAAATTATGTATCTACAGAAAATTTTGAGAAATGGACACCAAACTTAATAGCAGTTTCCTCTAGGAAAAGCTATTGGAGGAGAGACTTTCACTTTTTTATTTATGTGCTTCTATATGGTTTGAATTGTCTTATGCACATGTAACCCTTTTAAACCTAACACTGGCTTAGCCACTTCCTGGTAAGCCAAAGCCACATTAGTCCTTAAGTGATAGGTAGTATAAGGAAAAAAAGGTTCTGGATTAGCATGCAAGCCCTCTCTTTTCAACATTCTCCTCTCTGGAATGGAGTCTTATAAAGTTATTTGTATAATTATCTGTTTTCCTTACTGAACTATAAATTAGATTAAGGGTTAGGTTGGGTACAGGACCTGGCACATAATAGATGCTCAGTAAGTATTCGTTGAATGAATGGACCAATTGCTGCTACCTCTAGGTCATAAATGACATCACTGGGTGTTCCAGATTTTAAGTGTTAAAAAATAGTTAGCTCCCCACTTCCCCTAAGTCAGCATCCATTGACATTCCTTGTGTTTGGTGCAAAAAGGTACATACTGGAGATTGTGAATTAGAGAAGAGAGAAGAACCAGGGAATGTTGGGGGTGGTACATTCTACCGTGTGTCAAGATATGAAAGCTGGCACATGATGTAAAATCTTAGAAACGGATGCATACAAGGTAGTGTTTGCTCTCAGCTCTTCACTCAGCCATCTGGAATCTCTTGGTTTGGAGGTGGAACAGAGCGCGGAATATCAATATAACTTCATGAATGAACCAGAGATATAAGGTACAATTATTCAAAGGGGATTTTCCTGAAGCTAAAGTTTCATTAGTGCTTGCTTCATGCCATACATTGTGTTAAATCGATATTGAATCTTCAGGACAATTTGATGAGGTAAGTACTATTATTACTGAGGAAGAAACTGAGGAATAGAGAGATTATATACCTAGCCCAAGATTGCACAGCTGGAGCCAGAATTTGAACCCGGGTTGTTTGACTCCAGAGCCCATGCTTTCTACTACTTCCAAAGCTACGTGTGTGCCAAGTCCAAGACAACTGTTCAAGACATATATCCTGAGGGAATGACAAGTGAGGCCTAGGGCTCTAGGTTACCTATTAGGGTCAGTGATTTTTGACTGTGGGGTGGTGTATAGGGCAGTGGCTATTGAAATATAATTCTTAAGGAAACAGAAGAAAGCATTCTAGCCCTTTGGTGCCACCAAATATGTGTGTTCTTCTATAAATGAAGTTGTCTTTAAAAGGAAAGTAAATATTGAGGAAAAATGCCAGAAAGGAGATTCTCTTCTTTTCATACACTTCTTAAAGATTCATATTTGCTTGTTTTCATATTCCAACATAAGGATATATGCAAACTCTTCCCAACTCTCTTCTAAATATCATGGAGACACAATGAAATTTATTTTTTAGGACTTACCAGTGGCCAGGCATCATGCTAGGTGCTTAGAGAACAGAGATTGATATGATACTCTCTTGAAAAACAAATTCTGCATGATCTCACTTATATGTGCAATCTAAAAAAGTCAAACTCATAGAAGTAAAGAAAAGAATGGTGGGCTGGGGGTTGGTGCTGGAGAGATGTTGGCCAAATGATACAAAGTTTGCTGGACAGGAGAAATAAGTTTTTGAAATCTATTGCACAGGATGCACTATATAGTTAATGTGTAATGTATATTTATTTCAAAACTGCTAAGACAGTAGACTTCAAATGTTCATACCACAAAAAAATAAGTACATAAGAGGATGGATATGTTCATTAATTTGATTTAATCTTTCACAAAGTATACATATACCAAATATCACATTGTACTCCATAAGCATACAATTATTATTTATTCTTTAAAAAGATTAAATGAGACACTCTCTTGACTCTCACGGAGGAATTTTTCTTCCTAGCGTCCTTTGAACCTGTTGCTTCCTTCTCCAGTGTTTCACTCCAGCAGCGGTCTCATCCCTTCCCACGCAGACTGTGCAGAGGGCCCCCTCATTGGATTCTTCATTCCTGCAATCCTGCACAGCCCCTCCAGATCACCCCTCCTCAGCCATGACCCCGACAGTTCTGCTAATCCACAACCCTGTAACCCTCAAAAAGGAGCGTTACAGGCCTCGCACATCCAACGAATGTTTGCTTGGCACCTCTGTGCCACACACTGTTTTCATTGTTAGAGCTACAGCAGGGCACAAAAAAAGGCCCTGATCTAGCTGAGTGTTAGGGAAGACTGACGATGAAGAAATACGTAATATGTCACATGTTGAAAGTGTTGGGAGGAAAATCAAACAAGGAAAGTGCATAGGAGGGAACTTCCATCTTAGAGAGGTAGCAATGTTGAGTTTCACCCGAGCCCTGTGACTCTGGGAAACTCTAAGGGTTAAGAAATCCCCCCACCCTTTGTGTCCTGGAAAACAGCTTGCTGCCAAAGAACCTACTTTCCCCAGGTAACCGAGATAAGACTCACAAATGCCACCTTGCTTATGTATGACAAGGCCAGACATCAACCCTCAGGATTCCCCTTCTTGGCCTCATCAATGATTAGCTGACCTACTTGTCCCCCTGACCAATTGGAACAAAATGCATGTTCTAAACTTTGGTTCCACTTCTGCCCTTCCTCTAGGTGCCTGAACTTTGGCCGAGTATACAGTTCCTCCTAAGAAGAGGCTGACCGTGGGGTCAAACATTCTCTGATCTGCTGTCAGATCCCACCACTCTTTCATTCCTCCACCCCACACCTTGTCCTTTCTAGCTTTACTTTCTCCCCTCTATAAAATAAAAACTCAGGCCTTACGTTCACAACATTCTTCTATTGCCATAGTATCCTCCCCCCTTGCAATGATCCTTCTAGATAAAATTCTTTCTGTACTAAGTCCAGATTTGTTTTTTATTTGACAGTGGTTAGGGAGGGTTGCTCTATAAAGGAAAGTGCGAGCAGAGATCTGAAAGAGGTCAGGAAATGGAGCATGTGGGGCCAGGAGTGAGGGAATAGGGAAAGTGAGACCAGGAAGGAGAAAAGCTAATAAAAGCATGTGTTAGCAAGGTTACTGCCATGGGCAATGAGGGCTCAAATTTTTGCAGATAATTGAGAAACTGTATGAAATGCCTCGGGGATTGTTTGTCTGTAGGACAGGAGGCAGGAACATTTATCCACCAGCTCTCCCCACCTGCTCCTTAAGAGTTTCTACAGGCATGCTAACACCGCTGCACTTTTTAGCTACTCAAGCCCTGAAGGAAACCAGCCGTCTGCTCTGAGGAGTAGGGGAATCCCTGGGGCAGAAAGGGAAGAGTCCCAGTGAATGCCTCCTGCCAATGAGCGAAGCCAGCAAGGAACTTGTTACCCCAGCCACTGGATCAGAGGCATGGCCGAGAGGATACAAAGTCAGACTTGGGGCTGGAGATACAACTTTGGAAGTCATCAGTATATACATAAATAGATGTTCTCTTTAGTGGGAAAGAGACTCTATGGGAGGAATTTTCCCTGTCATGCTTCAAATCAAACCATCTAAGCAACTATCCACCCTACCCTTTGGCAAACTTGATGTTGACATTGCAGCCACTGGCATAGCCCCCTTTGCCCCTCTCTCTGAGGTTGTCCCATGGGAGACAGTGAAACAGCAATTCTCTCCTCCACAAACAAACAAAATAATAGCCTGGAATGATGGCCCTAATCCAGCTTGAAAGTTAAGAGAGATCAATAGAAGGTGCTTTCCAGAGATGCCAGAGCATGGGCACAGCCACTTAGGCATTCTTAGGTATGTGGCAGATGCAGAAGCAGCAGAATAAAGCTGTGCTTGCTTCCACCTCTCTTTCGTTCGGACCAGAGGTTCTCATCTCCTGGAGAGTGGTCATTTGAAAGCACAGGCGGCCAGGCAGCAACCAAGAGGAAGCACTCAGGAAATGATTGATTCACAGACTTTTAAATTACTTAGCTTCTCTTGCCTCCCAGGAGTAAAAAGAAGAGGTTAGACTAGATTATTTCTAAAGTCCTGTTCTGCTCTCAGATTCCTATTGTGTTCCATTTTGGACTTATTACATTGAGTAATTGAGTTCTTTCGACTCAATGACACCGTCAGAGAGGCTCTTAAGATTAAAGAGCGCGGAGCTCGTGGGGCCTGAGGAAGCGTCGAGTGAGTCAGGGCTGGCTGCTCCGCGTCCGGGGCCCTCTAGTGGATAGAAAGTTAACTGAGATTTCCAAGTCGGGACCCGAATACCTGAAGTAAAATATTTGGGACAGGTGACAGGTTTTGAAACCTTTCATTTCTTTTTTTCTAGTGGTAAAATAGGATCATTAATTTTTTAGTTTTTAATGGATACCAATATGTTACTCTTTGCTGAACACTGGGTTGCATGATATTCCTAGGCAGATGATTTACAATCTGAAATTGAATAAGAAGCCAAACCTGAAGAAAATATTGGAAAAATTCAGGAGACAAAAATAAGTCACCATATTTTCAGAGAACACCAAAATTATTCTTGCATTATTTAAATGTTAATTTCAAGACAGTGAAAGAGCGTTTCCTGCTATTGTGACTGAGCAAGTCTTTCCTTTCATCGCCTTTGTCCTTCCAGCCTCCCCTTTAGTTAGAGGGGGTCTCTTGTTAGGAAAAAAGAAATTGGTTTATATATTTTTAAATTGTAGAGCTCTAAAATGCATCTCAGTGGCATAAAGATTACTTTAAGCTAAAAACAGCAGTCACAGAAAAAAAATATCTAAACCTTTTTTGCTGAGTTAAGCAGGACCTCCCCAAAAATACTGCCACCATAAATCCACTCTCTGATTTACAGCCAGAAAAGAGACTAACAATTATCACCAGAATGAGTAATTGCTTCAACAAACTATCAGAAACAGCCATACCTTCCATTCACTCTTCTGTAGGAGCTCTTTTCCCCTCCTTTCCCCTTTTTTAAGTGGATATATAAACCCCTATCTTGGGCTGCTCAAGTAGCCATTTCACCAAAAGGATCCTGAGGGAATACATAAACCTTATGTTTTCTCCTATTAATCTATTGTCAGTTAATTTGCAGGCCCCCAACCACTAGACCCAAGTCAAAAGAGGAAAAACTTTTTGCTCCCATGGGGGAGAAAAGATTTATTTTCTCCACCATTGCTAGGTTCATGGCTGAGGTGCCTATTGAAAGGACAGTCTTGCTAACAGGCTAATAGGAAAAATAAACTCTCACCGGCAGCCTATTAGAAGTGGCATGAACTTGGTCTCTAAGATTAGCTACATGAGTATTTCTCCTACAGAAATGTTTATCTCGTGATTAAAAGAAAGTGTAAATCCTCATTAACATTTGCCAGAGCTGGTCAATTCACATTCCAGAGACAGAAGAGTCTCCAGCAGTGGGTAAGAAAGGGTAAACTATCTGACTGTCATTAAGATTCGCTACCTGAGCCGGCGGGGTGGCTCACGCCTGTAATCCTAGCACTCTGGGAGGCCAAGGCGGGTGGATCGCTCAAGGTCAGGAGTTTGAGACCAGCCTGAACAAGAGCGAGACCCTGTCTCTACTAAAAAATAGAAAGAAATGATCTGGACAACTAAAAAAATACATATATAGAAAAAATTAGCCGGGCATGGTGGCGCATGCCTGTAGTCCCAGCTACTCGGGAGGCTGAGGCAGGAGGATCGCTTGAGCCCAGGAGTATGAGGTTGCTGTGAGCTAGGCTGACGCCACGGCACTCTAGCCCAGGCAACAGAGTGAGACTCTGTCTCAAAAAAAAAAAAAAGGTTCACTACTAAACGGTTTTCTTGACTTCCTTTAAACAGCCTGGAAGAGTTCCTAAGAGGACAGCAGGGGCGCAAGCCTCCCCTCCTCCTCTAGGAGAAACTGCCCCAGATGCCTCCCATTATCCATCTATGGCCAAGAAGAAAGAAAGACCAATTCCTACTATCAATCTGCTCTAGGAAAAACAAGAAAAGGCAAACACAGCAGTTTCATATCTGTCTCCTGTTAATTGAGATACAGCCATAAATTTTCTTTTACTTTCCTTAATAAAGCCCCAAAACTGCTCAACTTCAGGGCCAACACACATCTCTCTTCCTTTCTGGTGTTGGCCCTTTTTCCATCTGGAAAAAGGAAAATAAACTTTTCCTTCTTTCTATCCTAAACTCTATGTGAGAAATCTTTCTCCACCCACCGTGAGCACCTAGTAAGTTTTCCACCCTAACACCTGTAATAAAAGATATATTAACAAGAGAAAAGCATACACACTTATTTAATATAAGTTTTACATCACACAGGAGGCTTCAGAAATGAAGACCCAAAGAAAAAGGGAAACGTGTATTTTTATGCTTAGGTTTGATGAAGAATAGAAAGTTGGGCAGAAGTATGATTGGACAAGGGGTATGATGTAAGGGTAATAAACTAGGGAGAACTTAGCAAGGCTTTTTTGTTCAGATTCTTCTGTGTCCCTGTGTCTTCAGAGATAAGGATATTGTGTTGTTCTGGGAATAGGAAGCGCGCCTCTGGAACGATGGGCTTTGACCTACTTCAGGAGAAGGTCAGCTAGATTTTATGCCCTGTTTCAAGGGAGAAGGATGGGGGGAAGGTGAGAGTGACTTTCCTTCTTCTGCCATTGAGGGTACCATGTCCTGAATCCCATCATTCCCATCAAAAACAAAGGAATGTAATAAGGGGAATCAGATAAAAGAACTGAGAAATCAAGTGGGATTTGGTGAGGTGAACAGATATAACAGCAAGAAGCCACTACTGCCCCTAGGCTGGAAGGGCAAACAGACCTCAAGGAACATGGCGGAAGCTGCATCAGAGAGCACCTAACCATGGAGAGATGGAGCCCCAGGGGAGATGCAGCTGCTAATTTTTCTGTTTTTAGTAGAGACAGGGTCTCGCTCTTGATCAGGCTGGTCTCAAACTCCTGAGCTCAAGCAATCTTCCCGCCTTGGCCTCCCAGAGTGCTAGGATTACAGGTATGAGCCACTACACCCAGGCCCCTCATTCCTGTTTTGTGTATTGCAGTTATAGCTTATAAAAGCTTCTAAATTCCTGGTCCTATAACCAACTTTAAGACCATCTGTTCTTTTTCAGACCAAAGAAGCTGGACTCTTAAATTTTTACTTTTTTTTTTTTTAAACTAGTATCTTTATAGCAATGTTTATTTGAAGGTGGTAAAGGTCAGAATTCTATAAAGTCTATCTTTTAATATATATTGAGATTTTAATTTAACAAATCAAATTCGCATTTATAGTCTACTAGGCATTGTTCTAAGTGCTTTACAGATATTAGCACATTTAATTCTCATAAGAACTCTATGAGGAGATATCATTATTTCATTTTACAGATAAGGAAACTGAGACATACAGGCACAAAGTGAACTTAGAATGTAGTCTGAAATGCCTAACATACCTTTTTATAAATTTTGCTACTCTGAAACTAGTTTCCCTTTTATAAGGGGTATTTACAAGGAGAAAGAAACAAGGAGAATTTCTGGATCTTACAGGCCTCTTTTACTTAAGTTCTATTTTATGGAAGCTCCTAAGAGCTTGACATGAGCTGCTCGTCCAAACTGCCACAATACTCATTCTCTATGCATCATACCTACTATTCTTTAAAGCATTAACACACATTGTATTCAAATACACTAGGTCCCCTTGAAACACACAGAAAGTGAAGATTAATGGAAAATATCTACCCTGAGGGAGACACACAAGTAAACAGTTGAAAACAGTGTATTAGCAGATAGGAAGGAACATTTGACCCCTCAAAGTACAAGGAGAAGAGAAGCAGGGAAGTTTCCTCCAGGGGGCGACCCTTGCACCGAATCTTGAAGGGGGGAATATGTAGTTCACCAGGCAGACAAGCAAAGGAAGAATTTCCAAGACGAGCATGTAGAGAGGCACACATATGGCAGAGTATATGAAATATGGGGAACTCAAGTAGTAGTCTAATGTGGCTTAAATGCAGGCTATGTGTGGTGTTACAAGACTGTTTTCAAAAAAAGATGAAATCATGGCTCTTACACACATGTAAAAATGAACATGTGTTAAAGATTATATTTCTCTTATCAGGCAGATTTTATAACCTCTGGTTCAAATGATAAGTCCAAACAACAAACACATTTATAGATCAGGAAGGAAATGAACATGGAAATGGAGGCAAAACTGGCTTCTTCCACAGTGGGGATGGGAAGTCAACTAAACTTCTATAAGACATAATTTGCATGTCTGTAGACCACTGAGTTCTTATCACTTATCTATAATTTACAGAGTTGTAAAATAACTTCCATAGAATGAGAATCAGATAATTCAGACAGATGACTTCTACGCATGGTTTTCCATTGAAGCACAGATTTTCCCTACAATGTCAGTTGTAGACAAGACTGGTTAAATATTCAGGGGCCATATCAAACTTGGTCAAAAATACCACACTAAGGAGTTGGGACTTCTGTTAGTTTTAGTCTTTGAGTAAAGGAAGTTCATGAAAGGCCAAGCTGGGGAATGCCAGGATCCCCTTTAATTGGAGAGGCATGGCCTGTCAAGGAGGTAGAAGCTTGACTGAAATGGCACAAGGATGGAGGCATGAACAAAATTTCAGAGGCTGATGTAGTAGGTCAGTCAAGAAAGTCTGAGGGCCAGAGCCATGGTAGTGGCAAGGGGAAGAGTGGCTGACAAATTAAGAAAGTAGAATCAAGCAGATCTAATGAATGTGGTTGTGAGGGATGAAGTGGAAAGAAGGTTGTCTCTGGTGTCCAGATTTCTGTCTTAAACAACTGGGTGCATGGTGATGCATCCACCCACAAGAGAGGAGCAAGTTTGTGAGAGGAAAAACTAAGTTTTGCACATGTGAGTTTGAGGTGCCTGTAGGATATCAGGGTGAACACATTATGAAGGCAGTTGGAAAGGGTCCCTGGGAGACTTGGTATGGAGTTAGAAGCCATTGGCCGACAGTGGTTTTCGCGAGCAGCCAACGCGTGAGGAGCAGCAGCTGGGAGAAGGAGCTCTGAAGGGTTCCAGGAAGCTCCGGCTCAGTGGAAGACGCGAAGGAAGCCGGTGAGGAGCCTCACCACAGTCCCGCGCAATGAAACCCTTGGCTCAGTCACCGCTGCCACCTTCAGGGCGCCACGAGGGGTCCTCCTGGAAGACAAGCGGGACTCGCGGCCCTTCTGCCAGTTGGGGCCAGCTGTGCCAGCCCGGGCCCCAGCCACACAGGCCCCACTTCCGCTTCCGGCCCGGGGCGGAGGTGGGTGGCGGCGCCGCGGAGCCGAAGGCTGTGGGCACCTGGCGGCTGGAGCAGCCTTGGCGTGGCCAGTGGGCTCCTGGTAGCAGACGCGGCGAGGCCCCAGCGGGCAGGGCGGGCGGCCCAGGGCGGATGCGGCGACGTCTGCCCCCGGGCCCCGTGACGGTCCCGGGGCGTGAAGGTGAAGCGCGAGGCTTGAGGAAGCGAGGCCGGCGGCTGGCGCCAGGGCCTGACGAGGCAGGAGGCTGCGGCCCTGAGGCCGGGGGGCGCGAAGAGAGCAGGCATAAAAGAATGGTGCCCCAGGCGTCTGGGAGAGAAGACGTGGAAAGTGACAATTCGGGTGAGGTGTCTGGGGCTGAGAAGGCCGAAAGGCTGCGTGCGAGCGGAGGGGCCGGGGGACCAGGTGGGCCGGTCGGAGCCCTCAGGCATAGAAGCAAGTGAAGGAGGGGGAGCTCCCGTTGCAATTGGGAAGACACTGTAAGAAACACTCAGTGGTCACTCCCATTTAGCTCTTGTACCTCCGTTGCTCCATCTTCGTTTTACCACTAGTCTTTAACCTGATTCTGCATGGTCATTTCTGATGCACATGGTTGACCAGGAGAGGGGAAAACCGGATTTTTTTAAAAAGGCGTTTGCCCTGTCAGGAGCCCTTGGTCAGAATTACTGGGAGGAATTCCTAGTGGTCCCTTTTGGCTAGTGTGAAAAGATGGTGCTAAGGGTTATTTAGCTGCCTTAGAATTTCTACAGGTTTATATTTAGTTCCTTGATAGAAATCAGAGCTTTCATTTAAAAACAAAAGTATTTTTCCATACAGCTATTAAGGGAAGTAAAAATGGATAGCTTCGCGATTTTTTATTTTAAGTGGGATTGCTTTTTCCTCTTCAATATAAAATATTTTATTCTGGTATGTTTTGTTGTTTTGATCAGCCAAGGAAAAAAGAAAAGTTACTGAAGCCTTGAGTGATGATCCACAGCCAGGGATTGATGTGGTAAGAAAGGAATCATTAACCAGTTCGGAATCTTTCCAAACAGTGGAGTGCAATGAATATCAAAATATGGCTTTCTTGCAATCTTTGGGTAAGGAAGGTTTGGTAGAAGGTATTAAAAGAAGAATTCGAATAAAAAAATTTAAAAGCTTAGAAAGCCCACCTCTCAAAATAACTGAAAATGAGGCTACACAAAATATTAAGGTTGAATTCCAAGATCAACTATACAAGAATACTCCAAACTATTCTTGTAACAGCTTGTCACCTGGAGTAGAAAATAATTCCATTTTAAAATTACATGATTGCAATTGTTTCCCCCATTCCAAGGGTTGTAATGATGAAAACAAGTTGGAATATAAACCTGATGGTGGATGTATGCGTGTAGCAGAGAATTCTTCAAAGTTAAAGAAAGAAAACCTTAAGAATCTTGCAGAGAAGAGTAACACAAATAGTATTCCTCAGCTCTTACAAACTGAAGAAAATTTAATGGGAGTGAGTAAGTTACTGCATGAAGAAAGTGATTTATGCCAAAGTAAAAATAATGGCTTGCTTTCCTGCCTTCAAAGTGAAAAAAATAAACATTCAGTAGAGGAGAGCAATGTTGGGAGGAAACCCAGAAAAAGGATGAAGTTGTCTGGAAAAGGAGATGCAACAGCTATTGAGATGAATTTCTCTAATGTATGTAACAAGTCTGAGTTGGTGTTGCAAGAAAACCAAATGGGTGCCAAGGGTAAGGAAGCAGAGACTTTAGAGGCTAAAAAAAATTCTTCAAATATTTTGAGAAAAGTAAACCATAATGTGCACTCTCCAATGGATCATTTATTAAGCCTCCCGGAAACTGTAGGGAAAAAAACAAGTCCTGGACATCATGTAAATGCTGTATTTCAGAAAACCTTTGAACCACCTTTGAAAGAAGAAACAAAGAATGCTTCAGAGCCGTTAGGATGTAAAAGCATGGAGCCAGAAGAGTATTTTAAATCCATAAAAGGCTCCACAGTGAAATTACCTAATGATTACCATCATACTGAAAAGAGATCTTCCCGGGAAGACTTAAGAAATGAAGGTGAAGAACTGAAGGTAAGCTGTCAGAGAACAATACCAATGACTGGTAAAAGAACTTGGCCTTGTTATTCATGTGCTAGAATATCTGCCCTGTGTTGGAAAAAGGCTTCTTTGCCAGAATCAAATTATGTTATTCCTGGGTCTCGGGAAAGTTTTGGACAAGATGATGTTCTTAAACGCCAAACAAATCAGACTCACTTAACTGACTCCAAATTATTGTTAGAAAGTTCCTTATCAGAAACAAACATTGAATCTACAAGTAAAGAGGAATTGGATTCTCATTTAAATTGTTTCTCTTCAGTTCCTGCAGTAGAACCTACTTTAATGGTTATAAAGGAACCTATAATCAAGGATGATAAAAAGATAAAGCCAGAAGAACTGAGCAGAACTGGGTCAGAGGTAGTTTCTAATACTACTGAAAATATTCCATTAACTAAGGTGACTCAAAGCTTAACAGTCAGTAAAAAAAAAGATAGAAGATATTTAACAAGACTGAATTTGACAACGGCTTCCCAAAATGGTCAGGAAGCAAGTAACTCTACAGGCAAAACTATTCATCGAAAAGCGTGCATTGCTAAACAAACACTTGTAGTTCCAGACTTGTTTAAAATATTGAACACAGGACGGCTGACTAATTTTAAAATTCCTTTACTTAAGAATAGGACAGAAAAAAGAAAAGAAGTAAATGCCAAGTCATCAGAGAGAGCAGCTTACAGTCCCTTAGAACTTCTTGGCAATTTATCTGGAGCAGAGGTAAGACAGAATAGAAATAAAGAAAGTGTCTCCACATCAACTTCAGGACCTCAGTCTTTGAGCATGCAAAACAACATAACTCCAGTGCAAGCGAGTTCTGACTCATTCTACAGTAAGAATTCCTATGGTATTTCTCCAGGCTTTACAAAGCAGTGCAGTAATGGTAATAAGACATCTAATCACATCCCTGAACCAGACAGTATCGTTTCTAAGAAGGAAGCTGTTTCTCTCACAGTTGAAAATAATACTTTTTCTTATGATCCTGGGTGTATAGAGAAAAATTCTTCCTTCTGCTCTGATGTGCAAGAAACCTTCCAACGAATTTCCAGTGAAGTTAGTGGTAGAAAAATAACTAAGAATTTTTCAGAAATCAAAGTGGAGTTTCCAGATATTCTGAAAGCATATGAAGATGATGTCCTTGTAATTGATGTAATTCAAGATGACCCAGACCTCTTTGGAGTCTCCAATGAAGGGGAGCTCTCATTTGCTTCAGAGGTCCCCATGATAAGCCAGGAGCCCAGTGTTGCTGAAGAGCGCCAGTCAACAGATTCCAAACATATGGAACTTCCAGAAAAAAAAGAACCAAATGATGACTTGAGGTATGCATGTTCTAGTATGCCTTTTGGTGCAAATTATTGTTGGAGGTTACGACCTCTTCTCTTAGGTTTCACTACTTTATTCAGTGATCATTGAAGCTCTATTATTTTTTTAACCCAGTTATTTATTAAATGCAATGTAGCATATTACTGCTGATACCCAGAAATGTCATTATGCTAAAACTTAGAATTGAAATAAAGGATTCTACATATCTTGGAAGATATAATGGAGCAGATTAGCTGTTCAAAATTTAAAATTATGGTTTATAAAGTGATCTTTTAAATTATGGAAATTGCTTCTTCCAAAAGTCAATTAAATTTATTTTTATATGTTCTTTAATTATTAAAAACATGCAGATAAACTTTTATTTCAGTCAGGTTACTTAATAAGATCGGTGCTATATATTTTAACCAATTTTCTGTGGCTTCCTCGTTAGATAAAAAGTTCATTTTGGGGGGAACAGAGAAGCCTTGTAAATTTTTATTTGAAGTAATTAGGGCTTGAAAGTAGAATCAAAAATTAAACTAATTTTCAGAGAAAAACAGGATAAAAATTTTATGTGGTTTTCCTTTTAAGGCGATGGTTTTAAATGATAATTTTCCCCCAAAATAGGACTGGTTTGCCTGAGGCAACTTTAAATAAAGCCAAGTAGTAACCTTCATGCTCAGGAACTTAATCTATTCTAGTTGGCCCCAAATTGATCTAATATTATGTCATATTTTACTAAACTTTCATAACTCCTCAAGCTCTTATTTATATTTGTATGTTATAATACTTGAATATTGGACTGTTCTGTGAACAGACTCAGAAGGAAAGATGAAAACACTTTCCACTAAGATTCAATGGTACATGACTTAAATTTCTCTGATATTTACAGATTTCTAGTTACCTTTGTGATACCATACGTACTTATCGCCAAATAGAATGCTTTCTGTGTGCCAAATGGAGAACAAAGAGCTTTATTGTTTTTTAGCCATGTGATGAGGTAGGATGGTAGTCTGCCCATTTTGAAGATGGAAAAAATGAAGTTGACAAGTTGTCACTTGCCCAAGGTCACATTGCTAAGTAACAGAATCTGAATTTGAACCCAGGCCTTTCTTACTCTAACACTAATCATTCCTTTACCTTTATACCCTGAGCTTGGTTTTTTAAAATCTTCTTGTTGCTATGTGACCTTTTAGGCAAATTATTCTACCTTATCTATAAAAGGGAAAGTACTTGCCTCAGGGTTGTGAGGATTAAAGAATGAATAGAAAAGAGTTTACCATGGCACTAAGTGAGTAGTGAGGGATCAATAAGAGGTAGTTCTTGAATTTTTTTTTAACTGTTATACCATGCTTCCTTTGAGGAATACAAAGGGAAGTTGGAGCAAATCCTATATTCTCTTAAGAGCAAATATCTCTGTTGACTGACAAAATGTTGACAATGAGCTACAGCCAGAAGTAGAAAGAGATAAATGTTGTGAATTAAAGTGCAGGAAATTTATTATTCTTTTTTCTTTAAAGAATAATGGCTGATTTTTGAAAAATGATACATGTTCATTACATTAAAACATAAAAAGGAGGAAAAATCCCACTACTCCAAGTAACAAATTAATTGCTATTTGTATGCATCATTCCAGACTTCTCTCTATGCATATATGTGGATATAATATTAGAAAAATTGGATCATGCCATTTTTAGTAAAAACATTAAAGTTAATTTTATTTACACTTAACTAGAAGGGGTGGGGAAACTGAAGTGAAATGAAAGGAATCGCTGAATTGATATATTTTTTACCACAAGAAATTAGTTTCTAAAAGTTATCTCTCAAGTTAATAAGGAAGATTATTTAAAAGTGAGTTCTATCTTAACTTTTAGATAATTGTGTTCCAAGTTTAGACAGCAGTGCTTGCTTTCCTAATATGAAAGATGAACGTATCCGTACATAGTTACTTTTTCTCCCAATCTTGTCCCCCACATTTTTGTTAAAAATTTTTATTGTATATTGCTAAGCCTTGTGCCATTTACATTTTCCTCAATAATCTGAATTCCTAAAGATCCTTCTCTATTTAAATTGATTCAGTCTTTACTACCAATCCTTTATACTTTCCTGTAATCTGGCTATTTTGATTCATCACTTAGTTGGCTAGATTTTAAAGCAAAAAAGAAAATTAAGAGTTCATGATTGCTGTATTCCCTAAGATCTTGGGTGCCTAAGAATGACTTGTCTAAGAGCAGATTATCTGGGTATAAAATTCTTGGTTTATGTTTCTCCTCCTCACAACTGTGTAGACATTGCTCTCTTGCTTTCTGGCTTTGTTTATTATATTGGAAAGCCCGGAGGCCAGACTAATACTCCCACCGCACCTCTTTAAACCTCCTTTTTTCTTCTTGCTTTCCACCTTGGGATTAGCAATTTTCTATCAGTCTTTCCTGAGACAAGGTGAGCCATTTTGGTTTGCAGTATCAAGTTTTTACTTCACATGATATTTTTTTATTATCTTTGAACTTCATTTCCCTTTATTTCAAAAGTACCAATTATACTTTTTTGGCTCTTCTTTGCCTTTCATGTCTGCTTCTGAAGTTTCAGTTTTTAAATAAACTTGAAATTTTACTCAGTTATTTTAATATTTCTATTTTTTATCTGCACTGGAAATATCAGTTTTATAGTCATCCACAGTGCTAGGGTAAACCTTAACAGGGAAAAATGGAATCATCATAACTATAGGATCTATCAGTAGTTACAAAAGCTCCTGTGCAGCTACTGTGGTTGATGGCTCTAAAACTAAATTAAGCTTAAAATATGATTTCAAATTTCAGCTGTTTCCCTTACCAGTCAGTTGCTAGTTCATATACTTCTTGCGCCCTCCCCCCTTTAAGACACTGAGAGGTTAAAGTCTGCTAGAATGAGTTTTTATTTTACAGGAATGAAAAATAGATGAGAGACAGTGAGGAAAGTCCATAATAAAATCTAAAGCATTAGAAACATATTAGAACTCATTCACTAAAACTTGAGTTGATAAGCTCGGAAATATGTAATGGCTGAAATTGGTAGAACTTTTTGAATTAGCCCATAAGTATCACTGGAAATGTTCTGAGAATGTCTATAATAGTCAGTACTAGACAGTTAATCTGTACTAGAACATAGGATTATTATTTATATGCTAAAATACCAGTTGAATTATATGGTAGATTGAGATTTTAAGAATTGGCCAAAAATTCAGGGGAATTACTATATAGCTGGAGGGGGACTAATGTGTTTGCAATAAAAATATATGAACTGAAGTACTAAGAATAGTAGGAATTTAGAAAAGAGAGGAATGAAAAAGCATCTTGGAAAGTAAAAAATTTGTATTGATCCTTGAAGTTTGGGTTCATTTAGATTAAAAAAGGGGAAGAAGGAAACAAGTTTTGGAGGAGGAGAAATGAAGAATATGTGGGCAAAAAGTTAAAGGTAGGTAATGAACATGATCGTGTAGGGAAGGTTATAAAGGCTTTCCTGACTCCATCAGACAGAGGTAGGATCCCTTATGTGTTCCCATAGCACCTATGCTACCTCAGATATAGCACTGATTCAATGATAATACAATTCGCATCTCTCCTGCCTGCTAAACTGTTGGATTTCTTGAAGGTAGGAAACATCCGTGTCTTGTTACCTTTGCAAGTCCAGTCCCTCATATATTGAGGTGGGAAAGAGAATTAAGGTTTCAGTTCCTACTTGAGAATATTGCAGGCTATTTCTCAAGTTTGTAGATTGGAATACATGTAAATGAAAACAGTGAATTCTTTCTAAAGCAAATAGACGTTGAAGACTAGTGCAAAATAAGATTCGATAAGTACTATGATGCCAGATGAGGGAGTTTGGAAAGTTAGGCATTTGAACTCAGTACACAATTGATGCTGGTGTTCAGTGAGGATCAGTTATACTACCTTCCCAACTTGTACTTAAATCCATAAGGAGATGTTACAGATTCTGGGGCTGGTAAATAATAAACACAAACTTCTAGGGGGAAATATGTCTGGTACCAATGCGCAGAAGCTAAAAGCCTATCACTTTTGCCCAGGTATTTGAGTTCCACTAGACCCATACCCAGCATGGATCTAGCCTGGGCAGATTATATCCTGTCTCCAGTAATTTACTTTCTCATAATCTAATTTAATCCAAGTTTATTCCCCAGACGATTGGCCTTCTAGAGTAGAGTGGTCTTATGACTGGTTTCACCGTACTAAATGACAAAAAACAGGTTTCCACTCAAAGTAGAGATCGTTCTTTCTGTCCTATCTTTTAAGAAACTTGCTTTTCTCCATTGTCTCTTTCCACTGAATATCTGGTGTGTTCTAACTATAGTGCAAATTTTTACACCTAGTTGTAAGAACTGATATTTAATGTCTACCCTATGCTAGATATAGTACTTATTTTCTTTAGTGGAGCAATTTTGAGATGGAAACTGGCCTTATCTTTATAATTGAATCAAAGAGATTAACTTTCCGGAGGACACAGATTGCAAGAATCAGAGCTGAGACCTGAACTCAGGGCAGCCTGCTCCAGGGTCTGTCCGTCATCCTGGAAGAATGGCATTTTGGTTCTTTTTATAGGTTTCGTTTGATTGCAAACTACCATAGAACATTATTTTACTTTTGACCCCTTTCCTGTCTCATCTATTCCTCCTCTTTAAAGCAGCAGGTGGGGTAATATGGAGAAACATCTTTCCAATTTTTACATTTTTCTTTTTGAGGCCTCATAAACCATTGTTTCTTGTCATTGCTGAAATAAACAGTGTTGTACTTGATTAGTAATCATAAGTAATATCATGAAACCTAACCTCACAGCATGGCATCAGGCTCAGGAACTTCTGGCTCAGTGAATTGGATACCGTAATATTTCTCTGCTTATAGGCACTGCTATCTGCAGAATAATTATACAAGCAAATTTGTGGCAGTCCTATCCAGAAACAGAATATGTGAATAAATAAATGAATATTGACCACAGTTAGCTAGTTAGCATCTCAAAAGGAGACAGTAACATTTTGAATTTTTTCTTGGGCTATAGTTTTCAAAATTTTTCTGCTAATAATTATTCTAAAGCAATCATCTTCCAACCTTTTTGTCAATTACCCACAATAAAGATATGTTTTACTTTAACATCCAGTATATGCTTATAAATAGGTGAAACAATAGGTGTTGAAAAACAATATTTTCCTTACAAGTTATATAGTCTCATATGTTGTATTTTATTCTAGTTCATTAAAAAAAATTGTTGGTTGGGACCCACTAAATAGATTTTATTACCCACTTAAAAAAATGCTGTGCTAGAGGATAAGCTTGATATAATATGTGTGGTTCTTCAGAGTTGACTTAAACCTTTTATTCCCCTCTTCTTTTTGCTCAGATTTTTCTCTTTTGCTTCTCTCTATTTCTGTAGCTTCACCCGTCTGTCTCTGTTTTCTCTCCTTTCCTCCTTCTACCCTTCATTTTTTCCTTTTCCATTCCACCAACATAGAACTATAATTTCCTACTCCACCATTACAGAGCTGTAAGATATTTATGTAAATTGCAACTTTGCTCACTTTATGATTTTTTTTCAGTTTAGGTGAATTTAATTTTTTTGTGTCAAATTCAAAACAAAATTATTTCTTAAAGTAGCATATACAATTTTACCTTCCTTGTAAGTTAGCTATTTACATAGTAAAAAGTTTCTCACACCTGTGTGAATTATACCAGCAATATTATAAATGCTATCTTAATACTTTGAAATTAAACTAACATATTTGCTGTACCCATTTGTGAATGGAACTTTCAGGACAATTGGAAGCCACAGAAACATCCCTCAGTTCTTCTCTATTGAGTCACTTAATGCTGTTCATGCTACCTTAATATCTCTCATGTCTGTTCCTTCCTCTCAGTTCTCACTGCTACTATTTTATTTATCTTTCTCCTAGATTATTGTAATAAGCTCCTGGTAAATCTTCCTAAACTCTTTTAACTCTTTTGTCATAGTGATATTCTGAAATAGAAAGTGGTCTGCCAGTGACTGTTTAGAATGCTTCACTGGTTTTCAGCCACCTGAGGATAGAGTCTAAATTGCTTGGCTAGGCTTTTTAAGGCTCTTTAGTGGATCTATATCGATTCCCTCTTTGATAACTGTGGTTTTGGGGAGAGGAAAGTGGGGTGAAAGGCTAATGAAAGATAAACACAGCAAGCAGCTCGTTGTTTCCACAATGTGTCATATACTTCAATCCTTTTGCTTATGTTTATCTGAAAGTCCCTTTCTTTTTATTCAGTTAACCAGTTCAATCACATCTGAGATGTTATTCCAGGAATTTACTCCAATTATTCTCTTGGCACATATCTCAATATATTACTATGTCTACTTGTATGTGAGCCTCACCCTGTACCAGGAGTTTCTGGAGAGGAGAGAGGCATCTTCATTTAGGTCTCCCCAGTGTCTAGTACTGTGTGCTAGGAATATGATAGGTACTGCATGTATAGAGAAAAACTAGACACATATCGACCATGTCCTCATAGAGCTTTTAAGGAAGCAAATATTTAAGTACAATAAAATGATAGGAGAAATGCAAGATGTTAAAGGCTTCCTGATGAAAGTAGACATTTAAGATGAGCTCTAAAGGATAAGTAGGAATTAGATAATAGGTGAAGAAAAGTGAGAAACTAGCATAATGTTCCATGGCTTAGTGTTCAGATGGCAAGAAATGAAGCTATAGAATGTACAGAAGCTCAGTCATTCAAAGCCATGAAGGGCTTTGAAAGGATGAGCACAGAATTTTCTTTTGAATTGCAAAACTTTTGAGAGGGGAGTGGGGAACTATAAAGAATTAATATTCCAGGACAGCAGGCATAAACAGACCATAGTAGGCAAACTAGAATTTGTGGTGAGTTTGAACTTTATCCTAAGCATGTAGGAATTCACTGAAGGGCTTCTAAGAAGAGAGAGAATATGATCAGATTTACATTTTAAAAATCACTATAGCTCTGGCATGGAGAATAAATTGGCAGGGAGCTATTGTAATAATTAGACCAAAAGAACTTGGTGACTTCAGACAGAAGTGGGAGTGGATTTGAGAGAGGTTTAGGAGGTGAATATTGATTAATCAGATTGGGGTGAGGCAGAGGAAGGAGTTAAAGATGATACCTCATTTCTCTCTTACTGTTCATCTCCAATGCAAAGGGCCAGGATTGGGGAGGTCAAAGTTAGACACTTTGAGTTGGAGAGGCCTTTGAGATACTGAAATGGAAATATTCTAGTAGACAGCTAGATATGAGTCTGGAGAGGTCCAGGTTAGAGAAGGAGATTAGCATTTGTGTGTGTTTTCTGTTTGTATTATTATTTTCCCATCCCTTAACTTATGCTGGTTATTTCTAGGGTTTATGTTGGGAAAAAATACTTCATGTTTTCCAAACTTCAAAGAAAGGTGTATATAAGATGCTTTGTTTAGTTTTCCTCTTCCTTTGCTAGGAGGTAATTCTGAACCAGTGAGCACTTGTAGAGCTGCAGGATATGCTTAATAAAACCCACTTCTTATATTAATGAATAAATGGTGGGATTATAGGTGTTTGTTGTATTTTATTCTGTGTACTTTTATGTATTTTAAATTTTGTCTAAGTTTTAAAAAATGGAATAGTGTTTGGCCTTTTGTATTTTAGTGGCCCCTGTATATGTAGTTTTCATCTGTTGGGCCTATGTTATTGGCTTTAAGAACATTTTATCTCATTTAATCCTCACAATAACCTTGTGGGCAGGTGGTATTCTCATTTTACAGATATGATGATTAAACTCAAAGAAGTTAAGTAAATCTTGCCATAGTTTACACAGTTAGTGGCAGAACAGTATTTGAACCCAGATTGGTCTAAACTCTAATCTTAACCTTTAGACTATAAGTTGTCTTTAGAGACGACGAAAAAATATTCAAACAACACTCAAGCTGTCTTCTTTTTATTCTGGTGGTAGGACATATATATATGTGCTTTAGAAGTTAAGCACTACCTTGTATTGGTGTAATACTTTAAAATTTTTTAAATGTTTGGTATATCTTGTCAGGTTCTCTCTGAGTAATGAAGTTTGAGAGGCAGCACCCCCTAACAGTTGAAGCATATATGATTAATGAGCTAAATGAGGAATCTGCATGGGTATGCTGGGTTTTGAGTCCCATTGTGGTACTGTATCCTGGAGGACTTGAGCTGATGTTTACTACTTGCCAAAGCTAATATTATTCATATATAATGTTTAAAGAAGTGAATAGTTTTGTTTAAAATCTTTTATTATGTTTAAGCTCTGCTTGCTTTATAATAGAGAACTTCCTGTGCTGGACCCTGGATTGATGAAACCAGAGATCTGTGCTTCCTTGTCAGCAGGTAAAATTTGACATTTTCAGTATATATAGTATTGAAGCATCTTTTTACAGCTCCATTCAGGCCTAGTCAAAATAAATTCATTAGAATAGGAAGCTTTTCATCTTATAGTCTGTTAAACATATGTTTTACAGTTTGTCAGTTTTTCTCAGTTTTAATTGTGACTGGTTGGCAAATCAGATTTTGAGGTATTTTCCATTTGATTATTTAATAAATAACTTTGTTAGGCTTTGTCTACAAAAGATAGGTAATTGATCTCAATAATTTTTATAGTCTTATTTTGAAATTGAAATGTATATTTAAGCTTTACCATATTTTAAATCTGAGTTATTTAAATTTTTTTGTAATTAACAGCTAATCATAAGTCTAAATGCCTGAATTTTTATTTCACAGCATATAACTTAATATGAAAGTTAATTTTACTTTGACTTTCAAGTTTTAAAAATATTTAAAATAGCTGGACATGATCAAGAAAAATTCTTATACCTCACTGCCAATTCTTTTTATACCATGTAATGGAGTTATTTTGATAGAGAAGGAGTAATTATATATAATTTGCTGAAAATTCTACTTGATATTTGTCACATTAGACCTTAAAAGAGCCTCTGAATTCTACGTCATCTTTTAGAACAGTCTTTGAGTGACTTGGCTGTTTGTAATTTAAAGTTTCTATCATTGAAATTATTTCTTTTCAGCAAATGAAATAAAACACGATTTGAAAGATGCAAACATTTCCTTAGGAGAAGTTACTAATGAGACCTCTGAAAATGAAAAACTGGGAGACTTCAGTCAACAAATAAAAGATTCAGGCTTGGATGAAAAGGTACTAGGGAATCCTTTGCATGTTCTTATTTCTTAGTCTTAAATAGTGGTAATGGAGAATTTCATCTTAACAGTGCTGTCAGGTGACAAGTGTAACTCCTTTTATCGAATAAAAGAATCATATCACTCTGGCCATGGGATGTATCCCTTGATGCTTTCCATAAGCATTGTATAAACAGGTTTTCCCTTGTCTGGGAAAATGGGATGTACTGTTTAATTACATACTGTATTTAGCTTTTCAGCATCCTGAAGTTCATCATAAACCTATGTAGGTCTTTCTAAATAAAATGACACGTATTTTTCTGCCTCATTAAACACAAAGTACTGAATATCATTTGATCTTCCTTGAAATTTTCGTGTAGCACAGCACCTGAGGACTGTGAATGTAAGCATGAGTTATTCAACCACAGATGTAGAAGGCAGAGGAATTAGAGCTAAACTTCGTGCTGGAACATACCATTGGTGTATGATTGGGGGAAAAATTGGGATATCAAGTTTTCTGTGCTAATTTTCTGCTGGATAATGTGTATGATTGTCTGAACCTTTTGCATAATTTGACTGCTAGGCAACTGTTTCATACTTTCTTATTAAACCTTCAGTTCCTCCTCATTCATCCTCACAGCTAACAACCTTTTTTCCTAGTTCACCAAGAAAATTGAAGTAATTGGAAAAGAATGTGCCAAGTTCCCACAATATGTTAGAACACCTACCTGCATTTGCTCTGAGAACTCCAGCTTTCTCTTCATTATGATGGATAAACTAGGCAAGGCTATTCCTTCCACCTGTGCTAGATTCATCTCTTCTGTCTCACTACTCTAGAATTCTGCTTTCATTACCGAATCATTCTTACCAACATTTAAATATGCTTCTCTCCCATCTTTAGACAAAACAAACCAAAAAACCCTTTGATGGTTTCATTGCCCTTTTCAGCTGTCATCCTGTCTCTCAAAAGGCTTGTCTATATCCACTATCTCCAATTTCTCTCCTCCAATTCTCTTAAAAGGAGACCTTTTCAAAGATGTTCACCTTCACACCTCCACCAAAATTGCTCTTAAACTCACCAGTGACATCCTTGTTGCTGAATCTAATGGACACATTTCAGTCTTAATCTTAACCTACCACCAGTATTTGACACAGTTGACCACTCTTTCCTTGAAACACTTTTCACTTGGCTTCCAGAATAAACATACGTGCCTGGTTTACTTTCTGCCTTTCCATCTGTGACTTCCCGGCTAGTTTTGCTGGTTTCTCCTGATTTCCCTGACCTCTGCAAGTTAGAGTGACCCAGAGCCCAGACCATGAATCTGGAATTCTTTTTTTTTCCCCCCTGGATTTGCTCCCCAGATGTTTTCATCCAATCTCATTGTGTTAAATGCCTTCTATGTGCTAAAATTCTCAAATTTATATCACCAGCTCGAACTTCTTTTCTGAACCACAGACCTTTTTGTCTAGTTGCAAACCTGCTTTTTCCACTTGTATATCCAATTAGGTATCTCAGACTTAACATGTTAAAAACTGGACTCCTGCTATAATCTTCCCCCACCACAAACCAGCTCTTCCTTTAACCTTCTTCTGTTAATGCTAACTCCATCCTTTATAATTTCCCAGGCCCAAAACCTTGACTTTCCATACTTTCTTTTTCTCTTACTCCGTATGCAGACTGAGGAAATCCTACTGACTTTGTCTTCAGATGATGTCTAGAAACTGTCCACTTTTCATCACCCTCATCAACACTATGCAGGCCCAGGCCAGTATCATCTTGCCTGAATTATTGCAGTAGCCTCTGAATAGATCTCCTGCTTCTAGTCTTGCCCTTTTGTAGTTTATTCTCTACACAGAATAAGTTAGATCATGTCTTTCTTCTGTTTCAAACTTTCCAATGGCTTCTAATGCCATTCAGAGTCAAAGCCAAAGTTCTTACTATGACCAACAAGGTCCTGTGTCTGTCCTCTGTACCCCTTCCCTACCTTGTTACCTCTCCAATCTTTTCTACCACTATCCTTTGTTTAGCACCTACCACACTAGCCTCTGCTCTTCTTAGAACATACCAGGCTTTCTTCCACTTCAGAGCCGTTGCCCTTGCCATTTCATCTGCCTGGAATGCTTTTCCCCGAGAAAATGGCATACCTGGCTCTGTTATTTGCTTTCAGTCTTTATTTATACTTTATGTTCTCAGGGATATCTTTCCTGGCCATCCAACCTAAAATTTCAATGCTTTCCATTCTCCCAACATTTCATTATCTCCCTTTCTTGCACTTACCGTGATCTAACATACATACATTTACTTATTTTTGTTTATCTCTGTCTCTTCCTGCTAAAACGAAGCTCCATGAAGGCAAATATTTTTATCCATTCTTACTACTGAATCTCTAGCACCTAGAGCAGTGGCTAATACAGAGTAATAACACAAATTGTTGAATGAATAGCAAATGTGAACCTCATTTGAAAATAGTCTTTAAGTGCTAGAAGTGTCCTGTAACAATAAAAATCTCACAAAGCACTTGCTTAATGATTTGATGATAACAGACGACATTTATTGAACCTTTAGCCACTGCTAAACACCTAGCATGAGTTATCACATTTTATTCCTATAATATAATGAGGTGCCGTTTAGAAGTCCCCCAAACCCCTGTAGGTCCAAGAATTTGCTAGAATTCGCAGAGTCAGCAAAGCTGTTATACTCATGTTTACAGTTTATTACAGTTAAAAGAATCCCAATTAAAACCAGCAAAGGGAAGAGGCACATGGGCAGAGTCCAGGAGATACCTGGCCCAAGCTTCCAGTTGTTCTCTCCCAGTAGAGTCATGTGTGGCAACACACTTGGAGTATTGCCAGCCAGGGATGTTCACTTTAGCCATAATGTTCAGGGTTTTTATTTGGAGTCAGTCACAAAGGCATGGCTGACTACCTCCATGACTGACCTTAATTACTCAGTCTCTAGTCCCTCCAAAGGTCAAGATGATACCGTATGACCCAAAGTTTCCACCGTAAATCACATTGTTAACATAGACTATCTGATGTAGCTCCAGTCTCTCCCAGGTAGATATAGACACATTTATCAGGCAGGATATTCCAAGGGCTTAACCTCCCATGAGCAGGTCAAGGGCCAAACCTTTAATGTGAAGGGTATGGACAACGTAGACTTGCTGAGTTAATCTTTCACTGTACGTACATCTACTGTTATTTCCTTTTACAAATGAGGACACTGAGACTTAGTATAGTTTCTTGTCCAAGGTCACACAACAGTTTGACTCTACACCACGGGTCAGCAAACTTTTTCTTTAATGGGCTCAGGTAGTAAATATCTGTATGGCTTCATGGGCCATTGGATTGCTGTTGTAACTACTTATCTCTACCACTGTAGTGCAAAAGAAGCCATAGACAATATTTAAACAAGTAGGGTTTACTGTGTTCAAATAAAACCTTAATTTACAAAAAATAGGCAGCCTTTAGGCTATACCTTGATGACCCTTGTTTAAAACATTAAAAAATAGAAGAAACAACTTGTGCTCTATTCTACTTAAGCATGAGGTGAAGTGTTAATTCATTCGCTCCTGCAAGAATGGAATTTGGGTGGAATTTTACCAGAATTCACTGAGTTCCTAACACTGTAAATATGTTAAAGATGTAGACTCTTGAATATTAATTCTTTTAAAAATAATCCGAGTGCAGTGGTGTTTCCAAATTATTGATCACAACCAGTTACAGATTCCTTTGTTCCTTCTCCACTCCCACTGCTTCACTTGACCAGCCTTAAAAAAAAAAAAAAAAAAATCCAAAAGAAATCATTTAGCTGCTTCCTAGTATGGTAACATTTCTGTGTTTTGTTTAAGGGAAGGAAGATGATCAATTTATCCTTCTGTAATAATACCGTGGTAGGCTTCAAAGTACTCACAAAATACTTCTAAAGTACTTTAGAAAATATATAACCTAGTCAATAATATTTGCCTTTAAAATACCTGGCATCAGTGTTACAGCCCCTTTAGAATTTGTCTAGCAGGTTTCCAGTCCTCACTGGAAGACCCCCTATAAAAAAAAATTTTTTTAATAAAAAATTATAAAATAAAAAAAAATAATACAGTGAAATAAAATACCTGGCACCCAGATTTGGGAATTAACAAACTTTTGTTCATTTCTCTCCCCTTACATTTTAGGAACATTTGATGGTAGATAGGTTGACTTACAGGATATATTCCTGTCCTACTTCTTTACTTCTTTTCTGCTCTTATATATGGCTCTCTGTGAAATTTTAGAAATTATTCCTTATTGATCTTTTATTTCCCACTATATATATATTTTTTCCCCACTACATATATATATATATGTTTTTCTAGTGACCTTAATTCTTTTCTCCTATGTATCAGTGTACCCAGAATCCATATGTAACAATTTTTAGGTTTACCATGGTAGTACTTGCTTGATGAGCCCCAGATAGTTAAAGCATTAGTGTACTTTTTTTTTTAAACTTTTTATTAATATTTTAAACTAATTATAGATTCACAGGAAGTCACAAAGGTAGTACAGAGAGGGCCCATGTAGCCTTCACCTAGTTTTCTCCTATAATTACATCTTAAAGTACTAATATCAGAAGCAGGAATTTGAAATTGACACAATGTATTTATGTAGTTCTTTGTATTTTATCAAATGTGTAGATTTGTGTGTCCACCTCTGTAATCAAAGAGCTATTTCATCATCACAAAGATCTCCTTTATGCTACCTCTTAATGGTCAAACCTTGCTCCTTCCCCCCAACATCTCTAAGCTTAAAAACCGCAAATCTGTTTTCCGTCTCTATAATTTTAGCATTTTGCAATAAAGGTAGATTCATAGGAAGTTGGCTAGGGGATTATTAATTATATTGACAATTCTAAAATAACTAGCTTTTGTTCTACTCATTTTTCTGTATTTCTTTTTTTTTTTTTTTTTTTTTTT
>NW_012133857.1:8736202-8738688 GCF_000956105.1 Propithecus coquereli | reverse complement strand
GATTGAGTAATATTCCATTGTGAACATATACCAAATTTTGATAATCCACTCATGGATTGACGGGCACTTGGGTTGTTTCCACATTCTTGCAATAGTTGAATTGTGCTAATAGAGCCATATAGGGCTATAAACTTATTCATAAATACTGCTTTAGCAGCATCCTACTTTTTTTTTTTTTTTGAGATAACTAGATCCACATGCAGTTGCAAGACTAATACATAAAAATCTCATGAACTCTTGCTTTCTCCCAGTGGTAATATATTGCAAAACTGTAGTACAGTATCACTACCAGAATATTGGCATTAATACAGTCAAGACACAGAATATTTCCATCACCACAAGGATCCCTCATGTTGTTCTTCTATAGTCAAACAACTCCTTCTCTCCTTCCCCACAACCCCTCCTTAACCCTGGACAACAGTTCTCCGTTTCTATAATGCCGTCATTTCAGGAATGTTGTACAAATGGAATCATACAGTATGTAACCTCTATAGATTGTTTTTTCTTTCACCCAGCATAATCCTCTGGATATTCATCCAGGATGTTGCATGTATCAATAGTTCGTTCATATTTACTGCTTAGTAATACTCGATGGTATGGGTGTACCACAGTTTATTTAGCTGTTTGCTCATTGATGGATATCTAGGTTGTTTCTAATTTGGGGCTATTAACAAATAAAACTGCTATCTATAAACATTCATGTACAGGTCTTTGTACATAAGTTTTAATTTCTCTGGGATAAATGGGCTATAATTGCTGAGCTATACGGTATATAATAGTGGCATGCATAGGTTTTAACTTAGGTGAACTCAACCTCCATATCACTATCCTGCAATAGGAGTCAGTTGAAATCTTTGTTCAGTTCTTTTAGTCTTAGCTGGACTGTTTGGAATCCACCTTACATATGTGTAGTTCAGAGATCAGCTAGAGATTTGGGCCAAGTTTATAATCCTGCAATAGGAGTCAGTTGAAATCTTTGTTCAGTTCTTTTAGTCTTAGCTGGACTGTTTGGAATCTACATTACATATGTGTAGTTTAGAGATCAGCTAGAGATTTGGGCCAAGTTTATAAGCATATTTGGGGGCTTTGTTTCTTAGGCTTTTCCCTTTCCAGGATTCCCAGCCTTACTTTCCAGTTTCTGATTTTGCCCAGACTTTGTCTTCTGGTTTTTCATGTTAGTAGAGCATATTGTTGTCTTCCCCAAGTAGCTCCAGCTAGAGCCTGCCTTTAATATAAAACCATTAAAAACAAGACAGATACCCAGTGCCATTCCATCTTTCTGAATGTTTTTCATATCTCTTCAGGGTTTTTGGGTAGAGGATTTTATAGTAAGTATATTATCCAGGGTCTATAGTTGTTATCTGCAGAAGGGTTAGCCCAATAGGAGATTCTCTGCCATTTCTCAAAGTGGACCTATTGATTCTTTTGAATTTTATCCAAATGGTAGCATACTGTTCTTTATCTTTTTTTTTAACTTAATATATAATGGAGATTTTTTTCTTTTCAATGTATGTAATGATGCCTTGTTTTTATAGTTGTATAATTATCTACTGTATGGATATACTGTATTTAACAAGTCCCTGTATTGATGGACACTTGGTTTGTTTCCATTTTTTTGCTATTTAAATATTGCTGCATTATGCATCCTTGAGCATAAGGCATTTTGCATATGTACAAGCATTTTTGGATTAATTTCTAGAAGTGGAGTTGTCTAATTGTCCTACATAGAGATTGCTTTGATTTATACTTTCAACAATGTTGTGTGAGAGTACTGTTTTCTACCCATGTACTCACCAATTCATTACTGATTTTTTAAAAATTTTTATCCATCTGCTTATTTTTACAAACAACTTTGCTTTATTTTTAATTTGCATTTCTCTTATGAGTCTAGTTAAGCATCTTTTAGCACATTTAAAAGCCATTAATATTTTTTCTGTGAACTTCCTGTTTATGTTCTTTGCCCATTTTTCTTCTGGGATTTTGATCTTTTTTTACTTATAGGAACTCTCCATATATTAAACATGTTTGTTCATTGTCATATGTTGCTATACTTTTTCTTGTTTTTCATTTGTTTTTACTTGGGTTAGGAGCTTTTCACCTTACAGAAGCCTTTTGTTTTTATTTAGCCAAATATGTCAGTTTTCTTTTATAATAGGAGTTATGAGTTATATTTAGAGAAACCCTTCCCCATTTCAAGATAAAAAATTTTCTTGGCCAGGCGCAATGGTTCACACCTGTACTCATAGCACTCTGGGAGGCTGAGGTAGGAAGATCCCTTGAGGCCCAGAGTTTGAGACCAGCCTGAGGCAGAGCAAAACCCTGTCTCTACTAAAAATAGAAAAAATTATCCAGGCGTGGTGGCATGCACCGATAGTCCTAGCCACTCAGGAGGCTGAGGCAGGAGGATTGCTTGAGAATAGGAGTTTGAGGTTGTAGTAAACTATGACTATGACACTGCACTCTAGCCAGGGCAACAGATTGAAACT
>NW_012133857.1:8723101-8735368 GCF_000956105.1 Propithecus coquereli | reverse complement strand
CTCAGGCTGGTTTTGAACTCCTGAGCTCAAACAATCCGCCCGCCTCGGCCTCCCAGAGAGCTAGGATTACAGGTGTGAGCCACCGCGCCCGGCCTCTTTTGTTTCATTGATTGCTCAGTTCTTGCACCTATAGCATACTGTCAGTTATTTGAAAAGTGAAAATAGTAAGGAAGTCTTGCTATAAATGACACTAAGATGTAGTATAAATCTAAAATATTTTTGGTGATTCTCTCTCAAATATTCTTTGAAGAGTGCTTTAAACTCACATTGTAAAGTAGGTTTTTAAATGTATAAATTTGGGGAGAATTAACATCATTGCCTTTAATATTCTCATCCAGGAACATGGTAGATATTTCCATTTGTTAATGTTTCACGTTCCTCAGTTGATTTTTGTGGTTTTCTTTCTAAGAGTTCTAATAGTATATACAGTAGTCCCCCCTTATTCACCAGGGATATGTCCCAAGACCTTTAGTGGATGCCTGAAACTGCAGGTAGTACCAAACCCTATATATACTGTACATGAATTTCTTTTTCCTTCTTCATCATTTCATAGATAGAAGATTCATTCTTATCATAGATCTTAGCAATCTTAGCATAGAATTTTTTGGCATGTCTGAATTGCCAATATCACACCACTTTTGTACTTTGGGGCCATTATTAAGTACTAATAAGGGTTATTTGAACACAAACACTGTGATACTGCCACAGGCAATCTGATAACTGAGACAGCTACTAAGAGACTAAAGGGCAGGTAG
This sequence comes from Propithecus coquereli, assembly GCF_000956105.1. NCBI lineage: Eukaryota > Metazoa > Chordata > Mammalia > Primates > Indriidae > Propithecus > Propithecus coquereli. Next base: position 8,734,613 of record NW_012133857.1, on the reverse strand, counting down.
CATATACAATATGGATAGACTGAGCAAAGGGATGATTCATGTTGTGGGTGGGATGGAGCAGGACAGCCTGAGATTTCATCACAATACTCAGAACGCCGCCCAATTTAAAACTTGAAAATTGTTTATTTCTGGAATTTTCCACTGAATATTTTTGGACAATGATTGACTACAGGTAACTGGAACCTTGGAAAGCAAAACCTTGGACAGCAAAAACCGTGAATAAGGGGAGACTACTATACAGTGTGGTACCATTATTTTAAAATATGATTATGTATTGTAAAAAAGACTAGAAAGATATAAACTCTGATATTAAGTGGTTATCTCTGACTGCTGGAGTGATAGGTGATTTGAGGGCTTATTTTCTTGATGCCTGTTTTTTAAGTTTAATATAATATTCGACCATATATAACTTTGTCATGATTAGAAAATCACAGTTCCAAAAAAGTTGCTTGCAAAATGTTTAGTTGTGTTTAAAATAAATTTAAATATTTCGAATGAAAAATAAATTCTGTTTGTGTTCATAAATATCACCTAAAAATAAAAGTCACCCAAAGCTTTTTTCCGAATTAAAAACCCCACAACTTTAATTGTCCATAATAATTTGAAATAATAGTTTATATAATTAATGGTGATATCAAAAGCTGGAAATCATATTGATTGATTTATATTTTTCTTTTAAGCAGCAATGGAAATTTTTAAGTCAATATTTAGTATTTTAAGACTTTTTCTTTTTGAGACAGAGTCTTGTTCTATTGTACCAGCTAGAGTATAGTGGCGTGATCATAGCTCACCACAGCATTGAACTCCTGGGCTCAAGCAACCTTCCTGCCTCAGCCTTCCGAGTAGCTGGGACTACAGGCACACGCCACCACACCCGGCTAATTTTTTCTATTTTTAGTAGAGATGAGGGTCTCACTCTCGCGCAGGCTGGTCTTGAACTCCTGACCACAAGCAATCCTCCCACCCCGGGCTCCCAGAGTGCTAGGATTACAGGCATGAGCCACTGAGCTCAGCCAAGTATTTTAAATTATGTAGAGTAGCGTTGTTTTTAAGGTTGACCATAAGCTAGTTGTATAATTAGCATCTGACACATTCTTATAAATCTGGTAAGCCTTATAGCTTAATATGTCATAGAGATATTCATGTATACTTATGTGACCATAATAATCTCTTCACAGTATAGATTTTCAGACAAAGTGACTATTAAAGAAGAAAAAGAAAATGTTCATGAAGTTTGCAAAAGGTCTGTAACAATTTTTAATTACATAACTTCAAAGTAGTCACTTATCTAATTTGTATCTTGTGTTTTTCATTCTCTGCACAAATGCTTGGACTACCTACCATAAGCCATACGTGGGTAGAATTTAATCAATGTGTCAGATGCATTCAGATATAAGGGGTATTGTAAATTTCCTTCAAGCTTTCACTAAGTTCTTTTAGCCATTAAAATATTTTTTGAGAAAAGATAAGTAGTGAAAAAAGAAAATTAGAAAAATAAGAAAGGATTTATGTATGTGCCTTTATGAAGGAAAGAGTGGCTGAAATCATATGGACATGACAGTTTGCAAGGATCTTATACGGATGCAATGATTAGTACTGAGAGTTACAGCACACTCACTAGACCATAAAACCACTACATTTAGAGTTGAAGGACACCTTAGAGATCATCTGATGCATCCTCTACCCTCATTTTACTGTTGAGGTGAAGCACAAAGGTGATGGACATGTTCAAGTCTTTTTGTTAAGGCAATGGTTTTCAAAGCGTGATCCGTGGAGCAGCAGCATCATGTGGGAGCTTGTTAGAAGTGGGAATTGTATAGTTCAACCCCAGGCCTACTGAATCAGAAACTCTGGGGATGGGGCCCATCAATCTGTGTTCAACAAGACCGCTGACTGATATTGATGCATGCTTACGTTTGAAACCACTGTGTTAAGGGAAAAGGCTAGGTAAGAATTAGATTGGCATAGAAGTCCAGTATGGTTCATGACCATTTGGAAATCCTAAAGAAAAAGGAAAAATGACAAGGTTTGCTTTTCTTTTTCTATTTAAAGCATTTTGCTTACAAACTAAAATAGTGTCATTGCATCCTACAAAAGTTTATCATCAGCTTGGCTCTATCATAGTGATCAGAAGTGTGACATTGGGCAACTTACTACATCACCCTGGGCTTCAATCATCCAATCAAAAATAAGAGAATTTTCTAGATAATCTCTTCCATCTATAAAATTCCATAATTCCTATTTCTTTTATGTTATTGCTTTTGTTTTATTTTATGGGGGAGGGGATTATGTTGATTACGCATAGCAATGATATCCCAAGATGGGGAGGAAGCAAATATTTCGTGTGAAAATTTTAAATTCCACCAATGCTACAGTGTTTCAGCTGTTGTAAGTATGGGCCCCTCTTCTTCTATTTTAACTCTCCTTTGGCCCAGGAAACCCCAGTTGAAAAAACTTATTAGAATTGTCTTTAAGGTAAAAGATCTGAGTGTTGGTATTAAGTCTTTCCCCTAAAAAGTACTTCATTTGTATCTAGTTAGCTCTAAAGTACTTCCCCCACCTCCCCCTTACTTGTTATTCCTTTTTCTAAATAACCTCTAAATTTTTGTAAAATTGGTTATGTAGGATTTCACATATTAGAATACAATTAAAGCTGTTTAAATCAGCAACCCTGGAACAATAACATTTCTAAGACCTTCTCCCCAGAGGAAGCTCTCAAAGACCCATATATGTTTATTACATATACTTGTCCTGAAGAATAATTTATAATCCATTTCATTGCACTCTCAGTAGAATAACTGGATGACGTTTTCTGGATTAGAATGTCAGCCCCGCTCCTCCTCAGACCTTTTGTTTGTCATGATCAAAAATATTTTGCTCCAGTTTTAACCACACTACCCCATTCCTACCCCAACCATTTAATAAGTATTGGTTTTCTAGCTAAGAAGTCAGGAACAACTTATTGAAGATATTAAAGATGCTGTGGGATTGGTTCTAGACCACTACATAAAGCAAATGTTGCAGTAAAGTGAATCACACAAAGTTTTTCATTTCCTGGTGCATATAAAAGTTATGCTTATACTATACTGTAGTCTATTAAGTGTGCAATAACATTATAGCATTATGTGAAAAAAAGTGCATACCTTAATGTTAAAATACTTTATTGCTAAAAAAAAGTGCTAACAATCATCTGAGCCTTTAGCAAGTTGTTATTTTATTGCTGGTGGGGGTTCTTGCCTTGGTGTTGATGGCTGCAGACTGACCAGGGTGGTGGCTGCTAAAGGTTGGGGTAGCTGTGCCAATTTCTTAAAATAAAACAATGAAGTTTGCCACATCACTTGACTCTTTCACAAAAGATTTCTCCATAGCATGCAATGCTATTGGATAGCATTTTACCCACAGTAGAACTTCTTTCAAAATTGGAATCAGTCCTCTCAAGCCCTGCTGCTGCATTATCAACTAAGTTTATATAATATTCGAAATCCTTTGTTGTCATTTCAGTAATGTTCACAGCATCTTCATCAGGAGTAGATCCATCTCAAGGAATCACTTTTCTTTGTTCATTCATAAGAAGCAACTCTTCATCCATTCAGATTTAATCATGAAATTGCAGCATTTGAGGCACATCTTAAGGCTCCACGTCTAATTCTAGCTCTCTTGCTGTTTCCACCACATCTGTAGTTCCTTCCTCCACTGAAGCCTTGAACCCCTCCAAGTCATCCAGGAGGGTTGGAATCAGTATCTTCCAAACTCCTGTTAATGTTGATATTTTGACCTCTTCCCATGTATCACAAATGTTCTTAATGGCATCTAGAACGGTGAATCCTTTTCAGAAGGTTTTCAGTTTACTTTGCCCAGATTCATCAGAGGAGTCACTCGCTATCTATGGCAGCTATAGCCTTATGAAATATTTCTTTAAAAGGCTTTAAAGTCAGAATTACTCCTTGATCCGTAGACTGCAGAATGGATGTTGTGTTAGCAGGCATGGAAACAACGTTAATCTCCTTGTACATCTCCATCAGAGCTCTTGGGTGACAAGGTACATTGTCAGTGAGCAGTAATATTTCGAAAGGAATCTTTTTTTCTAAGTAGTAGGTCTCAACAGTGGGCTTAAAATATTTAGTAAACCATGCTGTAAACAGATGTGCTGTCATCCAGGCTTTGTTTTTCCATTTATAGAGCATAGGCAGAATAGATTTAGCATAATTCTGAAGGGCCCTAGGATTTTTGGGATGGTGAGTGTTGGCTTCAACTTAAGGTCACCTGCTGCATTAGCCCCTAAGAAGAGTCAGCCTGTCCTTGGAAACTTTGAAGCCAGGCATTGACTTATCTTCTCTATCTATGAAAGTGCTAGCTGACATCTTTTTCCAATAGAAGACTATTTCCTCTGCATTTGAAATCTGTTACTTAGTTTAGCCACCTTCATCGGTGATCTTAGCTAGATCTCCTAGTTAACCTCCTATAGCTTCTCCATTAGAACTTGCTGCTTCACCTTGCATTTTTATATTATAAAGATGGCTTCGTTCCTCAAACCTCATGAATCGCCCTCTGCTAGCTTCAAACTTTTCTTCTGAAGCTTTGTCACCTCTCTCAGCCTTCATAGAATTGAAGCAAGTTAGGGCCTTACTCTGGATTAGGCTTTGGTTTAAGGGAATGTTGTGGTTGGTTTGATCTTCTGTGTAGCCACTAAAACTTTCTCCATATCAGCAATAAAGTGGTTTCTCTGTCTTATCATTTGTGTATTCACTGGAGTAGTGCTTTTAATTTTCTTCAAGAACATTTCCTCTGCATTCGCATCTTGGCTAAGAAGAGGCCTAGCTTTCAGCCTATCTCAGCTTTTGACATGCCTTCCTCACCAAGCTTAATCATTTCTAGCTTTTGATTTAAACTGACAGATGTGAGACTCTTTCTTTTATTTCAACGTTTAAGGGCCATCGTAGGATTATTAATTGGCCTAGTGTCAATATTGTTGTGTCTCGAGAAATAGGGAAGCCTGAAGAGAGCGAGACAGATAGGGGAACTACTGGTTGGTGGAGCAGTTAGAACACGTATAACATTTACCAATTAAATTTGCCCTCTTATATGGGTGCAGTTTGTGGTACCCCCAAACAATTAGAATAGTAACATCAAAAATCACAGATCACTATAATAGATGTAATCATAAAAAATTCGAAATATTGTGAGAATTACCAAAATGTGACGCAGAGACATGAAGTGAGCACATGCTGTTGGGAAAATGGTGTCAATAGATTTCTCAACATAGTGTTGCCACAAACCTTCCATTTGTTTAAAAAAAAAAAAAACACAAAAAACAGTATCTGTGAAGTGCAATAAAATGAGATATGCCTATAATATATAGCATAGTATGTAGCATGTACATAGCATTAGGTTATGTTTCTACTTATTTGATTCTTAGTACTTTAATGTTTTAAAAATACATTTAAGTTCTGACTTTGGTTTTTCTGCTCACACAGCAAAGATTCTAGAAAAGCAGACATTATGGTTGGTGAATGTCAATTAGCATCACTGGTCCCAAAACCTCTGTGCTTATTAGTACCTCCTTTGAATCTAAGTAGTCATCAAGAAGACACAATACTGAAGCCCTGGATGAATGGTACTATTTGTTTTCTTTATAAAATCCTGTTGGCTTTTGGTGATATAGAAAATATATGGGAGATTTTTCCACCAAAACCAAAAAAAATTAAAAAAGAAAAATTGAAACAAATGTAGCATATGTCAAAATTGAAAGCTTGTATGCCTTTCTGTAGTACTTTTAATGGGACAACTTCTGAAATTTCTGTATTTATGTGATAGTAGTAGTACAGGGAAATTAGGTTATACATAAAATATTTGTACGTTAATTGAGTATACTTGTATTTTAGAATTTGCCAATTTTTTTGATAATTCGCAGTCCTCTGAACAAAATAAGCTACACTGAAGGATGAATTTAGACTCTATAAAACCACTTTGTGTTGTACACATCTAACTTTTCTATACCTTCCCAATACTGATTTCATGCTGCCTAATGTAGTGTACTATAGTACACAGCATGCCCACAGTGGTCATGTGTTTTATCTTAAAAAGCCTTACAGTTTTCATAATGTAAATTACTGCAAAGCTATGCAGCAAAAACTTTAGCTTGTTTCAGATTATATCTGCATGCTGCCAAAGTAAAAAATAAGTGATTTAAAATTTAAAATACTTTTTGTTTGTTTTATCTTTAGAAAAGAATATTTTTAAATACCCTAGTTCTCATTTTAAAAGACCAACATTAAGGGATATGATGCCTGGTATATTAGTCTGTTTGGGCTGCCATAACAAAATACCACAGATTGAGTGGCTTGAACAACAGGAATTTATTTTGCACCGTTTTAGAGGCTAAAAGTTCAAGATCAGGGTTCTGGCAGGGTTCAGTTTCTGGTGAGGGCTTTCCTTCTGGCAGGCAGATGGCTGCCTTCTTGCTAAGTCCTCACATAGCTTTTCCTTGGAGTGTGGTGAGCTCTTTGGTACCTATTCTTACAAGGATGCTAATTCTGTCAAATCAAGGCTCCACCCTTATGACCCCATTTAACCCTAATTACTTACATAAAGGCCCTATCTCCAAAGAAAGTCATACTGGGGGTTAGGGCTTCCATATATGAATTTGTGGGGGATGAGGAGACACAATTCCATCCATAGTATCTGGGTTTGTCAGTAGTTTTCTGCCCTTAGAGAGGTTTATTGTGTGCAATATTTGTCTGTTTAACTTAGAAATATATCATTTGAATGCTGCTATATAAGGCATTTAAGAAAGTTATCTGCAGCCTATATAGTGAGCTTAAAATTTTAAATTCAGATCTAGAAATACTTAAGGGTACCTAAAATGTAAATCATTCTATATTTCACAGAAACACACATGGCAGCGCAGTCTGTGAATTGAACATGAATATTCCAAAATGAAACTTTAAAGAAGATAGTAGTGATCATCTATTTCATTGTTATGAAGGGAATAAGTTGTAACATATTGGTGTGTAATGTTATACTAAATCATTTCTAGATTTCAGATTTCCAGGAAAACATTCTGTCCTAAAGCTGCAGAATCCTGAAAATAGTGAAATATTTAAGAGGGAAAAAAATGTAGGGGTAAGTCTTCTACTTTTTAAAAAAATAATTTTATAAAACCCATAATTTGGACCCTTCTGGTTGTATTTCTCTTATTATCATTTTTTAAGCAGTTCTAGACATTACGTGGATTTTGAATGGAGGCTGGTGGTAAGAGGCAGAAAATAAGTAGTGACTCAGAGGATATTCACAAATAACATAAAAGGTTGAAAGCAGCACAGGGGGAACATAAAAACAGAAAATATAGAATGAATAGTTCCCTGTGATGAAAGAGAAAGCTGGAGATATAAAGCAGTTTATGGGGAAAGTTTTGCCTTTTTCTATTAATCAGAAAAGCTAAGGAAAATTTTGGTTCTAATAAATGTGTCTGAAATATGATGCATATTATAATAGAATTAGCTTTTTATAAAAGTAGGGGCAGGTACATGGAAAGGAGGAGGGAATATATAAGCTTTTAAAAATAGGTAAAGTGTGTGGGGGCAGAGAGTCTATGGGATATCTCTGTACCTTCCTCTCACTTTTGCTGTGAACCTAAAACTTCTCTTTAAAAAAGTCTTTTTAAAAAAATATGATATAAAGCAGAATAACCTCGATGAAATATTTTACACTAAGAAACTGAGAAAATTCACAGAAAAATCACTCTAAATTGATTTTCATTATTTTTAAAAATATAAGCTGGTTGCAATGGCTTGCAACTATAATATCTGCAACTCAGGAGGCTAAAGTGGGAAGACTGCTTGAGGCCAGGAGTTCAAGACCAGTCTGGGCAACATAGTAAGACCCCATCTCTTAAAAAAATAAGAAAACTTAGCTGGGTGTGGTGATGTGCACCAGTAGTCCCAGCTACTCAAGAGGCTGAGATGAGTGGATCACTTTAGCCCAGGAGTTTGAGACTGGATTGCGCCACTGCATTTCAATCTAGGTGACAGAGCAAGACTTTGTCTCTAAAATTTAAAATATTTATATACATATGTATTGTTTGGAGTTTATTTTTTCTTATCAAATGAGCAAGCAATTTATCCTGATACTGTTTAGGATGCTTAATATTTGTTGCTTCAAATGCTTTCTTACTTGATTATAGTAAATGATTTGCAGTTAACAGAGAAAGGGAATTTTTCTAATTCTCTAGGTGTTCCAGAAGCCCCTAGGATTGATGATACCCCACAGATACTGCAAATTTCATTTTAATACGTTACGTGGTTGTGAACGATCACAGTGCAAGTTTGCTCATGTGCCTGAGCAAGGGGATGAAAAGGTAAAACAGAAAGTCTTTGAAGTAGAGATTGTTTTAATAACTATCTCAGTCATGCATTTTAGTTTAGATTTTCATTGACTCCTAAGAGCATAGATGAGCTTTGCCTGTTTTTGTGTTTTATATAAATGAAATCATATAATGTGTATTCTTTTATATCTGGCTTTTGCTCAATATTATTGAAATTTGTCTTTTTTATTTAATTATAAATGTGTCTTTCTCATTGTATAATAGTATTCCATTGTGCGAATATATCAAAATTAATTTTGTGAATAAATATTACTGTTGATGGGCATTTGGGTGGTTTTCAGATTTGGATATTACAATTGTTATGCTATCAGTGTTCTTCTGCATGTCTTTGGCGCACACATTCTGATAGGTTATACTTAAAACTGGAATTGCTGGGTCATAGGGTCTACATATGTTCAACCTGAGTAGATACTGCCACACAGGTTTCTAAAGTGATTTTATCGTATTACACTCTTCACCAGCAATGTCTGAAAATTCTAGTTGCTTCATATCCTTACCAGCACTTGATAGTATCAGCCTTTTAATTTTAGCCATTCTGGTTAGGGGTGAGGGTGTGATGTCTTCCCTGATGATTGAAGTTGAGCATTTTTCAGAGTGTTTATTGGACATTTGGATATGCTGTTTTTGGAAGTATCCAGATATTTTGCCTATATTCTATGGGATTGTCCTTTTCTTACCAATTTACAAGAATTCATTATATAATCTGTACACAGGTTCTTACACTGGATACATAAGTATATATTACAAATATCTTTTTACTACTTTACAATTTGCCTTTTTACCCTCTTAAAAGTGTCTTTTGAGAAACAAAATCTCTTAATTTTTATATACTTCAATTTTTCAGTTATTTTCTTTTGTGGTGCTAAGTTTTTACAACCCGTTGAAGATATCTTTGCTAAGATCATGAAGATGTTCTGTGTTTTCCCTTTAAAAGTTTATGTTTTACCTTTGGCATTTAGAACTCTAATCCAGAGTTGATTTTTGTTTATGATGTGAGAAGAGGGTCAAGATACATTTTTTCTCCATGTGGATCTTCAGGTGACCCAGACCATTTACTGAAAAGACCATCCTCCTAGCTACTCAGGAGGCTGAGACTAGAGTATTGCTTCTGCCCAGGAGTTGGAGGCTATAGTGAGCTATGATCTCACCATTACACTCCAGCCTGAGCAACAGAGCAAGACCCTGTGTCTAAAAAATAACTAATCAAATATATTAGAAAGACCATCCTTTCTCCACTGCACTGCAGTGTCACCATGTCATAAGTCAGCTGACTGTCTGAATGGGTCTATTTCTGAGCTGTCTGTTCTAATACGTTGGTCAGTGTGTTTATCCTTGTACCTGTAAATGGTTATTTTTAAATAACCTAAATAAGGTTTTTGTAGTGAATTCATATGTACTTCAAATCTGTAAGTTAGCCAGACATCCCTTCTTTATTCTAATGCTTTCACTGATTTTAAAAGTTTGAAATAAGCAAAGAGATAGGATTGAAATTGTATAGTTCTTATGAAATATAAAAAAGATAATTTTATACTTTTCATGGCTTTTGCAGATTTGCATGGATGTGTTTAAGAAATATATAAGTATTAATGAGCTGTGTTTGCTACAACGTGCAGGTATGAAACAATTGAATGATTAGTATAAATTTATTAGTGTGGGTATTTCAAACAATGTGCTATTGTTTGAAAGTAAATTCAGTACTTTCTATGTATGAAAACTGAATGCCTTATGTAAGAGTGGCTCTGTTGGCCTTAGGACAAAAATAAATATTGTCTTTTGGTTAATAAAAACTTATAGTCCACCTAAACACTATAATTCTCTTATGTACTAATATTTTCATGACTTAGAAATTTTATTTAAAACTATAAGAGAAAAGGATATTGTTAATTAGCCTTTAAATCTATCTGAAAGGATCCTTCAGAGGGTGAATTTTTCCGACTTCTTCATCTTTCTCTTTTTATACTTACCCCTTCTAGCCATGCACAGTGAGTTCTGTGCAGTTCCCTAAACACACCAGGCTGTGGTATAACTTCAGCGCTACTGCTGCCCCTACTCTCTGCCGGGAATGCCTCTCCTTCCATCCCTGTTCCCCACGGCAAAGAGCTGTTCAGCTTTCAAGGCTGAGTCGTAAGAAATAGGATTACCTCCTCTATTACACCCTTTTCTGATTCCACAACCCTGCCTTCTTCTTTGCTTTTGTTCCCACTCCCTACTAGATCATGAGCCCCAAGAAAGCGGGGACCAGTCTTTATTTATATTTGTCACCCTTACACAGCCACCAAAGCCACATAGTATGTAGTAATAGAGCACTTTAGCTTCATATTGATCTGTGTGAAATCTTAGTCAGCTAAAAACAAAATGTCTCACAAGTTTATTGTTTTGTTTTGCTGGTGATATCATTTCCCTAAAGATTAAAGGAGGCATCTAAGAGAACTGCTAGTCTGGACTTAATCTAACTGTAACAAGGGAAAAATAGTTAAGGTAGAGGTACTAGGAGCCTGTATGGAAATAAACTTGTGACCTGAGGGATTGTGATAGCCAAGAACGAGAAGCTACATGTGGTTAGATATGAACTATTAAATTCCAGAAATAATTTCATAACATGAGATGTGGAAGAAAAGATGATGTCACAGAAAAGATGCAAAACTCCTCAAAATACAATTCTGTGTAAAGATCCAATAGGGCTGCAGAAGAAATCTGAATTTAGTTTTAAAACAACTATATAGAACAAAAATAAGGGTTTATAACAAAGAATAAGAGTAGGAAATTGTCAAGGACCTGTGGAAATTGTTTGGTGTAAAAATAGAAACTTAGATCAGTAGAAAAGAATAGTCTTGGTATTAATATATGAAGGAGTTTAGTGTTTAGAAAGACCATAGGATTTGAGAAAGGAGGAATCTTTTAACAAATGAGTTAAGATAAATTGCAGAGCAACTTGGAAAGTTTCACACCCCTAAAGAGTTAGATCCATACCACTAGTGTAAGGTGTGGCTCTAACTGCTCAGGCCCTACAGAGAGGCCTCAGGGACCTTTGGTGCACAAGGGGAGGTAGCTGAGTGGGTGGGACTCCCCATTCCCCTATTTAATCATAGTTCTATGTTTATCTATTTTATATTTGAATTTCCACATAAA
>NW_012133857.1:8713842-8722056 GCF_000956105.1 Propithecus coquereli | reverse complement strand
TTTTATATTTGAATTTCCACATAAAATTCCCCTTCCAGAAGTTTTATGGCTAAAAAAATTTGGAAACTACTACTGTTTAGCATGTATCAAAATAAATGAATATAGTATATTAGCAATTCAGTAGGAAAAAATAAGTTTTTTAAATCAGATTTTAAGAAAGGTGATAATTTCTGTGGTTTAATGTCATCAAAGAAAATACAAAATATATAAATTTGATCATATAAATTTAAACTGGAAAAAAGTCAAATATTGTAGATTTACCATTGGTAATATATAAAAATATTCCAATTTATAAGAATATCAAGAATTCAATCAGCTATTTAGAAAGGCATGAATATTGTTTCTTCTTGTGAGAATTAACAACAGATCTGGAGAGGGAAATCCAGTGGTTACTGGTTCACTGGAATTGTGCACTCCTAATCAAAGAAAGGAGTAAAAGTACCTGATTCTGGTAAGTCATTCGTGAAGTAGTGTTATGTATTGACAAAACCTTTTTAAAAAGGAACATGGCAGTTTATGTCAAAAGGTATTAAAATGTTTAAAGTGTTTCCACCCAGCAGTTTTACCAGAGAGGATCATTTTAAATGGAGAAATTATATTAAAATTTAAAAAATAACTTAATGACAAAAAGGAGGTGGATTTCATGTCAATTACTGGACTGTTACACACTGGCTAACATAGATTCTTTCCAACTACTCCTTTTTTAAACATTTGCAGTTCCAGTTTTATTAATAAGTCATAGTAATAGACACTGAATTTCCCATCTCTCAGTTGATCTGCTTCTACATAGGCAACTATGTAGATACTGCAAAAAGAATAGCTACAAGAATTTATGTGTGTCCAGGGAAAACAATTGTAGTATGTGGAGACACTTTACAACAAAGTTCGGTATTGTTATGCCATATTGTTAAAGTTACTAAAAATTATTATAACTTTCACTTCACTTTTTCAATTGTGCTACAGAGCTGTATCAGTAGCTACTAACTTTCCCAAACAACGCTAGGGGTAATCTAGTTAGTATTAAGTATTTCTAGGAGAAATAGTCAACACAGTGGCTAGGTGCCATGGCTTACTCCTGTAATCCCAGCACTTAAGAAGGCTGTGGTAGGAGGATCACTTGAGGCCAGGAGACCAGCCTGGGTACCATAGAGAGACCCCATCTCTACAAAAAAATAAGAAAAATGACCTGGGCATTGTGGCATGTGCCTGTAGTCCCAGCTACTTGGGAGGCTGAGGCAGGAGGATCTCTTGAACCCGGAGTTTGAGGCTGCAGTGAGCTATGATCCACCACTGCACTCCAACCTGGGCAACAGAGTGGGATCCTCTATCTGAAAAATAATAATAATAGAAAAATAAAACCAAAAGTAATTTTTACTAAGTCAGTTTTAGCTAGGGTGTACAGATTTTGACCTAGGAAATTTTGGAATATGGGGGGGGGGAGAAGGATCAATGAAATGATCTCAATTAAAATAATTTTAGTAAAGTCAATGGAGAAAAATTGGAAATGGCTTAAGGGTTGTATAGAAAATAGATCAAGGGCTGGATGTGGTGGCTCATGCCTATAATCTTGACACTTCGGGAGACTGAGGTGAGGGGATCACTTGAGGCCAGGAGTTCAAAACCAGCCTGAGCAAGAGTGAGACCCTGTCTCTATCAAAAAAATAGAAAAATTAGGTAGGTGTGGTGGCACATGCCTGTGGTCCCAGCTACTAGGGAAGCTGAGGCAGGAGGATGTCTTGAGCCCAGGAGTTGGAGGTTGCAGTGAGCTATGATGATGCCACTGTACTCTAGCCTGGGCAACAGAGCGAGACCCTGTCACAAAAAAGAAAAAAAGAAAGAAAATAAAATAGATTAAGGAACTGGATCAACATAAACTACTTTTGCAAAGGAAATTAGTATTGTATTTTTAGTAGAACGCTCATAATCATAAACTGGAATCAAAAACATCCGCAGGGTCAACATGTTGGTGGAGTTAAAACAATGAGAAGGGGCATGTGTCAAAATAATTTGTATCCATCACCAAATTATACAATTTTGCATCTGTACCCAGGCCACTGCTTGAAGACTCCCTGAGAGACTGACTCCTTAGGAGTTCATATTGAGATCATGATATATTTGCCAATCTGGACCTATTCTTTGTGGATAGCACATGAATTAGCTCTCAGTTTAGTGCTCAACATGCTTGATTAACTTCAAATATTATTGCCATTTTGGCTTTTGCTTTAATTTTTGTCAAGTATTTCTGACACTAGACATATACCTTTAAAGAATTTATGTTGAATTAATATTGCTTTATTTTTAAATAGAGAAAAATTATCTAATTTAGGGAAGATGAATATTTTAGAACGGAAAATGACTTTAATATATTTTCATTTTCAGTAAACATATTTATGGAGTACTACAGAAAATTCCCCCCGGGTATACACTTTGATTTACAAGTGCTAAATGACCTTCTAAATTCTTTACTCACACATTGTTTATTGAAAGAAGTATTTCAGGTAGTGAACCTCAGCATAATGGTTAAAATGCCGGTAAGTAACCTGAGAATATATTTTTTAAATATGTTAAGTTAATTTCTCTGTTATGCTTATTGTTCGAATTTGGTAGTTAAATTTCTGTTTGTTGAAGACTTCCTAGAGAACACTTGTGTTTTTCAACATAAACGAATTTTAGAAACTTAAGGTGTACTAAAGAAGATATGAAAATGAGTGTAGTTTTTTTGTTTTATTCAGCCTGCTCTGAAAATATTACTAAAAATATTTGAGCATGTGGCAACTATGAAATTAAGGACTGCTGTACCTGCTTTAATCGATATCTTTTACAAGGTATGATTTTATCTGTTTATTCTGTTAGTGAATAACCGAGAAAATAATTGTTTCCATTTACACCCTTGAGCTGCCTTTTATTCACGTTTTGGATGCCAAAAAATTTATTTCCAGAAATGTTCTTTTTCTCCTGAAATAGGGTTTATAAACACATTCCAGTGGCTGACAAGCCTTCCCCTTTAATAAGTAGTTCCAAGCACTCCAGGTGACTAACTTTCTGATGTGTAAACTCTCTTCATCTCTACTCCTTAAAGATGATTAAAGAAAGTTTTCTTTCTCCAAAAGCATTGAGGTTATTTACAATAAAAATAAACAAACCAATATGTAAATAGAAAATCATGACCAAAACAAAGAAAATAGAAGCGTGGTGGCTAGGAATTAGTTTTAATTTTGGCACTAAACAAAAAGAAATATGAATGTTTATGGCTCTAATAAAAATATATTAAAATTTTAAAATTTTTAATTATGGGTACATATTAGGTATATATATTTATAGGGTACATATGATGTTTTGATACAGGCATACAGTATGTAATCAGGGAAATTGGGGTATCCGTCACCTCAAGCATTTATCATTTCTTTGTGATAACATTCCAGTTCCACTCTTTTAGTTATTTTAAAATATACAGGAAGTTACTGTTGACTGTAGTCACCATGTTGTGCTGTCAAATGCTAGATCTTATTCATTCAATCTAACTGTATTTTTGCACCCATTAACCATCACCACTTTATTCCCTGTTCCCTTTTATGCTTCCCAGCCTCTGGTAACCATCATTGTCCATAAGTTCCTATGTTTTAATTTTTAGCTTCTACATATGAGTGAGAACATGCAAAATTTGTCTTTCTGTGCCAGGCTCATTTCACTTAATATAAAGTTCTCCAGTTCCATCCATGTTGTTGCAAATGACAGGATTTCATTCTTTTTTATGGCTAAATAATATTTCATTGGGTATATGTCCATTTTTTTTATCCATTCATTCATTGATAGATGCTTAGGTTGATTCCAAATCTTAGCTATTGTGAATAGTGCTGCAATAAACCTGGGAGTGCAGATATCTCTTCCATGTATTGATTTCCTTTCTTTTGGATATATGCTTAACAGTGGGATTGCTGGATCATATGGCAGTTCTTAGTTTTTTAAGGACCTTCAATACTGTTCTCCATAGTGGCTGTATTAATTGACATTCCTACCAATAGTGTACAAGAGTTCCCCTTTCTCCACATCCTTGCCAGCATTTGTTATTGCCTATCTTTTGGATAAAAGCCATTTTAACTGGGATCAGATGATATATCTCATTGTAGTTTTGACTTACATTTCTCTGATTAGTGATGTTGAATATTTTTTTCGTATACTTTTTGGTCATTTATATATCTTCTTTTGAGAAATGCCTATTCAGATCTTTTGCCTATTTTTTAATCAGACTGAAGTTTTAACTTTTTTGGAATGCTTCTTAGTGTTTAGTACTACGCAGCCATCTACTTCAGAATAGGCCTGATGGTAGGAAAACACCCAATTTTCTTTTGGAAGCAACACTGGAACCACTTTAGCAGAGGAACAGATATTTAAGTGAATACCTCTAGTTTCACATTACAAAACTTGACAGAATTACTTGCCTAGAAATTTTTCAAATTAGAAGTCACTGCTCACCTATATTAGTTATAGAAAATCTCAGTGAGGATCCCATAAGTTGTCTGATACTGAAAAAAACTTGGCTTTCTGCAGAATGTATCCCAGTTACTGTCCAAATAAAATTACCGTTATTGGAGAATATCTAACAAAGACAATGATTTTCATTTTTGCACAGCTAATATGGAGCCATCATTTCTAGAAGTTGTTTAATAACAGTACCAATTTCCCTGTTGACACTATTTCAGGGTTCAGTGATGATAAAACTATGTTATCATCATAGAAGATGTTTTTCCTCCTTCTTATTCAAGCAGTGTACTATACCCCCATCTAATTAACATAAATATCATTGAGAAAGGAGAATTAACATCTTATTTTATCACTTTAGGTTGCTATATAGTTTCTGGAGAAACAATTTATATTTACCCTAGTTATTGAGCAATGTTAAAGGGCAGATTTTTTTAAGTGTATCAGTAACCAGATAACTAATTTGTTCTCTTGCAGTTTTGTTTATAGTTGGCTCTGTCCATTTAGTCAAAAGTCACTGCATGGTCAGTGACTGCAGAGACCAACAGTGGTCCTATCCAATGTTAAAGAGCATTTAGTAAATAATCATGGTGTTTACTCTTTTACTTTATAAAGTTTGAAAAACTGTTTGTTAAGGTGGTGGATTGGTAGGTTTCAGAGAAGAGCTGTTTTCCTTTTTTAAAATAAATTGAACATGCTTTGAGTCCACAGGAACTGATATAAAGAGTTTAAGAATTATAGCCTAATGTTAAGAACAGGCTTTACACAGTTATTTTTACAATTATTTTCATCAAAACTATTTTCAGTTTAAGTTGTTTAATCATATGGGTTAGGATGGAGTTTCTAGGACCCATTCAAAAAGAATCCATGATATTGGAGACTTTTCCTTAGGGTCCAAACATAGGGAAAATCTCTCAGCAACTTGTTACTATTATTCTTTACTAAAAAAAAAAAAATCTATCTCAAAGTACACATCAGTTATAAGTTCTGACAACCAAAGTACATCATCTCACATAGAGACTTATTATACCTTGGAATAGGTGGCTTCTACTTTACTCTCCTTTGCTGTTATTTATTATCCTACCTCAAATTCTTATTTCCTGGACTCCTTTCGGTCTGTACTGGGGAAGTAAAGCATATATTCTCCCAAACATTCAAAAACATTTTTATATTTAAGTAATTCCAGAAAAGGAGAAATTTTCTGAAAATCAAAACAGAACCATAAAAGATTCTCAGCAAAAATGTTGCTCACAGAATTTCAAACACCACTCAATTGAGTCATTCTTAACTCTAATCCTACCTGTGTACCCCATGCCCAGGTTAGCATTGGAGGACCTAGTCATAATACCTTTGGGCAGAGGTCAGCAGTAGGCAACTGAACTAATAGGACTGCCAGCCTGCAACCTTTTACCTTCCAACCCTTCCAGGATGATGTTATGCTTTGGAAGAGCTGTCAGAGAAAGCCTACCTCTCATTCATCCATTAGTACACTAGAAGCATCCAGATACTCCCCTGTTGGCTCTCACCGTTAGATCTGAGGTATATGAAGAAGACAGGAAAAGGAGTCATGTGAATGAAGGAAAAAACCTTTGAAGTGATATTTTAAATCAAATATTGTGTTACTTAGGGGAAGTCAGTAACCTGGGTTATTAATTTAACCCAGTGATCACTGGGACTCTTCTCTGGCCATAGCCCTGTGTGAGGCATAGGAACAATACTTTTCAGGAAGTCTACAAGCAGGGATGAGGTGTGAACACCAGTGCTACACTCAAAGACACACTGAGTACCAAATAAGAGGTACAGATGATAAAGTGGTTGAGATAACTTGGAGAACAGGAAGAAAATTCAAATTTCGAATGCAAAATTATTATTTATATTTTTGTTTTAAATTGTTAAAGTAGGGTATCTTTTGTGGTTCTCAAACATTTGAAGGCAATATGCTTCAAATTTTTAAAACGAGTTTTAATTCTACTTGTGTGCATGTTTTACTTCTTCTGTTAGTGTCTTGGTTGTTTCACACACAATGGCTTCTCAATTCTTTCGCATTTTTATAAGAATGACTATTCTTTTTTTTTCTTCTACAGCTTATTGAAGCTGGGATGGTGCTTGACCCAGAACACTTTAACTATATTGTTAAGCTCTTATGCCAAGTACAGGCTTCCAAGCAAGAAATAACTGCAGTTCTGGAAATGAAATCCAGGTGAGAAAAATCATTATAATTAAGGCTAAAATATATGTATTTTGGTGGAGACTTACAAAGGGTGAAGGCAAAGCACTTATAACTGTTCATCTCTTCATATGCCCAAACATGTAGATAGTTTGCCCACCATAAAGTTCTCCCATCTCTTAGCTATGGCCTACTTTAGTCAGGCTGCCTCTGGCCAGCCTCACCGTATCTTTCTCAGTACCTCATTTCCTCTCAGTGTCTAGCTCATCAAGTGTAAAAGAAGTCTCTGTTATCCTCTGTTTCATCGCTTAATTATTCTGTTATACGTAATGCACTCTATTATATGTATACAAATTACCTTAATTTTTTTTCTCTTTCATACACTTCTCATTAGTTTAATAAAATACCTAATGTCTCTCCTTTATTCACTTTCTCTATTTAGCTTATGGACCTCCAAAGGCTTTTTTAAAAAAACCTCTGATAATTGTAAAAGTAGTGTCATAATATACCTGTATTGAGGAAAAGGAAAGCCATGACTTTAAAAATGTATTAAAGTATAACATACGTAGAAAAAAGTATGCAAATGATGTGTTTAAATGAACCAAAACTTTACAAATGAAATTAGATTTGATAAAGAGCAAATGATATCAACCACTAAAGTTCTTCTGAATGCCTGTAAATCTCCAACAGGAAGCTTCCACGGCTATTTTTATTCATTTCTCATTGTCCTCCAATGCAGAAGTTCCCAAACTTTCTTGTTTCACAGTGTCCCTAGTCCAAAAGAAATATGTTACCAGTCCTATTTATTAAGTAGTTAGGTCCAAACAAGTTAATAGGAGTAGTTTGTACAGTGTCTGACAGATGTCATTTGAAAATTTAAAATAACCTCTGTTGCCTCAGTGAGTTTGCTATAGTGCCCTGGATGTCTTAGTGCAGTTAAGAGAATTGCAGCTCTAAGAAATACCACTTCCCTTCAAGTACCAGCATTGAAATTAATTTTTCAAGTTCTATGATTTTTTTCATTTAGCCACTGCTAATTAACAATATTTATGTTTTCAATGAAAATTTTAATACTATTTAGGTTAAATATATTTTGAGGCTACCTAGGAAATAAATTTTCGTGAGAAAAATATAATTAATCTAGCATATAGTTCTGGGATAGGGTATATTGATATTTTCTTCCAAACATTAAGTTCATTCTTCACCTAAGCCATATGCTAAAAACTTTTCCCATTTTGGGTAGTGGCAACTATGACAGCTCAAGGTGGCTAGCAGATTTTAGTCTCCTGTCAGATTCAGTAGCAGCTGGCACAGGGAGAAGCTGTCTTCAAGGCTGAAGACAGCAGCAGTACCTTTGTGACCAGAACAGCTGCAGAACTTCACCCTTCATGCAGTGATTGGGAACAGTATCTGTTACTATAAGATTTCAGAAAAAAACAGCCTTAGTTTTCAAATTTTTTAATTGACGCATAATAGCTGTATATATTTATGGGATACATGAATTTTTTTGATATATGCATATAATGTGTAATGATCAAATCAGAGTAATTGAGATATTTGTCACCTCA
>NW_012133857.1:8655669-8709281 GCF_000956105.1 Propithecus coquereli | reverse complement strand
CCAATATCCCTCATGAATATAGATGCAAAAATCCTCAACAAAATTTTGGCAAATAGAATTTAGCAGCACATCAAAAAAATAATTCACCATGACCAGGTGGGCTTTATTCCAGGGATGCAAGGCTGGTTTAACATACGCAAATCTATAAATGCAGTTCGCCACATAAATAAAGTAAATATTGAAGAAAAAATAATTTTTTATAAATTTGGTGTAACCTAAGTAAAGTGTTCATAAAGTCTGCAGTGGTGTACAGTAATGTCCTAGGCCTTCACATTCACTCACCACTCCCTCACTGAGAGCAACTTCCATTCTTGCAAGTTCCATTCATGGTAAGTTCCCTACACGGGTGTACCATTTTTTTTTATCTTTTATACCATATTTTTACTGTACCTTTTCTATGTTTAGATACACAAATACCATTATGTTGCAGTTGCCTACAGTATTCAGTATAGTAAAACATGGCGCAGGTTTGTAGTCTAGGAATAATAGACTATACCATATAGTCTAGGTGTGTAGTAGGTTATACCATCTAGGTTTGTGTAAGTATATTCTATGATGTTCGCGCAAAGACAAAATCACCTAACAATGCATTTCTCAGAACACATCCCCATTGTTAAGTGATGCTGACTATATAGTATTAGTATTCTTTAAGAGGTACTAATGTTGGTGACCTCTTTGATGGAGGAGGGAGTTTTGAGAGAGTAGGAAAACAACTGTGGGTGGTTAAGTGGTATTGACCATGGTTGGGCATGTGTACCCAGCCCCAAAGCAAAAGGGAAAAAAATATAGTATATACTTGAATTTTCTTAACTCTCTTTGAAATAATTAACCTTTTATGGACTAGGGAAATTAGTTTTAATGGACATTTATACTTTGATTTGGATTATATTTTTTAATTATCTAGTTTAAAGTTCACTTGAAAGACTTTCACAGGAGATAAGACTGCTACAAAGAATTCTAACATTTATATTCAGGACATTAGTGAGAATTTTTGTGTGCCTATAATCTAGGAAATTTCTTAACATACAGTGATTATTTAAAAACATTTACATTAAAGTAAGTACTGCTGTATTGGAGCTTAAGTCTGCCATTTTATTATTTGTTTTCTGTTTGTTTCTTGTTTCCTTTTCCTTGTTTTCCTATGGTGATTACTTGAACATTTTTTAGAATTTCATTTTTATTATCTACAGTGTTTTTGAGTATTTCTTTGTATAGTTTTTTCAGTGGTTGCTCTAACGCACTTAACTTTTGACTTAGCAATCCCAATTCTACAAATTTACCCTGAAAATATACCTCTATCAATACAAAAATACATATTACCCAAGGTTATTCATTACACCATTGTTTGTAATTTCAAAACATTGGCGAGAACCTGAATGTCCTAAATTAATTGAATAACCTATAGTATATCTACACAATGGAGTCCTTTGCAGCTATAAAGAAAAGAATGAGGAATTTCTCTATGTATTGATTTAGAGTGATATCTACAATATACTGTCTGTGTAAATGTTCTAAATACAGCAATTAAAGGATAGCAATTGGTAGAGTGGATATAAAAGCATGACTATATGCCTTTTACAAGGAATTCATTTCCAGTATAAGGGGTACAGGTAGTTGGAAGCCAAAGGATGGAAAAACAATATACACACAAACATTAGTTTTAAAAAGAGCACGAGTGGCTATATTAATATCAAATAAAGTATACTTCGGAGCAAAGAAAATTACCAGGGATAAAGAGGAACACTCCATAATGATAACATGGCCAATACACAAAGAAGACTTAGCATTCTTGAAAGTGTAAGTACCAAACAACGGAGCTTCAAAATACATGAAACAAAATGATAGAACTGAAAGGAAAAATAGACAAATGTATAATTATGTTGAGGACTTCAACATACCTCTCAACAATTGATAGTAATACTACAAACTCGGCAAGGATGTAGAACTAAATACCGCTGTCAGCCAATAGGATTTAATAGACATTTATAGAACACTCCAATCCAAACAACAGAATACACATTCTTTTCAAACACCCATAGAACATTTGTCAAGGTAGACCATATCCTGGATCATAAAACAAACCTCAAAAAATTTAAAAGAATTGAAATTATACAGAGTGCGTTCTCTGACCATAATGGAATCAAACTGGAAGTCAGCAATGGAAGAATAATAGGAAAATCTCCACACACTTGAAAATTAAACAGCACACTTTATATAATGCATATGTGAACAGGAACTCTCAAAAGAAAACTGAACTGAATGAACTTTTAGAACTGAATGAAAATATATCAAAAATTGAGGAAAACAGTTAAAGCAGGGCTGAGAGGGAAACCTATAGCACCAAATATTCTAAGCTTCCACCTCAAGAAACAAGAAAAATAAGAGCAAAATAAACTCAAAGCAACCATAAAGGAAATATTAATAATAAAGAACAGGAATTAATAAAGCTGAAAAAAGTGATAAACAAAATTAATTTAAAAAGCTATTTCTTTGAAAAGTCAATAAAATTCATAAACCTCTAGAAGGACTAAAATAGGCCGGGTGTGGTGGCTCACTCCTATAATCCTAGCACTCTGGGAGGCCGAGGCGGGAGGATCGTTTGAACTCAGGAGTTCGAGACCAGCCTGAGCAAGAGCAAGACCCCGTCTCTACTAAAAAATAGAAAGAAATTACTTGGACAGCTAAAAATATATAGAAAAAATTAGCCGGGTGTGGTGGCACATGCCTGTAGTCCCAGCTATTCATGAGGCTGAGGCAGGAGGATCACTTGAGCCCAGGAGTTTGAGGTTGCTGTGAGCTAGGCTGACGCCACGGCAGTCTAGCCTGGGCAACAGAGTGAGACTCTGTCTCAAAAACACAAACAAACAAAAAAACAAACCTCTAGAAGGACTAAAATAAAAACATAGCAGACACAAATTACCAATATAAGAAATGAGACAGAGAATATCTATACAGATCCTACAACCATTAAAAGGATTATAAGAGATTGCCTTGAACAAGTTGACATAAGCTCAGCAACATAGACGAAATGGAGCAATTCCTCAAAAACTACAAGATACCAAAATTTACCCAATATGATCTAGATAATCTGAATGGTCTTATGATTATGGAAGAAATTTAATCCATAATTTAAAAACTTCCAAAAAAGACATCTCAAAGGCCAGATGGTTTCACTGGAGAATTCTACCAGTCATTTAAAGAAGAATCAGCATGGATTTACACAATCTCTTCCAGAAAATAGAAGAGGAGGAAACACTTACCAGCATATTTTGAGGCCAGTATTACCCAGATACCAAAACTAGACAAAAAGAATACCACAAAAAGAAGAAGACTACAAACCAGTATTATCACTCATGATCTTTGATGTAAAAATCCTCAACAAAATACTAGCATATTGAATCCGCAATTTATAAAAAGAATTATGCACCATCATCAACTGGGGTTCATTCCAAGAATGCAAAGATGGTTCAATATTTGAAAATCCATCAATATAATCCATCATATCAACAACAAAGGAAGAAAAAAAATCACATATTTATATGAATACAGAAAATCCTTTGACAAAATTCAACATCTATGCATAAAAACTCAGCAAATTAATAATAAAGGAGAAATTCTTTAACTTCATAAAAAGCATCTGTAAGAACTCTATAACAAACATCACACTTAGATGAAAGACTGCGTGCTTTCCTCCTAAGATTGGGAACAAGGCAAGGATGTTCACTCGTACCACTTTTATTCAACATAGTATTAAAAATCCTAGCCAACATGATAAGGCAAGAAATGGAAATAAAAGGCATATAGATTGAAAATGAAAAAATAGAACTGTCCCTATTTGCAGATGGCATACATTTTCCACATACATGCCAAGGAATCTACAAAAAAAACCCTGCTATAACTAATTGAGTGAAGCAGGGTTGCAGCATAAAGATCAACACACAAAAATGAATCATGTTTCTCTCTACTAGCAATAGACTAGTATGGGGGGAGACCAAAATTTAAAACACAACACCATTTACAATGGCTGAAAAAAAAAAAGGGTAAAAATCTAACAACAAAACACATATAGACCTTGTGTGTTGAAAGTTATAAAATGCTGATGAAAGAAACCAAAAGAGATTAAATAAATGGAGAAACATTTTGTTCATGGATTGGGAGACTCAATAAAGATGTCAGTTCTCCCAAAATTCATCTATTAGTTTAACACTATCAGAATCTTAGCAAGAGTGCAGTGATGTCATTATAGCTCACTGCAACCTCAAACTCCTGGGCTCAAGTGATCCCCCGTCCTCAGCCTTCCAAACTGCTAGAATTACTCGGGAGGCTGAGCCAGGAGGAACGCTTGATAAGACCAGGAGTTGGAGGTTGCAGTGAGCTATGATGATGCCACTGCACTCTAGCTAGGGCAACAGAGTAAGACTTTGTCTCCAAAAAAAAAAAGAAAGAAAGAAAGAAAATGTGCAAAAGAAGCTTTGCACAGTGCAGTGTTGTAGCTAATGAAGTTTATCTGAGGTGCCATTATTGCTAATTGAAAACTTTTCCCAATAGCCCACAGTGACAACTTGTAACATAGTGCTGGCAGTTTTTGACAGTCTCTATGGAGACTAAATATTAAAAGAAAAAAATAGGCAAAAAACATGAACAGACATTTTTCCAATGAGAATATGTGGATAGCAAATAAGCACATGAAAAGATACTCAACATCATTAGCCATAGGACAAATGCAAATTAAAACCATAATAAAATATCACCACATGTCTGTCAGAATGACTGAATTTGAAAATGGTGTCAACATCAAATGCTGGGGAGGATGTGGAGAAGCTAGATCGTATGTTGTTAGTGAAATGTAAAATTGTACAACCACTCTGGAAAGCAGTTTGGTAGTTTCTTAAAAAACTAAACATGCAAGTACCAATTAGAGCTATTGGACTCTTGGACATTTATCCTAGAGAAATGAAAATTTTGGTCCTTTAGAAGCCTGTACACCAATGTTCATCGCAGCTTTAATTGTAATAGCAAAAAACTGGAGAAACCCCAGATGTCCTTTAACAGGGGAATGAAGAGTTAAACTGTAGCACATCCATACCAAGGAATACTATTCAGCAAAAAAAAAAAAGAGAAAGAGAAACTACTGAAATGTGCAAGAAGGGAATTATGCTGAATTTAAAAAGCCAATCTCAAAAGGCCATATACTGCATGATTTCATTTATCTAATATTCTCAAAATGACAAAACTGAGGTGGAGAACTGATTAATGGTTGACAGGGAACAGGGGCGGGAGTGTCCCTGACTACATACACACAAATGCGTGTAAAATGGTGAAAACTGAGTAAGATCTATAGTCTAGTTAACAATATTTTACCACTGTCAGTTTCTTGGTCCTGATATTGTATCACAATTATGTAAGATGTCACTATTGGAAGAAGCTGAATGAAGGGTACACAGGGCTTTATGTACTATATTTGAAAATTCCTGTGATCTTATAGTTATTTCAAAATGAAAATTTCTTAAAAATAAGTACATGTATAACTTTTGTTAGATACTGCCAAATTCCTCTTCAGAAGAGTTGTACCAGTTTGTGTTCCCATCAGAAAAATATGAGACTGCCTGTTTCAGCATAGCTTTCTACTGTAATGTGTTAAAATGCTTTTAAATGTTTGCTAATCTATTAGGTATATGGTCCCCGATCCCTGGCCCACAGACCAATACTCGTCCGTGGCCTGTTAGGGACCAGGCCACCGAGGTCCACTGCACCACCCCCACCAGCCCCTGTCCGTGGAAAAATTGTCTTCCATGAAACTTAGGAACTGGGGGGCTGCACAGCAGGAAGTGAGCAACAAGTGAACAATTAATTTATTATATCTCAAACAAGCAGCAGTACAATTAAAGTATGTACCTAAACTATTGACACAGTTTTGCCATCTTAATGGTAGCTTGGTTATGCCAGCAGTAAAGAAGCCTGAAGTGCGAGTGGTGATGAAATTGCAGAAGACGTTTTCCACAGCCTGTTGAGATTGAATATTTTTCCTTGCAAGAAGTGGTCCAAAGCCTGAAAGAAATGGTAGTTGGTGCAAGGTCTGGTGAATACGGTAGATGACGAGTTTCCAAGTCCAGCCTCTGTAGTTTGAACAGTGTCATTTGTGCAACATGTGGTCAAGCATTGTCTTGCAAGAGGATTGACCTGTCTCTATTGACTAGTCTCGCTACTTCATCATAAGTATCTTCGTCATTTTGTCCAATTGGTTGTAGTAGATCTGCTGTAATTGATTGACCAGGTTTCATGAAACTATAGTGGATAATACCAGCACTGGACCACCAAACAGCCATCATTAGCTTTTTTTGATGAATATTCGATTTTGGACTGTGTTTCAGCACTTCTTTATCCAGCCATTGTGCTGAACACTTGTAATTGTCAAAAGGAATCCATTTTTCATCACACATAACAATACGGTGTAGAAGCGGTTCACCTTTATTTCGTGACAGCAAAGAAAGGCAAGCTTCGAGACGATTTCTCACATTTAATTCATGCAGAGCCCATCCATCCAGCTTCTTTACCTTGCCCATTTGTTTCGAATGGTCCAATATTGTTGGAATAGTAATGTCAAACCTTGCTGCTAATTCACACATAGGTTGAGATGGATTCGCTTCCACTTAAGCTTTCAGCTCATTGTTATCCACCTTGGTCTCAGGTTACCCACATGGCTCATTTTCAAGATTAAACTCACCAGAATTGGACTTCTGAAACCATTGATGTACTGTGCGTTCATTAGCCACATCCTTCCCAAACACTTTGTTGGTATTTCGAGCTATGTGTGCAGCATTGGTTCCACAATGAAACTCATATTTGAAAATAACACAAATTTTTGACTTATCCATGGTTTCACAAAAATTGCTCTTAAAAAACCATTGAAAGATAATCACAAGCAAAAATGTGCGTTTGAAAGAATGAGGATGTACCTTCACAAAATTAAAACAAGTTGTGTCAATGTGAAATGTCAGAGATATCAACTATCAAATTTAGTACTTAAGAATATCGGACATTTCATACTTAGCAACCTAATACTAAATGGCAAATGGTGTTTTTGTGTTTTAATTTGCATTTCTCTCATTATGGATGAGTTTGAACATTTTCTGTTCATGCATTTGAGGGCCATTTTTATACTTTTTATGTGAATCATCTGTTCTTGTCTTTTTCCCTTTTTCTATTGGGTTTTGATTCTTTGTTCCTTAAGCTTTAAGAGTTCTTAATAGATTACAGGTATTAGGCCTTTGTAGTATATGTTGCAATTGTTTTCCAGTTTGTCAGTTGTCTTTTGACTTTGTGGTGTTTTTTCCATGCATAAACTTTTATTTTTATTCAACCTAAGATATCAATCTTTTTTTAATTGCCTCAGTTTTGAATCAAGGTTATTTTTTATTGCCTGTGTATTTTGAGTCATAATTTCCCTACACCAGGGTTTTAGAGGAGCTTACGCACATTTCCTTCTACTGCTTATAGGATTTCATTTTTACAGTAGGGTTTTCTAATCTATTTGGAGTTCATTCTTATGTTTGTTATGTGATATGGATCCAGTTTTATATTTTCCAAATGGTTATCCAACTTTCCTGGTAACATTTATTAAAAAGTCTATCTTTACCTCCAGTGATTTGAGATGCCACCTTTATTATATACTAAATTTCTTTTTTTCTTTTATTTCAGCATATTATGGGGGTACAGATGTTTAGGTTACGTGTGTTGCCCTTGGTTCCCCCCCCAAGTCCATGTTTCAAATATGTCCATCCTTCGGGTAGTGCGCATTGCACTCCTTGTGTATACAAATACCCATCCCTTCCTCCCACCCCCCTCCCCCTTCCCCAACATCCAATAGATGTTATTCTTATATGTGCATTTATGTGTTGATTAGTTAATACCAATTTGATGGTGAGTACAAATGGACTAAATTTCATATATACCTGGGTCTGTTTCTAGACTTTGTATTTTATTCCACTGGAATATTTGTCTATTCCTGCACTGGTACCACACTGTTTTAATTAATAGTGTGTTTTCATATTTAGTAGGAATAATCCTTTTTCATTATTTTTCTTTTTCAGAGTTTTCCTGGGTCTTCTTGCATGTACACTTTTCCATATATTTATTAGCAAATTCCTAACTCTATATAGTAGCTTTTTGGTATTTTTATTACAATTGCATTAAATTTATGAATTAACTTAGTGAGATTGGCATCTTTATAATGTTGCGTCATCCTATTCAAGGACTGGAAATGTCTTCCTGTTCAAATTTACTTTTGTGTCTTCCAGGAGTGTTTCATAATTTTCCTTGTATAAGTACATAATATTTTTGGTGGTATTATAAATGAAGTTTTATGTACTGTTTGTAAATTTTATATTCTACTACTTTACTCTGAAGTCTTCTTTTTTTTTTTTTTTGTGGGAAGTAGTCTCGCTCTGTCACCTGGGCTAGAGTGCTGCGGCATCAGCGTAGCTCACAGCAACCTCAAACTCCTAGGCTCAAGTGATTCTCCTGCCTCAGCCTCCCAAGTAGCTGGGATTACAGTCATGTGCCACCATGCCCCGCTAATTTTTCTATTTTTAGTAGAAATAGGGTCTCGCTCTTGCTCAGGCTGGTCTCAAACTCCTGACCTCAAGCAATCCTCCCGCCCTGGCCTCCCAGATTGCTAGGATTACAGGCGTGAACCACTGTGCCTGGCCTTACTCTGAAGTCTTTAGTATTTGAGTTAGTTTGATCCTGGAAATCTTTAAGATTTTTCAGGTACATTGTCATATCATCTGCACTTAGAGATTATTTTACTTCTGCGTTGCCATTATGCCTCTAAGTGTTCTTATCTAATTGCATTGGCTCATACCTCTAGTACAATGTTGAATAATAGAGGATATATTACACATCTTGCATTGTTCCTGATCTTAGTGGAAATTCCTCTCACATTTTCTTATTAAGTATGATACTAGCTTTGGGACTAAGGCATCATATATATTTAATCATTTCAAGAAAATATTCCTCAGTTCTTTCATTCTTAAGTATTTTTATCATGAGTTGTTGAATTTTATCAAAGGTTTTTTCAGTACCTATGGAGTTAATGATTTTTTTCCTTAGATCTATTAATATGACATATGATATTGATGGATTTTATAATATTGTACTTAGCTTGTATTCCTAAAATAAATACCACTCGACCATGGTTTATTATTTTCTAATTGGTCTTCAATTCTATTCATTAATATTTTCTTTCTTTTTTTTTTTTTTGCATTGCCATTCTTGAGTATTGTTTTTTAGTTTTGCCTATCTAGTTTAAATATCAGAGTTGTACTTCATATAAGGAATTAGACAATTATCCTTCCTTCCTAATGCTCTGGAATAATTTATAGAGCATTGGGGCTAATTACCAAAATTGACCCCATAGTTGGGTTTTATATAATCTCCTAGTTTCTTGGTACCCTCTTCTTTCCCCTTTCCTTTCCTCTTTCTAGTTGCCAAAAGCTTCTTTCATTTTTGTCTTTTTTCTTTCCCAAAAACTATGCATTTCAAAGATTGCTACCTTTAAATCACACAGACTTTTAAGTTCCTTCCTGTGGTCTGTGCTCTGATTTATCGAGACATTTTTTATTAGCACTTTCAAACTTAGTGTGGAGTTAGTTTTTGTGGCAGTATTTTTAAAGAAATGTTAGGTCCTTCTGGTAGTTTCCTTCTTCATTTCTCTTCAATTCTCCCCTACAGATTTTTGGGTTTTTTACTTACTCTATTTTTGTTTCTGTCTGTCTTTGCTTGCTACAAATCCTTGTGGGAGCAGTGAGGGTGAGGTCAGAGCAGTAGAGATCATGTGGTGGGATTTGGTATTTTTTTTTCTATTTTTATTCACAATAATTTTGAAGTTTTAGCATTGTCTGTCTTCAGGTTAGGCTGAAGATAGGATTGCATGTGGAATTTGCTTTTCCTTATTGTTATCTGTGGTGTAGGGAAGAATCAGGTGTAAGGTAAGTATCTATACAGTTAACATTTTCTTCAGTTTTAAAGACTTTATAACATATACATCTATTTTTTCCTCAGGTCTCTTAGGTATACACCATAGAATAAATTAATGAGCAGCAATAGTGACTTTTGGGGGAGTGAATATAAGTATAATTAACACTTTTTTATTGTTAAAGGTTACAGATGAGACAATTTAAAAAGAACTGGAAGTATGATTTAGATTCAGCCTTGAATGAAATAGAGGTATGGCATTTATTAAATAAATTGCTGGGATCTCTGAAAATCAGTAACAAAAACATTTTTAATAATCTAATTTTAGGGAAAGTTTTGGAAATGTGGCTATTATACAGAAAATGCTCACGGAAAAGAATTTTTTTTACAAATTAATATTTTGAAATGCAAACATTTAATTTCTAGAGTGGTGGACTATTCTAAAAATAAATGTTCAGTTTCAAAATTAATTTATGTTAATAAATCTTAGTCTTTAATTCTTGTGTCTGGGCAAACTCAGTGCACAAGAAAGCTGGCTTAGTTGTCAAGGATGGCTGCGGTGCATGAAATGATGGGAGAAAGCCAGGATCACACTGCACTCTCCAAGTGTTTAAATTGTAAGAAACAAGGACTTTCAGGATGATTTCATTTTTAAATTTAATATCATTTTTGTACTTACCAATTTTTGGTCTAGTTTTAATTAGTATCTTTATATCCTTGAAACAACTTTTTTGTTGGTATGGAAAACTACTTCTTAGTTTATAAAAGAAATTAGTAGGAAGATAGTAAGTTTACCAAAATTTACTTTGTAGCCACTTTTGTAGAAATGTAATCCTGAAAATATGTGGGCCCCAAGTCAAAAATGGCCAAATAATAGTAAAATGCAGTCTCTAAAAGTAATAAAATAATGTATTGCTGTGGATGGAGATAGCTCAAATCATGCTGCCATCATCTGTTTTCCATAAAATCCACCTCCAGTGTTGAGTTCAGGTTTAGACACGGTGTTGTTAAGTTCTTACTTAGGACCTAAGTAATTAAAGCAAATGTACATTGCTGTCTGAAATTTATAGAGACTTTGCTGTAGTCAGAAAAGGAAAGTTACAATAGTATGTTATTACTATTATGCTTATAAGTAAATTTATAGATTTGCAGAAATTATGTCCTATTAATTTCTGTATATCTAATGCCTACATGTGCCTGACCTTTAGTGCTTGTTTGCATAAGCAGTTTTTGTGCTTTATTTATTTTTTTCTTTCTTTTGTTTTTAATAATTTTGATAGCATTGTAAAGAAAAAGGTGACTGGACCAAATTGGGAAATTTATACATTAACGTAAAAATGAGCTGTGAAATATTTGTGGATTTCCAGAGATTTTGTGCTTGCATTGCTGAAACATTAACAAAAGACTGTACAGAAGAAAGACCAGCTGTTCCTTTTTGTGAATTTGCTGAAGCAGGTAAACTGTCTCTTTTTTGGTCTGAGGATTGTGTGTTAGAATGGTGCAGTGTTGTTAACAAGAATGTAAAGCTTTAATATTTTCCATATTGAGGATAAATTACTGTTGCAAGTTTCAGATACTCCTCTTTATGAATTTTTCTATCTGTTGTTAAGTTAGACTATAATGATACAAGGTTAAGAATTAGTGTTTTAGTATCAGATGTTTCATATTCTTATTTTTCTTTTCATTCAGATTGGAAAAACTATTGCTAGCAAATTATACTGGAGCACCTCAATTTTTGAATCATTGGAGTTGTCACTATCTTCGCTATTACAAATCAACAAAATTTATATAGTTTTGAGTTTGTTTTTGTGATTATTTATTTATTTATTTACATGAGCTCTTTGCTACCATGATCTTTATCAGGAGTTGGCAAACTTTTTCTGTAAAAGGCCAGATAGTAAATATTTTAGGCTTTGAACACATTGTTTATGAACTCTGTCATGTAGTTTTCCTTTCTTTTTAAACAACTCTTTCAAAGTAGAAAAGCCATTGTTAGCTCATAGGCTATAAAAAACAGGCCACAGACTAGATTTGGCCTATGGACCATAGTTTGCCAACACCTGGTCTTTGTGGTATTATCAATAATCCTGTATTAATTTGCCTTTTCCATCATTTTAAGTGACCATTTCATTTTCTTCCATATGCCTACTTTGTGTTTCAGTTAGCAAAGATCCACAAAATAGTGAAGTAGATAAAAGTTTGCTGGGAAGAATTGGAATCAATGTTATATACTTCTATCACAAGCTGTTACAGTGGTCCAAGGTACTTCATTAAATTTTTGTTTTGGCTTGGTATAGAGTGTTAGTTTTTAAATTATGCACAGAATATAGTTTAACCTTGCAGTGTAGGAATTTGCTAATAATAATGATAGGTGACAAAATGGGACACACACTAGTAAGTGAATTTATTAGTTGGTATATTAAGCAAATGTGGAAAGGAAGTGGCATGAGACTGGCTATTTAAAATCTCAAGCCAGGTGCAGTGGCACACACCTGTAGTCCCAGCTACTCAGGCAGTGGAGGTGGGACTGTCACTTGAGCCCAAAAGTTCAAGGCAGCTTGGGCAACATAAGGAGACTCCATCTCTAAAATAATAATGATAAATAAATAAAATTTAGTATAGTGAACACTTAAGAAGCTGTGCTAAATGTCATATTTATTCAAAGCAGCTTTCAGTTCACAGTTTATTTTGCCAACTCCTGAATGTTGGTAGCGTTGTAATTTTAGAAGAGTTCAAGAGACTTTTCTTAAGATGAACTCAGGATACTTCGATTAAGAGAACTCCTTAAAAATCACCTCTTAGAATGTCTGTAACACTGTGTACCATATATCTTGATGCCTAACTTTGAGGCTTAGCTTACCATACAGGTGTTTTAGTGACTCAAGACCATATTGTATCATTCTTTAGGTCTTCTTGAGGTGGCAGATGGAGTTTTAGACTCAGTAATGTTCAAGCAGAGGACAGGGAAATCCAAATCCAAAATAAGGAGGAAGTGCTTTGGGATTGGAGTTATATAGAGAGTGGAGTGAGTAGTTGAGAGTGTGGTCACTATTAACTATTAGAGTGTATCTTTTGTTACTTGCTACCTTTTATAAAGAGTTTATTTCATAATTGAATATATGTTCAATAACATTTAAGTACATGGTCACTTATATACATACAAAATTTATGAATTAAAGAAAAACAAAACTTTTTTTAACCCAGAGTGGTTGTACAGAAGGTCTCTAGACTTCAAGGTCCAGGAGAATTAGCACTTAATTGTGTGGTAGGCCTAGGGTGGGCAAAGATGTACCTTGTCCTGGTTCTCATAGTCTACCTTAAGGTTGGTCATAGCATTAATTTCTTGAATAGTTAATGTTTGGGAATTTGAGAACTGCCTAATAAGAAGACCCTTTTTGAAAACTCAGACTGATTTTTCTAAAACTTTAAAGTATATTTTAATTTTATTTGGTTGTTATTTTTTAAGACATTAACAAATTGGTGAATTTTTATTTGGTGGATTTTTTCTTTTAATTAAAAATTCTAACTCTCTTATTTAGAAAGATTATTTATCACTTTACTATGAATTTTTTATGAAACCTATTCCTTTTTGAACATAAAAATAAAATCATTGAAATTAAACTAAAGATATCTCTTGAAAAATGCACTCATTTATACAGTCAAATTGAAAGTACTTTGACATCAGAATAAGCATCTGACTCAAAATAGTATAGAATATAAAACAAGGGTCTACAAACTAAGGCCCATGGGCTAAATCTCGCCCACAACTTGTTTTTGTAGAGCCCTCAAGGTAACAATGTTTTTTACATTTTTAAAGAATTACAAATTAAAAAACAACAACACCCAAAAGAACATGCAACAAATTAAAGGTAGTCTCCAAAACCTAAAGTATTTATTGTCTGGCCGTTTACAGGAAAACTTCACCGACCCCTGGTATAAAATAATATATGTCCAATTTCTGATGTCCAGATCAAAGATAATTTTCATTTCTAATATGTGAAATAATTAGTCTATTGACTTTTAAAAAAAAAATTTGGCCAACATTTTATCCCTTTTTTCACTATCCTTCTTTGTCTAAAGTTGCTAACACGTTATCTTCGTCTTTACTGTGTCTCCCTCCTTGTTCTCAGGTTGGTCAGCAGAAAAAGAACAAAAACATATAATCAGTAGTTTTCTACATTAAGACATGAAATCCTTTTGTCAAAAACAGTATATGAAACAGTTGAAAGGAAAACTGCTGATCAAGGGGGCCCGGTGGTGGTGGTGGTGAGAGAGAGTGGCTAAGATGAGACAGAGCATACTTACTCCGCTTCCCCTTCCGTCTTTATGGTGGAGCAGGAAGGGGCTTCAAGGAAGAACTTTGGAGCAGTTTGACAGCCATCAGTGTAGGATGGTGACTCAAACTGGACAATTAGCTTGTGAATAGTTATCAGTGACTTTGTGTCTTTGTAATGATTGATACTCAATTAGTGTTCTTTGTTTTTATTCTAGGGAAGGAAGGTCTTAGATAAACTATATGAATTAAAAATACATTTTACAAGTTTAAAAGGACTTATAGGGCCTGAAATGTTAGCACCAAGATGTCAAATTGTGAATGTTGCAGCAGAAATTTTTCTAAAAAGTGGAAGCCTAGATGGTGCCATTTGGGTATTGAGGGGTAAGTTCTGATATATGCAAGCATAAAATAATTTGTTAAACTTGTTATAAATTTTTGTCTATATGATTACCTTAAATTGATGTTGAACTGTGAGTGATAATTTGGTCTAAAACCTAGTGAACATCTGGGTAGAAAATGTGGTTGAGTATACTGAAAGGGGAAAGTTAACTTAGCTTTAAAGAAGAAATTATGGCTGTGCGCAGTAGCTCACGCCTGTAATCCTAGCACTCTGGGAAGCCGAGGTGGGAGGATTGCTCGAGACCAGCCTGAGCAAGAGTGAGACCCCATCTCTACTAAAAATAGAAAAAAATTAGCTAGTCAAGTAAAAATAGAAACAAAAAATTAGCTGGGCGTGGTGGCTCACACATGTAATCCCAACTACTCAGGAGGCTGAGGCAGAAGGATTGCTTGAGCCCAGGAGTTTGAGGTTGCTGTGAGCTAGGCTGACGCCACGGCACTCACTCTAGCCTGGGCAACAAAGCGAGACTCTGTCTCAAAAAAAAAGAAGAAATTGTATGAACCATTGTTGATTAGAAACTGGTTCTTGCTGTGGCCTGGGCACCATACTAAGTGCTTTACCTAGATTATCCCAATTAATCTTCACAGAACCCTGAGTCGGGAACTACTACAATCCCCATTTTATCAATAACAAAATGTTGTCCTTCGCCAGGCATGGTGGCTAATGCCTGTAATCCCAGCACTTGGGGAGGCTGAAGCAGGAGGATCATTTGAAGCCAGGAGTTCAAGACCAGCCTGGGCAACATAGTGAGACCTCGTCTCTACAAAAAATTTTTAAAATTAGCCAAGCATGGTGACACACACAGTCCTAGGTACTTGGGAGACTGAGGCAGGAGGATTACTTGAACCCAGGAGTTCGAGGCTTCAGTGATCTGTAATTGCACCACTGCACTTCAGCCTTGGCAACAGAGCCAGACCCTGTCTCTAAAAATAAAAAATAAAAAAATAAAAAGGATGTTGTCTGTATTAAGCAACTTGCCCAAAAGGGCGTAACAAGTAAGAAGTGGAGGCCAAATTCAAACCCAGACAATCCAGCTTCAGAGCTCAGGCTTCAGCTGCTATGTGAAAGGGAAATTCTGATTACAATGTACATAAACTCTATCTTCACATGTATAGGCAAATGTGGCTTCAAACCAAAACAAGTAAAGCTCGCTTTCCCTGGTAAGTCAATCTTTATAGCAGAAATTACAATGCAGTTAAGGCAGCAAAAGCAACTAAGGTTAGTTTTATACGAGATAAATAAAAATTTAAAGAGCATGGTAGTGGTATGACATGGTAGCAAATGATAGCTCTGGCTACTTGGACTGTCAGACAGATTTTACTTGATAATGTGGGATTAAGAATGAAGAAATCTCAAGGATCTCAGAGTTCAGATAGGAAGATGGATTAGATAAATAAGGCAAGTAGATTACACTAACACACAAATGCATATGCTAGCACCAGTATATATGTGTGTGTGTATGTGTGTGTAGAGAGAGAGCAGGGGGAATACATATGTGTGTGTGTATATATACATATATATGTGTGTGTATAATACCTTGTACTTGTATGGAATACAGAGGTTGTGATAAATAGACTTCATTTAAAAGCTTGTTGGAAAAGAGTGGTCTATGGTGCTCTTGTTTGAAATTCTGATATTTAATTTTGAGATTATCTTTAAAATTCTATCAGTTATAAACACAGTATTCTTTTGCAGTGACAGTTTCAGTTGAAAGTAATTTTCATAAGTAAAATTGTATTACTTCAAAAGAAGAGCCCACAGAAGTATACTCAGGTGTCCCTAGAATTTTTTATTCTTAAAGGGGTTCTATAGTGAACAGGCCATTCCCAAGAAAGGAAATACAGTGGCTCAATCTCACTGGTAATAAGTGAGATTAATATTCACTTATAATAATGGAAATATACATTTAAATTACATAACACCATTTTGAACCTGTCAGACTATCAAAGATCAAAGTTTGGTGATATGCTTTTCATGGGAGTGTAGAAAAGTGGACATTCACAGAAATTGCCTTAGGGTTTTTTTGGCAAAATAAATGTCAAAAGTTAAAAATACGTATCTCATTTATTGACTCCATTTCTAGGAATTTGTACTACAAACACATTTATATTAATACCTGTGTACAAGGGCATATATATACTTGATGGCGTGTATATACATGCCCTTATACACAGTATACGGTTACCTGAAGTCTTTTGTTACACCAACAATGGTAACAAAAGATTCCAGGTAACTTAAATGTTCACTAAGGGAATACCAGTTAATTAAATTGTGTTATAGCCACATGATGGAGTAGAATGAGGCAGATCTATAGGTACTAATTTTGAATGATCTCCAGGGGCCATTATAAAGCAAAAAAAGGAATGTGCAGAGCAGTGTATACAGTATGCTACCATTTGTATAAAAATAATAATAGAATGGGTGCATACATATTTGATTATACATTCTTAAAATACTTGTAGGATACACAAGAAACTAGTAATAGTAATTGCCTCTGGGAAGGGGAATTGAGTGCTTAGAGGACAGGGATGGGAGGCAGATTAACTTTTTACATGTATTTTTCCTACTTTTTTCCTTTTAAAAAATGTACATTTATTACCTACTACATTTTTAGAAAATAGGATTACATAATTACTCAGGTTTGAGAAATGCAGAATATTTTACACATTTCTTTTTTGGTAGGTGGCAGACTATGATGAGAAGAAATCTATTGTTTTGGCTTTTCACTTTGACATTTCAAATCCTTTCTCAGCACTAGTACTTTTTATCCTGGCAAATGAGCAACAAATTCCTACCATGCCTTCTCCCAATAGCAACATAAAAAAAAGTCTTAAAACCATAATTTTGTAGTCATGCTTCAGAGGCTGAAAAATAGTGTCTTAGCTCTCTAGAACATACATTTTTAAAAATGTTATGCCATTTATTGAGACACTGCCATTGAATTTTAAAATAACTTTTATTTCCTTTATGTAAGTAACGTATCTTCATTATAGAGAAATATGAAAAGGTAGATAAGTAAAACTAATAATAAAAATCTTTTATCATTCAGTCACCCAGAAATTGCTATTATCCACTTTAATTTTACTATAGAGACTTTTTTATACCCTGCGTTTTTTTCAGGCAACAGTCTTTCTGTGAAAAGAAATATTATTCTACAGCATCACTTAATAAGTTGAACAGTTTTCCATCTTATAAACAGATAGGTGGATAGATTAATCCATGAATCCACTTTTATTGAACTAGCTTGTTTTCACATTTCTGTTATAAACAATAATCCCTGCTTAACATCACTGCTAAATCTTAATTTCCTTAGGGTAAATTTTAGTGATGGAATTGCTATGTTAAAGGGTAAGGACATTTTTAAAGCTTTTTGGTAAACGTCACCAAATTTGCTCTTATCGCCATTCAGATTTGCAGATAAGTTATTTCAGGTTTATTAGAAAGCTCCTTCTGGTGAGAAAATCCTAAAGAACTATTGTATTAGATATATCTTCTACATAAACATTGTCCTTTTTAGGGATCACAGGTGCATATTAACAGTTCTAGCAGTTGCCAATAGTGTGGTTTTTGGTTATGGGACAGGCAGACTGGTGCATTCAAGGTTATCCAAACCCCAATCTAGCTGTTCAGTACATTTCATTCTAGGTCTTATCTCTGTGAATAGAAAAGTCCTCTACACCTTTAATAAGGTTGTAGTAATTATAGTCTTCTTAATAGGGTGTGAAGATGCAGGTTATGAAACACCTTTGCCAACACTGAATTTTATTATTTTTCTTATCTATTTGCTAGTTTGCTAAAAGTGATATTCAGAGCTTTACTTTGCATTTAATTTATTATTATAGAAATTTATTCTTTTTTCCCATTTGTACTTATTATTTTGTGGATTGCCTGTCCATGTTCTTGGTCTGTTTTCTGATTTTAGTATTTCTCTTCACTATTGATTTAGTAATAATGTGAATATTCACTATATACCAAACATTGCATTAAGTGTATTACTTCTGTCATCTCATTTAATCAAACCCAACCCCATGAGGTAGGTAATGGATAATGGTATCCCAAGATGAGGACACTGAGGTTCAGAGAGGATGACACAAATAGGTGTGGAGCAGGAATTCCAGTCCAGGTCTGTCTGACTGCAAAGTCTGTATTTTTAACCACTATACCCGTATTATTTCCCTGTTTTTTCCTCTAAATGTACATTATGAAATTGCAACTAGAGCAGAAGCACAAACTACATAAACAGACCCAGACCTAACCTAGTCAATCTCCTGAGCAAAATAGGGATTCTGGGCTTGTTTTTATAAATCTAGAACAGTGATGCTCAAACTTGACCATCAGAATTCTCTAGAGGGCTTGTTAAAACACAGATTGCTGGGCCCACCCCTGTATTTTCTGGTTCATTTAGTCTAAAGTGGGCACTGAAAATTTGCATTTCTCTGAAGTTTTTAGATGTTGCTGATGCTGCTGGTCTAGGAAGCTCACTTTGAGAACCACATAGCACTCTCAACATGGTGACATTTTCTTATACCTCACCTGTGTCCCTAAACCACACCCTCTCCAGTCACTCCCCTAGTTTTTTTAACCACTGCTATACACATTACCATTTTTATTTTTTGAAAGTTAATTAGGTTGAGAGGATTTCACTTGTGGTGGTATCTGACACAAAGTAAATATTATTAATAGTTGAGGTGAGTGGATGAATGGATTTTCCTCATTTAAGTATCTTTGTACCTTCCTAAGGAGAAGATGGCTGGCATTTTTGAAAGTGTGTGTGTTTTAAGAAAAGTATTAGCTTACTTTTTTTTTTTTTGGAAACAGAGTCTCTCTGTTGCCCCAGGTAGGGTGCAGTGGCGTCATCATAGCTCACTACAGCCTCAAATACCTGGGCTCAAGGGATCCTCTTGCCTCAGCGTCCAGAGTAGGTAGGACTACAGGCAGCCTGAGGAAGAGCGAGACCCCATCTCTACTAAAAATAGGAAACTTAACTTTTTTATGCTATGAAATTTAGCATAAGGATTATGTTACACACCTGGACCAGTGACTATGACTACGGTACAAATATAAGCATATAAAGAGTTTTAATGTTTAAAGAAAAAATGTGTTATCTTCATTTTCAAATAGTGGGTAGATCTCAGCATAAAGCTGTGGTAGGCCAGGCAATTTTCAGTCTCTGTTTTAATATGACAATTTCTCTTATATCTACTCATCAAGACCAACTATTTAGGTCATTAACACCTCTTTCCCAAATAATTTTCACCAAATATAAGCACTGGTCATTTTTAGTGATGGGATTTTTGATTATTTCTAAAATACTTCTTTGTACCTCTGTGTTTTGCTTGAGTTTTTATAGTAAGCATTTGTATTTTAAAAATAAATATTATTTTAAAAGTAAATCAACCAACTTGCCCTCATCCTAAGCAATAATATCTGTGAAGTCACAGATTTAATGTGATTTTTATATGTAATATGATCTTTATAATTTTTACAATACACAAATTATTAAAATTTATAATGTGACACCTAAAATTCAAGTACCATCAGTGATATATATGTGTGTGTGTGTATATATATATATATATATATATATATCTCACTTAGCAAGTATCACACTGTATAATGTCCCTTTTATATTACAGTAGTTTTGCATATTAAAGATACTAGCCCTTGATCTGTTGGATATTTACAAATATTTTTCTCAGCTTTTCATTTTCCATTTTTATTTTTTTTTTTTTTTTGCATTTTTGTTTTCTTCTTTTGTCCAACTGGCATTTTTTCTGCTTAATATAAACTGCTTTTAAAGTCTTTAGTGATTTTTGCTTTGTATCATGCTTTTAGGCAGTCCTTACATGTTCACCCGTACATGCTTCAAATTTTTGATTCATTGTTAGTTTTAAATTTTGGTGTGAGGTGGGAACCTAATTTATTTCCCCCAAAATGTTGTTCCAGTTCAACCTTTACTCACTAATTTGAAATGCCACTTTTATCATAATAATAGAATCTTGGATCTGTTGGGTCTGTTTCTGCACTTGCCTTTTCTCCTAAAGATCTCTCTGTTTCTGTGCTAGCACTATACTCTTTTTGGTCCATGTAGTATTAGAAATAGTGATGATATCTATATATCTAGGCAAGATCATCCTCAATCCTCTTATTTTCCAAACTATTCTTTGCTATTCTTTGTGTTGATTCTTTTGAATGAATTTCAGAGTCATTGAATCAGGGTTTAATACAGCTCTGTAGGAGATTTGATTTGGATTGGGATTATATTAAATGTATGCATCAAGGGGAGAACAGATATCTTTAGATATTCCCCTATTGCAGTATTCACCATGGTAAAA
Organism: Propithecus coquereli; assembly: GCF_000956105.1. Classification (NCBI taxonomy): domain Eukaryota; kingdom Metazoa; phylum Chordata; class Mammalia; order Primates; family Indriidae; genus Propithecus; species Propithecus coquereli. The sequence continues at coordinate 8,688,295 of NW_012133857.1, read as the reverse complement.
GATGGTTATTTGTTTGATAATCTCACTGACTAGCCTGGAAATTGATTTAGTGTAAAGACTGTCTTAATAGTCTATATTCCCAGTGCCTATATTCAAAATCTTGCTTGAGTAATGACTGAATATGCTGAATATGCATCTATTGGAAGGTAAGTGGATAAAGAGGGGCTACTATAGAAATTTTGCTTGCCTTTTTTGACTCTCAGACTTTAGACAAATGGAAAATATTTCCCAACTGTAGAATAGAGAAAATCATGAAGATGAATGCAATAACAACTTTTATTGCTATAAAACTAGTGTTAAGTACACTATTGAACTGATTTTTGTTCTTGGGAATTTAATTTTCATAACAGCTTATAAAATTTTCATAAAAGTATTTATAATGTACACTAGCTGGATTATTTAAATTAAAAGCATTGATTTCCAGGTGACTTCCCATTTATCAGTTTCAATTAACTTTGGTGTAATACATGGAATAATGAACTTACTCACATTTTTTATATAGCTACACAATTTGGTAAAATTTTAAAGTGAATCTTCTAAAATACCATATAGACTTTCAAAAATGCGACTGTTAGTCTACCTTAAATGAAAAGAGTAAGTACTAAATAAAAACAATGCAATTTTTATGAGAAAGTGCTTACATAGGCTACTTTTTGTAAGCTATATCTAATAGATATATGACTAACAAAAAATAATTGAACTTATTTGGTCAAAGCAAAATTCACTTTATAAGGCATGGTAAGTTAACAGTTTCACTTTTAATGGGAATTATGTTTAACAGATAACTTATGTGGTCTTTCAAGATATTAAGTTCACTTTAATTTCTCTACAGATTAAAATTTCAGCAAATTTAGGAGTAAATTAATGAAGGTATCTGTCTAACTGAGTTAATATTCGTAAAGCACTTGAAACGTTGTGTAGCACACATAAATCTGTTAAGTCAAAGTCAGTCAAGTGGGCCCTAGTAATTTTAAAATAAGCTCCTGTTTTAAAGCTTTATACTGGGTACATAAAGCTTTCTTTTGGCATTATGTACTTGATTTATCAACTCTTTCTTCAATACTTTGGTATTCACTGTGCTGGGAAGGCCACAGGAAAGAAAAAAAAAGGATTACTTGATTTCTACACTTAGTCCAGTTGAAAAAAAACACCAAAATGTAACTTGAGTGTTACATATAGCAATGCTTCATTATGTGTATAATGATGAGTAAATTAGGTGAATGAAAAATATTGACATTTCTAACATTTTAGCACTTCAGTGTTCTATACTACAGTCTCCCATTGTTTTTCTCAATGTGAAAAAATCAGGGCAGAAATTAAGGAACTTCAGTATTATAGGTAATACTCCCTTTTTTTAAAGCTGTGTGATGGGTATATAAGAGTTCATTTTATTCTTACACTTTTATAATGTATATGTTAGATATTCTTCTATAAATATCAAATATTTCATAATATTGTTTTAAAAATAAGCAGAAATTGGGGAGAAAAGCTGTTCCCCAATAATACCAGAAACTAAATAAATTATGTATTCCTTATTATAAAATTTTTGAATTTGTCCACACAACTATTTTATGTTAAAGCAAACATTCATTATAATGTGAACATTTTTGTCATAAAAATAAACATTAACTTTAGAATCAATAACTGGCTAATACACACTTAGATGAAGAATTAATAAAAAAATACAGTGGCCATTAGTTTACATATTCTTAGGATGATGATCATCACTATGTAAGTTGTTTCTAACAAATTTGAGCCATGGTTATTTTTCTGAGTACACATATTTAAGTTTTCCCACTTCCTCCAAAAGATATTTAAAAACATTAGTTATGATTATAGTGTTAATTGTGATTGTCATGGTGTAAAGTATTCATATTTTTTTCTTTTTGGAAGAGTCAGAATGGATAATCAATACACCACTGTGGCCTTGTGATAGACTGGATGTGCTTAATCGACATAATTTGCTCTGTACAATTGCACATGAAATCTTAGCGAAGAGCCTTTATAGGCAGACATTTGAAGTTTTGCAGAATCTACCAGGTTTTCAAAATTCTCAAGGTATGTTTTTTTAAAAGTCTAACTATCTCTTGCCCATCCAGTGTTTAACTGTTATTAAGAAACAGTTATCGGGCCGGGCGCGGTGGCTCACGCCTGTAATCCTAGCTCTCTGGTAGGCCGAGGCGGACGGATTGTTTGAGCTCAGGAGTTCGAAACCAGCCTGAGCAAGAGGGAGACCCCGTCTCTACTAAAAAAAAATAGAAAGAAATTAATTGGACAACTAAAAATATATAGAAAATATTAGCTGGGCATGGTGGCGCATGCCTGTAGTCCCAGCTACCCATGAGGCTGAGGCAGGAGGATCGCTTGAGCCCAGGAGTTTGAGGTTGCTGTGAGCTAGGCTGACGCCACGGCACTCTAGCCCGGGCAACACAGTGAGACTCTGTCTCAAAAAAAAAACAAAAAAACAGTTATCCACCTGTTTTGGTTGAGTTTTATATTCCAGCATATTTTTTTAATGAAATAGTTTCCTGTAAAATATGCTCTCTGCAAATTGAATATGCTTTCCTGATGGTTTCAAAAAATCAGAGATTCTTATCTTTGGGGTTTTTGTCTGCAGTTCCTAACACAAGAATTTTCATAATTCCCCTTTCCCTATCTCTGTCTAGTCATCAGCAAACAATACGCTTAAGTGTCCCCAGCAAGCTCTGTATCTTAAAGAATCATTGCACTGGAATAATGAAGAATACTTCTTCTCTTATCACTTTATAAATAAATGTAAAACTTAGTTTACATTACCTTGGAACATAGATAAACTTGAAATAAATGGAGGAAATGAAACAGATGGCAAGTTCAAAGAAAGAACTACCATTGCTCGCATTGGTAGTTATACTCTTGAATGTTAAAGCTCAAGTCATATATAGATAGGAAGAGGGAATCTCTGAGCAAAAGCTTTGGTCAGGAATGAGCTGTGTGATGGGTTCAGAGGATGATGAAAATGTTAACTTGAGAGCCTCCCTTCAGTGTTTTCATCATATTCTCTATAAATACTGATTTTTCCATTTATTCCACTGGATCCTGTATTATTAGCGTTCTTATCTGTTATTAACATTCTTATCTGTTTCTCCTTATATTAAATAGATAGTGAGCTTCTTCTAGATAGTGAACGCCTTCAAGGTATTTCTTTATCTTGATATTTTCTTTATCTTGATATTTCTGGCACAATGGGTGCTATCTAGCAGGCCCTTAATATACAATTATGTTGATAATGAAACAAAGTAATAATAAGGAGATTGGACAGATAGTTGTGCCAGATTTTGGAAGACCCTAAATGGCAGGATAAAGGAGTTTTCTTCTCTATGTGTAGTAAGGGGGTCACTAGAGTTTGGGGTCTAGGGAGTGATGTAATAAAGTTGGTGTTTTAGGAAAGTTTCTGTGGCTATAGTGTTAAGGAAGAAACTAAAGGTAAAGAGATTAATTTCTTAATAAGGCCTGGACCACTAAAAGATCCTAAAGTGATTTCCTAAAGTGATAAAGACCTAGAGCCTAGGTTATGGACCCAACTGACTGGATATAGGGAATAAGAGTTGAAAGTCTCTAAGATGACTTCACTTTCTTCTAAAAATGACTAAAGGAATAGAAATATCCACTAAAGAATTTTTTTTAATTTGAGAGTGGATATTAGGGGATGATTTATTTTTAGTCAAGGAAATTATAAAGATAAGGCAGGAACTGTAGATATAATGCAAACAGAATTGCAGTACCATTCAAGACACTACAGATACACAGTTACATGTAGGGATCACATACAGATGTGTTAATGCATCCTCTGAAATCTTTGTCAAGCTTCTTTTCATATTCCCCATTACAAAGGAAATGAATGGTTTTGCTTGTGTCAGATGATTTTTTGTTTCTTCCTTAGAAAATATGTAAGGTGATTGCATTTTAGTAGCTGTGACTCCTATAGTGGGTAAGAAAGGGCCAAGGGGAGGAGAGGGAAATAGAAAGGAGTCAAAGATGGGGTTTTGAAAGACTAAGATAAATCAATTTCATTACATCAATTTTCTTTTCATTTCAGAAACTGTGGAGGTCTCACAGTATAGCCTTCTTTTTAATAAACTTCTAGATGCCTGTATAGAAAGCAACAGTCTTGGTGTGTCATCCTCTGTAGCAGAATTCATGATTTCAAAGAACATCCCTATTGATTTTTCCTTTCTTAGAAGATTAATTACTTCTTTAGGAAGGAGTTGTTTATGGCTCAAAGCCAGAGCACACTACAAAAGTAAGTTAAATTTTAAAAATTTTAATTTGATATATTGGTTTTGAATTTTATTCTCTAACCCAGGATTCATCTATAATATTTAAGATTAGATATTCATATATGTAAAAAGAGCAGCTGGTACATATTCTAAGATAGTGATGTGAACAGATCTGTCATCTCTTTTCAAACTTGTTTTCTTGTTTCCAATTACTATATCTTTATTTGTTTGCACATTAGTATGGCCAATAGAGGACAAGCAAAGGAAATAAGTGACAGAATTTGAATCAGTTTGGCATATCTTATAAATATTAATAATATAAGAGTAAAACAATTAGAATTAGAAACAATTAGAAAAGTAGAATCAAGTTTAAAGAATATCTACATATTTATCTCTGCTGTATCCCTGATCTTTATAACTTAGAATAATTGATAGCAGGCCACATAGGGAGGACAGAGGCTATCATAACAATACAACATGGTATATATAACGTTTTTCACATGGCTTCTAGTAATAGAACTTTTTAAATCTATTTATAGCTATTTCTCTGTAACAGGTAAGCCTGGAAACTAGTGCTTTCTCTAGTCCCAGCCACTTTGCACATATTTTAATTAGAAAGTAATGTCATGTGGAATCTATATCTAGAAAAGAATTTTTTCTGCCTTCATGCAGTAATCTTAAATTTCCATTCCTAACACCATCATGTATATAACAAACATTTGGGTGCCTCCTGTGTGTCATACTGTGCCAGATGCGTCAAGCATCCTAGCCACTCCTACATGAGCAGGAAGTGTTTTCTAAAGTACCAGCTGGGATCACTTTAGCAGGTAGTAGGTAACTTTTTCTCCTAAAGAAATGGGAAAGAAAATGCTAGTGTGCATTACAGGTAGTAAGGTTAAGTATTTGATAAAAGTTTCATTTCATTTATATATACATGTATATATACTGGGTCATTATGTAAAATGTATTTCTTATTGTGGGCTATAATTAAAAGAAGTTTTGAAAGCAGAATTTTTTTAAAAGGATGATCACAAATTTACAGGAAAGGTAGAATTGTTTGTTTATAATACCTCATTTCAATTTTGTGGTTATGTTTCAACTCTTTATACTATTTTCCTACAAACTGCTAGAAACCATATATGCACTGTACACATAAATATATGTACTATGTGTTGTACTTCCTGATTTTAATTTTTAGAATTGAAGTTAATGGGAATAATTTATTTTTCAAATAACTAATTGTACAACTTGGGGGAAATGCCATCATAACGTATTTATATGCCACAGGAACAAGTATAAACTCAGAAACATTTAAATGAAATTCCTATAAATGTTTCTGTTTTTTAGTTGGAAATAAAATTTTGTATTAAAACAGCTAAACTTAATCATTTCTTTTAAAAATTTTTATTAACAGCTTTTATTGAGATATAATTCGAATGCCATACAATTCACCTATTTAAAGTATACAATTCGATGGTTTTAATGTTTTTACAAAGTTGCACAACCATTACCATAATCAATTTTAAAACATTTTCATCATTTTAATAAGAAACCCCACATCCATTAGTAGTCACTCCTCATTCCCCTAAAATCTTCTTAGGCGTAATAAGAATTACTTTTAAACCATTTTTTAAGCAGTGTGTTAAAGCAATTAACGCCTATGTACAATTCAGTACCTTATTGGAACTTTTCCTTTTATCTAATCACAACTATGCCTTATTTCATATGCAGTATGACTTCTGAGAGTTACGCAAATAAGGTTAAAGAGTCTTTGTTTTTTTTTTAAATGTACCTGAATTATAAAACCAAATGAGTAATTTATAGCCATTGATGAGTCTTCAAAACATCTCATTTACTAACAATGTTAATATTTAAAATATTATTGGAACTCCCTTTGGACATAGCTTACACTTGGAAGAAAAGCCTTTGAATGCCTTATAGTCACATCTAATAGCGCTTGATTTTGGGCTTAAGGCTAATTTTCATAAAGACCCTGTTAAGGCTATGGTTTTGCTTTTTTTTGTTTTAATATTTTTATGACTTTATTGATATAATTTCACATACCATAAATTTACCCATTTAAAGTATACGTTGCCTTGATTTTTGGTGTTGTCTCAAAGTGCAGTCATCACTACCATCTAAGTTGAAAACATTGTTAACACCTCCAGAAAAAGAAATCCTGTACACATTTGCATTCATTCTCCATTCGCTGAGTGTTTCCTACCTCACCCTAATCCTAGGCAACAACTAACCTACTTTCTGTCTCTGTGAATTTGCCTATTCTAGACATATCACATAAATGGAATCATGTAATGTGTGGGTTTTTGTGACTGACTTACACTTGGCATAATGCTTTCACATTTCATCAGTGTTGTGGCATATATCAATACTTCATTACTTTTTATTGCTAAATAGTCTATTACATGGAATTTGTTTATCCATTCATCAGTTGATGGACATTTGAATTGTTTCCACTTTTTGGCTATCATGAATTTTTTATGCTGTTTTCAAGGTTCACATACCAACTTTTGTGAGTACATACACATTCATTTTTCTTGAGAGAAGAATTGCTGGCCTATATGGTAAATCTGTATTTACTATTATGTGGAACTGCCAAACTGGTTTCCAAGGAAACTGTACCATTTTATATTTTTATTCCCACCAGCCATGTATGGGATTTCTTATTTCCTTATGTCTTCACCAACACTTGTTACTATGTTTTTTATTTTTATTTTAGCCTTCCTAGTGGGTGTTAAGTGATAATGTGGTTTTGATTTGCATATCCCTGATGGCCAGTGATGTTGAGTACCTTTTCATGTGCTTATCGATTATTTGTATATTTTCTTTGGAGAAATGTCTATTAAATCCTCTGTCCATTTTTTAATTGGATTTTTTTTATTGTTGAGTTGTAAAAGTAAGTAACTATTCACACATGCATGCATACATATACATCATATACACTCTCGATACAAGTCCTTTGTCAGATATATGAATTGCAAATATTTTGTCCATTGTGTGAGTTATCTGTCATTTTCTTGATGGCTTTGCTTTGCTTCATTTCCAGAGTAATTAGAAGGAAATTTTCCAGGAACAGCAAAGTTGCCTTTCTGATGCTCCTGTTGTTCTCCCTCACCCTAAAAATACTGCTTTTCTCTCAGAGCTCAAAAGTCAGGAGGGGGAGATACTATTAGTATGTCTTTCCATTACTTTTCCCCCCTAAAATCAAAAGTGAATATTTTTCTTCTCATGTTTGATTTTAGGGGAAAACATAATACTAGTACATTTCTATTTAATTCATTTGTTTTCTGGTCAGAAAAGTACAACAAGAATGCATGGAAATTATACCTCCCAATAGCTAGTAAAGTTAATGAGTTAATAGTTTGTTTCTCCTGGCAGTGACCTAGGGAGATGGAAATACCTAGTGGTTAGGAATCCAAAATCTTGAGCCAGAAGGCCAGTCTCCCATGCAGGCTTAGAGAGCCTGAGTGCTTACCGAAAGCCCCTCATCTATAACATTGGAACAATTGGACCTAATTTCATAGGTAGGACATCATTCAGGTTAAAATGAGACAAAAATCTGTTTAACACAGATATCTGGCATTTAGTGGACCCTCAAAGATTAGCCATTATCCACATTAGAAAGATTTTTTTAAATCTTTATAATTAAAATCTTTATTTTTAATTATTATGGGTACCTAATAGTTGTATATCTTTATAGGGTACATGTGATGTTTTGATACAGGCATACAATGTGAATTAATCAAATCAGGGTAATTGGGACATCCATCACCTCAGGCATTTATCATTTCTTTCTGTTAGGAACATTTCAATTCCACTTTTTTAGTTATTTTAAAGTATACCCTAGGCCAGGTATGGTGGCTCATGCCTGTAATCCTAGCAATCTGGGAGGCCGAGGCAGGAGGATCACTTGAGGTCAGGAGTTCAAGACCAGCCTGAGCAAGAGCAAGATACTGTCTCTATTAAAAATAGGAAAAATTAGCCAGATGTGATGGTGCACACCGGTAGTCCCAGCTACTTGGGAGGCTAAGGCAGGAGGATCACTTGAGCCCAGGAGCTTGAGGTTACAGTGAGCTATGATGACGCCACTGCACTCTAGCTGGGCAACAGAACAAGACTCTGTTTCAAAAAAAGAAAAAAAGTATATCCTAACTTATCACTGATTATAGTCACTTTGTTGTGCTATCAAATATTGTTCATTCTAACTATATTTTTGTACCCATTAACCATCCCCAGTGTATCCCCGATTCCCTGCTACTCTTTCCAGCCTCTGGTAACCATCATTCTACTCCCTGTCTCCATGACATTAATTGTTTTTAATGTTTAGTTCCCACATATGAGTGAGAACATGCACTATTTGTCTTTCTGTGCTTGGCTTATTTCACTTAACATAATGTTCTCCAGTTCCATCCATGTTGTTGCAAATGGCAGGGTTTCATTTTTATGGGTATATGATATTCCATCATGTATATGTACCATAATTTCTTTACCTATTCATCCATTGAAGGACACTTAGGTTGATTCTAAATCTTGGCTATTATGAATAGAGCTGCAGTAAACATGGGAGTGCAGATATATTTTTGGATATATACCTAGCAGTGGGATTGCTGGGTCATATGGTAGTTCTATTTTTAGCTTTTTGAGGAACCTCCATACTGTTCTCCATGGTGGCTGCACTAATTTACATTCCCACCAACAGTGTGCAAGGGTTCCCCTTTATCCACATCTTTGCCAGCATTCATTGCTGTTTTTTTCTTTTCTTTTCTTTTCTTTTTTTTTTTTTTTTTTTTGAGACAGAGTCTTGCTCTGTTGCTCAGGTTAGAGTACCATGGGGGCAGCCTAGCTCACAGCAACCTCAAACTCCTGGGCTCAAGCGATCCTCCTGCCTCAGCCTCCCAAGTAGCTGGGACTACAGGCATGCACCACCAACCAGCTAATTTTTTTCTATTTTTAATAGAAATGAGGTCTTGCTCTTGCTCAGGCTGGTCTCGAACTCCTGAGCTCAAACAATCCGCCTGCCTCGGCCTCCCAGAGTACTAGGATTACAGGCGTGAGCCACTGCACCCGGCCCTCATTGTAATTTTGATTTGCATTTTTCTGATGACTAATGATGTTGAGCATTTTTTCATATACGTGTTGGTCATTTGTATGTCATCTTTTGAGAAATGTCTATTCAGGTAATTTGCCCATTTTTAAATCAAATTATTTGATTTTTTCCTATCGAGTTATTGGAGCTCCTTATATAGTCTAGCTATTACTCTCTTGTCAGATGGGTAGTTTGCAAATATTTTTTCCCATTCTGTGGATTGTCTCTTCACTTTGTTGATTGTTCCCTTTGTTGTGCAGAGCTTTATAGCTTGTTGTGATCTCATTTGTCCGATTTTGCTTTGGTTGCCTGTGCTTTGAGGGTATTACTCAAGAAATCATTGCCCAGACCAATGTCCTGATGAGTTTCCCCAATGTTTTCTTTTAGTAGTTTTCATAGTTTCAGGTCTCAGATTTAAGTCTTTAATTCATTTTTATTTGATTTTTGTAGACAGCAAGAGATAAAGTTCTAGTTTCATTCTTCTGCATATAGGTATCCAGTTTTCCCAGCCCCATTTATTAAAGAGACTGTCCTTTTTGTACTGTTATGTTCTTGGCAATGTTGTTGAAGGTAAATTCAATATAGATGTGTGGATTTATTTCTGGGTTCTCTGTTCCATTGGTCTGTGTCTGTTTTTATGTCACTACCATGCTGTTTTGGTTACTATAGCTCTGTATTATAATTTGAAGTCAGGTAATGTGATTCCTCCAGTTTTGTTCTTTTTGCTCAGGATGGCTTTGGCCTTTCTGGGTGTTTTGTGACTCCATATAAATTCTAGGATTATTTTTTCTATTTCTGTGAAGAATGTCAGTGGTATTTTGATGGAGATTGCATTGAATCAGTAGATTGCTTTAGGTAGTGGTAGTATGGACATTTTAACAATATTGATTCTTCTAATCCATGAGCATGGAATGTCGTTCCAATTTTTGTGTGTGTGTGTGTCCTCTTCAATTTCTTTCATCAGTGTTTTATAGTTTTCTTTATAGAGATCTTTCACTTCTTTGGTTAAGTTTATTCCTAGGTATTTCATTTTATTTTTAGCTGTTGTAAATAGGATTGCTTTCTTGGTTTCTTTTTCAGATTGTTTACTGTTGGCATATAGAAATGCTACCAATTTTGTTGATTTTGTATCCTGCAACTTTAATGAATTTATTTTTCAGTTTTAATAGTTTTTTTGTGGAATCTTTAGGTTTCTGTAGATATAAGATCATATTGTCTGCAAACAAGGATAATTTGACTTCTTCCTTTCCTATTTGGATGCTCCTAAAGAAATTTATCTTAACAAAACATTTTAAACAAACTTAAATACAGATTTAAATTGGTTTCAGTAAAATATAATATTACCTGTATGCAATTTGGATGTTCTAGGAGTTTTAAAGGAGATTTCACTATATATTACTTCTAATAAGCACCTAAACAATTTAAAAGTTAAATCTCTTCTCTTGAAAAGTAAAGTTTTTAGAACATGAATTGGTGAATATAGCTACAATACACTGAGCAGCCACAGGATGGAAATACATTTTATATCTAGTGCACAAATGCCAGATATATAGTAGGAACAGTAAATATTGCATAAACTATAATGGCACTATAAATAAGTATACTCAAAAATACTATCAATAATAAATATCAAAAATATTTGATAAAGTAAAATCTTCACACATTTTTTTTCTTTCTACATTTTGGATTTATTATTCAATATAGGCCATAACTGTAAATGTATGTAGCTGCTGTTAGACTGCATCCCATAAAAAAACAAAAGCCAAGTAGCTATTTTTTAGTTATTCTTAAATTATGTTGTATTTACTGTGGCTTGAAATAAGTGGCATTTGCCATGAGTTTCCAGAATGTATTTTTTATTTCTCTATATCTCTAATATTTAAAAAACATTTTACAAAGAATAATCTCACATGTACTAGGATAAGCTCAATACCATGTAATTTATGTAATAAATCTGCTTTTAATGTAAAGATTTAGTCTATAATGTAAGTAATTATCACCTGTGAGTATTTTAGAAGTCCAGGTTTTTACCTATTGGAGTTTTAGTAAAGTTTGACCTATTATTTGATTTTCAGGTGCTCTTTCATTGGGTTGCTACCCACCATTGGAGGGAAATTTATGCCGAAAACTTCTACTGATTCCTTCTTATTTGTCTGAGATTGAAATGCTTTTAGCTATTGAAATCTTCCTGGTATCTAACGCTAGTAGTATTCAGAATCCTGGAACTTCTACACAGACACTGCAGATAGTTTTGAAAAGGTTGGTTGATTTAACTGCATTCTGAATGCAGATCATGGCTCCCCACACCCACTCTAGGATGTAAATGTTTTATATATTTTTATATATATATTTGTGTGTATATGTATATATTTATATATACTTTGTGTATGTTGTAAAGTTAGGTAACATTTAAATTAAAAAAGGATTAGACCTGTTTGAGGCTTAAAACCAAATGAGTCAGTAGCATTCAGTAAACACCTTAGTGACTTCAAAAATATAGTTCAGTGTTCATAGAGATGGATCCTCTTTAGGTACCAACCTTGCTTCTGTTTAGAGATCAGTACCTAAAAGGTCTTTATCTTTTTGGTCAACCCAAAAGATCTAAGGACTAGGACTAAAAGGGAAATATGTGATCGTTTATTAGGTTCAGTCAAGAATACTGTTGAAAATAAAACCATCAGCCTGGTATCTATATTGTAAAATGTTGTTATACCTGCACAAATATTATAATGTGGGTGTTGGACCAAAGTAACACCTTTTCAAATAATTTTGTTCAAAGTCCCAGAATTTAGACTTATACCACTCTAATTTCTTGTCAGCCTTATCCAGGAAACTTGAAATATTCAGACCTCCTGGGACTCCTGTTTTAGAGCTTCTTGACAAGAATTTTGCTTCAGTTTACTGGTGTTACAAACCAGACCATCTGATTGAATATTACATTAGTTATCTATTACTGTGTGATAAATTATCCCAAAACATAATGGCTTAAAATAGCAAAACAGTATCTTAGTTTCTATGGGTCAGAAATTTCAAAGCAGTGTAGCTGGATGGTTCTGGCTAAGGGACTTTCATGTGGCTCACAGCTTTTCACATAGTAGAGTCAAGATGTTGTCAGGAGCTGCAGTCACCTCCATGATAGCTTGGCTGCAGCTGGAGGATCTGTTTCCTAGATAGCTCACTCAAATGTCTCTCCGCTGGAAGCCTAAGTTTGCCACATAGGCCTCTCCTTAGGTTTGTTGAGTGTCTTCATGACAAGATAGCTAACTTCTCCCAGAGTGAGTGATCCAAGAAAGAAAAAGCAAGGAGAAAGCTGCAGTGTCTTTTGTGACCTATATCAGGCAAGAACTATGAGGGTCTGAGATTTTACCCTGTTTGCAAGCTACAAGTTAGCCTGCCACAGTTTCATGGATGCTAACATAAGACACAAGACTCCTGTGTTGGAGACAGAGATTTTATCACTTGCGGTACAGCAAACAGCTTGATTATCTGCATATTTGCATCATTTCTTCTTGTTCCTAAGTCCCACAGATGGCCCACGTGGATACTTGCACATGCAGTGAGTTCTGTAAGAGGAGAGAAGAATCCCAAGCTTAGGGAACCTAGATCTTTCATAATAGGTAGTAAGCAAACGTGCCCTTTGCTCCAGAAGGAGAAACTATCTCTAAACATCCTTGAAATTTAGAACAAGAAGTTATCAGTGTCTCTCAAAAAACTTGCAGAAATCCAAGAGACCTATAAAGATATCATCCAACAACCTAGTATCCAAAGTGGCACACTATGTCACTTTTGCTTTCTTATATTTGTTATAGGCAAATCTTTTAGTCTATCCCACACTTATGGGGGCGGAATTAGGAAATAATTTATTTTAGTTCCACGTTTTTTAAAAAAAAACTCACTAAAGGTAGCCTTTTTTCTTATAATTCTTTTCTGAGGACTTCCTTATTCACTGCTGTGCACTGTAGTGGCATGAGGTATCTGGGCTCCCCACCATCCTGATGAGGGCTTGGTTTTCTCATAGCTTACCATTATGTGCACATATGTAACCTTTTTATTCATTGTTGAATTTTGGAGGGTATTTGTACCCCTAGTGCATAACTAGTGACATGCCTAAATCTTTGATTTTGTCCAAGCCAATATGTTTACTCTGTTATTGTCAGGCTGAGTCCCACCTTGTTATTACATTAACCTCTATAAGAGAGAATTTTATTCATCTTTAGACTTTTGAAAACGGCACATAGTTGACATCTGTCCAATCTACCATATATATTCCAGGGCATCTCTTTCTAAGCTCGAATGTACTAGAAAGAACCTTCCCAGTCTTTCCTCTCTATAGCCACAGATTGCTGTTTCAAGTGCAAGTCCTCACTCCCGTCACCCTGTGGACTACACTGTGGTATTAATTCAGATAGGCTCATATTCAGAATTTGCTTCTGGGCCCTAGAGGTGCCAAGAGCAGGAAGCAGTGAACACAAAGAAAAGTGATACCTAATATAATAGCCACATCTCTATTTTAAATACTTCCCTCTCCCTACCCCAGAGGAAAAACTGCCATAGTGTATGAATTTTATTATGCAAGTAAATGCAGTCACAACTGATGGCAGATGGAGCTGGTAGAAAAGTTACTAGAAAAGTAAATTCTAGCAGTTAGTGAAGTACCTTAAGTCAAAACTGAAGAAAATAATCAAAAATTTAATAAAGACATGTAGCTATACAATTCTGTTACCAAAAGATAGCTACGTATTAAATATTTGCTTTTAACTAAAAATAGCCAATATCAAGGTAAAACTAACATGTGAATGTTAATTCTAAACTTTATTACATTAAATATTTTATGTAATATGGTGGATAACTATGCAGTTATTAATTTTGAAAATACAAAGATATAGATAATTAGGTGTATTTTAAATCAGCATTTTGCAAACCGGGTTGCCTCCTAGCCTCTTTGTGTGGTAAAATTAATTTATGGTGTTACAACCATTATTTAAAAATAAAGGAAAATAGAATACATTGTCATCAGGGTAAGTCTTGTTTTGTGAAATTTATTTCCTTTTTTATATAAGAAGGTATGTATACTGGGTCATGATATAAAGTGCCTTTCTTACTGTGGGTCATAGTCAAAAAAGTTTAAAAGCCACTTTTAGAAGAATATGGTAAAAATACCATCATAGCTTAGTACCAATAAATATAAATGACTATTTTTTGAAGAAACCAATTAGCTTTTTTTTTTTTTTAAGAGTTTCTAATGTTGTGAGGTGTTCATTTTATAGGTGTGAAGAAAACAAATCTCGGAGCAAGGATGATTATCAAGCTGCAGTAGAAAGGTTAATTATGGCTGCTCGTATATCGGATCCAAAGCTTTTCATTAAGCACATGACCGTCAATGTTAATAAGGAACAGGTTTATACTTTGGAACAATGTTCTGCCCTGAAATGGTTGAAAGAAAATATGAAGTGGGCTGGAAAGGTTTGGCTTTTCAGTAACCATTAGTTAATACAGGCTTTTTTTTTTTTAAGTTCAAGTAATCATTGTTGAAAATAAAAGGTAATAAAAAATAAAGACAGTTTTCACTATATTCACCTTTTGCACTTTATTGACTTACAAGTTAATATAGTTTTCAAGCACTAAAAATTTATTAATATTTCTAATGGTTTTATCCATAATGAAAAGTGATTTTCCAAATTACTTTTTGACTTTAATTTAGGAGAACCTAAATATGGTAAATCCTATTATTCTGAAATTCAAATGGTGAAAAACCATAAACTGTGCAGCATTTAGTGAGAGGGAGACATAAAAGGGTAAATATGCAAGGAGGTAACTTGAGTTTTCAGGAAAACCTTTAAGGGTATGAAATAGGTTTGGTGTGTACGCAGTCCAGTCTCTAAAGCTATTCTAGGTCTGTAATTGAGAATAAAATAATTTTGAAAAATGACTTGAGCACTAAAATTCCAGAGTACATTCTGAATTATACCAAAAAATTTTAAATTACTTTCAGAATAGTTTTCCTTTAGTGTATCTTAGAATACTATATGATTTTTGAAAATTTATGTATGTTACATTAGATATAACTAAAGGAAATATTTTAAACAAACATACCAGAACTTAAATATCTAAACAGGGATTGCTCCTTCCAAACCACCTTAGGAAGTTAAAACTCCTCTTATGAAGTCATCTTCAGAATCTGTAGCACATTGTCCAAGGTGGTATCCTCATTTTTAATTTGATACTTTAAACCATAATTTAAAATTTAGAGAAAAAAGTCTGAGTAAGGTTGGTAATAAAACAAGTTGTGATTAAGGAGATTGGAAGTATTTCCTAGCGGAATTCCCCAAATATGGCACATGGTAACATCATTGGAGTAAGTCTATAACCTCACAAGACCAGAAAAGTTAAATCTTAGCACTTAGCAAAATGCTTTATTACTATGGATGAAATGTGGAATGAATAGTATCGCAAATGGAATATGGGAAGTGAGGCAGGAGACGTCAAGAAACATGCCCAATTCCTTAGTATGAGCAGACTGGGTGAGACTATAACTGCCATTACTTAAATGGCACAACTAGGAAATAGGCTTGGAGATCATTCTGAGGCGCCTTTGAAGAGAAGTGGAGACTAGTAAGTGGGCAATTATAAATTAGCCATTTCTACAAATGGTAACTGAAACTCTAAGAAAGGAAGAGAAATATGCGACCGTTTAAATGCCAGTGGCAAAGATACGTTAGGATGAAGATGCACGAAAGAAGGGATGATACATTAAGCTTCTAGGGAAAATGGGATTGGATGGAATGGACCACATGTGACCGGATTGGTTTCTAATGAGAAGTCGCGAGCCTTAGCGCTGTAACAAATAGAGGCATCTTTTGCCTGTCAACAGTGCCAAAAGGTGTAAAAGGGTAGTTACTGTATTTGCCTGATTTCATCTGTGGCAGTTTCTGGGGGAAATCAAAGTTACCGGAGCAAAATAAAACTAACAGTAAAAAGGCCATGCCGACTGGAGAATTCTTAACGTTTAAAGATACCCAGATACTGAAGGGACCAAAGTAAAAAAAAAAAAAGCCGGAGGAAAGAAATGTTTAAAAGTTAGCTATGTTTATACAAGAAAAACCAAAGGAGATACTTCCATGAGACATTTAAAATCTGCGGCTACGGCGTCAGCTCCAAGAACTCGCAACCTCGCCCTTGCCAGGGCGCCCGGGGTACTGGGGGCAGCCTGGCGCATGCGCGCGCCCCTGGCAGCCCGCCTCCACCTCCCCAGGCTCCAGCGCGTGCTCAGTCGCCCTTCTCAGTTCCCGCCCTCCTATCAACCTCGGGCCAGGCCCCCCGCCGACCGGCCACCTTCCGACTCCCTCCAGCGTAGTCCTACATATCTCGAGAGTGCTCTTTCGCGCCTCCCAAAGCTTTCAGCGGAGCGCGCGGAGGCCCCTCAGGGCGGCGGGTAAGAAGGCGGAGGGGCAGGGGCTTCGAAGCTCGCGGGCAGGGCGGAGCGGTAGGGAGGCCGCGGACGTCAGCGCGGGACAGGGTACCGAGGAGGGCTTAACCCGCGCCCCTGGCTGCGCGCAGGCGCCTTGGAGGGAAGGCCTGGCACGCTCCAACCAATGGGAGCGCGACTTGCGGCCCGTCCCCTTGACTGGGCTCGCACCCTCCGCCGTGGGTGGAGGGTGGAGGGTGTTGGGGGCGGGTGGAGTCCCGCGTGCCCAGCTGAGATTTCAGAGGTGGGGGCTCGGAGAGCACTCCGGGTAAGATCCTGTCAGCGCCAGTCGCCCAGTGTGGCGAGGGCAGGTGGGAGCGCCGGGCCCTCCGGCGCGCGCAGGTTGGCCGCCTGGCGCCGTGCGCATGCGCCCCCGCGCAGGCCTGCAGGAGCGATCGTCTTCCCTGCTGGTTCAGGGTGGGAGGTGGAACTGGTCGGAATCAGCGCTCGCGTCGGACCCTGGCCAGAACTGTAAGGGGCAGGGGGGGAGGGACTCCGGCGGTGCACTCCGGCTCCTCTCAGGGGAGAGAAGGGGCCGGAGGGACGTGCTCAGAGCCACCTTAGCTCAACGTGCTAACTTTTGAGCCGAGGCAATGCCAGGGGCTGGAGTGTCCGCTTCGCCTCTGTTTTAATTCGCGTTGAAATGAGAACGCAAAGACGATTTTGGTTTGATTGTTTCCGACTGTTATGTTTTCCCGAAGTCTTTTGATTTACAGGAAATTGTTAGGATTTAAGTCTCATAGAGATTTAAAAAAGGAAGCTACACAATTTAGGTTAATTTATCTAACAGCATTTCCTGCTTTTGCTCTTTTTCTTTGCCTTTTTCCCTACCCTAAGAAGTACATATTCAACTGAAAAGCAATGAAAATTGTCAGCTTTTATCCGGCTTTGGTGGAACAAACTGCTTTCAAAACCTTACAAGATAGCCGCTAAGGGAACTTTAAATGAGAGTAGCATGAGATTAACTTTTTAAAAATAAGTTAAGTTCAAATAAAAATTCTGCCAAATGGCCAAAACCCCTATCCTAGGACCTCTGCTTGACAGACTCTGTGTCTATCGAAAGTCATTTAAGCAAAACAAGTTTTACTTATACTACTTCCTAATTTGAATTTTTGACCAATTTAGATATCTTTCCACCAAATTTAGTTTGAAACTGCACAGATTTAATGCCTCCCTTTGCACAGAATTTAGGTTGAAATTAGAAATTTTCATTTTATGAAAAATTAGCTAATGTCACTATTAAGTGGATTAAAGTAGCAATTTACAATGGTTTGTAAATAAATTGTATCCTTCCTGTCTTCTACCTCCTCACCCCATCTGAGAAGGACACCATCTCCTTGGAAGGCTTTCCAGAGAGTCCCCGAACTCCATCCTAGGTGTTGCACCAGGGAGTTTTGCGTATTCTGTGCATGTGTGTATCATTGCATTTACTGCATTGTTTTATAATTATCTGCTTGTGTTTGTTTTTCCAGTCCCTCCCTCTCTCCTAGACTATTAGTTTTTTGAGGGCTGGAATTGTCTTGATATTTTTCTATTCCCAGTGCTTTACATAGGACCTGACACGTAAGTGTTGACCAATGGGTGAATGAAAGACCCAGAATACTTCCCAAGTCTGATAAGACAGTGTAACCTCTTTAGTTATTTTATAGAAGGCCTGAGGCCTTTTCCAAATGGAAGGATAGTGAGCTAAGTGCAATATGGACAGAAATCAGCCACGTAAGAATTTGTCTGAAGACAAGGAGCCTGCAGTTGATATGCATGCCCCGGGCTTTTGGTGCTATTGTCACTAAGTAAATGAGAGCACCCAGCTCTACTCTGCTGATAGTAATTTGATTATCTGTGTAGTTAGTGCTGTAAGAGAAAGAACATTAGATCTGAATTTTCTAGTCTTCTTAGCAGTTATATTTCTCAAAGTAAATTGAAAAATTGATGTCTACTTATCAGTCAGGCCCCTTCTGATTTAGTTTTCCCAGGGCCTGCTTATTTCTGCCTGAAGTGATAAAATTGGGTCCTGGTCTTACAAAATAGAGGACTAACCCAAGATCTGTGCCTTAGGAAAAGGCAGACGGCCATGCCTGCCAACCTGCTGGACTCTAACATTGACTCCACTTAGAATTTTATCTTTTTAATCTCAAAAGTAGATAAACCATACAGGGAACAAAGAACTAGTTCAAATAAAAACTTAAAATTTTCATTTAATTTTTAGCATACAATTGAGTATCTAAAGATATTTCCCTAAGTTTGTATTAAACAATTATTTTTAAAGTGTTAAAGCTTAAAAGCTTCCTAATATATCCCAGAATCCTCTATGGTGATAATATCAGAAGGATTTCCTAAAGCATCAGTCGTCAAACTTGAGTTTGCATCAGAACCCCTTGAGAGTGTGTTAAAACACAGATTTGTGGACTCCACCCAGTTTCTGATTCTGCAGGACTGGGATGGGACCTAATAATTTGCATTTTTCACAGGTTCCTGGTAATGCTGTTGCTGCTTTGAGAACCACTGCCCTAAAAGTTGTTTCTTTTTCTCTCTCTTCCCTTATCCCCTTATCCCTTTTCTCTTTTCCAAAACTGGATCCTGATATGGTCATGCCTTCCCTGTCACTTAATCTTCAGAGCCTACTCTTAAGGGAGAGTTTATGGGAAATATTCATAGGACTCCAAGGGGAAACACCAGTTTCCATTCTTACTCTTAAATAGAACCAGAAAATATTTTTAATTTTTCCAATGATTTGTATAGGAAATGGCCATCTTAGAACAACAGTTTGGTTGAATGGATATCAGAATTATTTACTGAATATCTTTTTATGTATATAGGTATTTTCCTTTAGAAATATGAATCTGCCACCATTGTATTATAGAAGAGGGGAGGGAGAATTGTTGGATAAAGGAAAAGAAGTCATATTCCCTCTCATTTCTCCTCCATTCTCCTCTTGTTCCTCCATCCCCCAAGGAACACTATCTTTAAAAAATCAGTATTCATTAATGGAAAGGCAGTTCCCATAGCACAATATAACTTTATTATACTCACTTCAGTTTTTGTTCTGTTTGTTTTTGAAGAGAGAAATGATACTTCCATCAAAACTTGTGTTTTTATTACTAAGCAAGTGTTAACTTTGTCTTGAAATAGTAAAATAAACAATTAGCCATTTTTTTTATTCTGATAGATTCAAAACATTTTTCCTAGAGAAGAATTATTAATGAAATGAAATCATGGTTTTTGACCTGTATGTAGTCTTGACAGAATTGCCTACTGCATTGTATTTTTTAAGACTTTGAGATATTGTATCCTTATTGTGATAATTCTGAGTTTTCAAATCACAAAAGTTGTTTTCAGGTAAAATGTTATATTTGCATGTTCAATATATATGTAAGCCCACTTTAGGTGCAAAAAAGAATTCTACAGTTTTTAATACACCCCAAGTTATATAATAATAGTAGTTGCCACTTTTATGAATTTTCTATTTGTCAAATGTTGCCTTATGTACATTATTATACTTAAGCTTCACAAAAATCCTGACACAGGTAGCATATACTTTCATAAATAATGTACTCTTGAAAACGTGTACCAAAAGTTAGATGCGGGATTCCATATCCAGAGAGCTAAAAAATAATTATAATGTTCTAAATTACATTTCACCTTTTGGAAAGACTTTAATGAATATTTCTAGCATTTTATGTGTCTTTTAGCCATTTCTTCTGAAATATACTATCCACTTCAGTCTAGTGAGCATCAGGTAAAGGCCAAACAGCAATGCATATATCTATTGTTCTTTCATTTGTATTAAATTTGGTATTCTTTATTGCTAGTATTAGAATTATAATTTTTCCTTTTTTATGAGGAAAGACAAAATTCAATAAAATAGTCACTAATTTCATTGATTAAACCATACTCCTGTCTAGCAGACTAGCATTGTGTTAGTTGGGAGCATTCTCTCAGTTAATGAAAATTTAAAATTTGGAACTACAGGACATTTTGGAGTGACAGTGTATAACATAGGTGTTTCTGCTATAATGCCATACATGCATTCCTGGAAATTTGGATATTCTGCAAGAGAATACACTAAAGTAACAGGGCTTACAAAGAAAAATACACACCACTCAAAACTTACAAAATTTTATAAGAACCCTAACAAAAATCATAACCTAATAAACATACTAGTACAATTAAATCTAGTTTAGACCAGTTTCATAAAAATATATGTTTTAATCTAGAAGTAGCCTTATCAATCAATTTTTTAAAAAAAACTTGGAAATCTTCAGCTTTATCATCTACACTAGCACCTTCCCAGGTTGTTTGATGTCTTGGGAAATGTAGCCATACAGAAGCCACTAAACATCTGCTTCTTAAACCAAAGGAAGAAACTACTGGGAGATTTGATTTTTTTCCTTAAGATCTTTATACATTGCTAAAGCCTTTTTAATTGTAGAAAGTCCACCTGTGACCACTTCAGATCACTAACATGCTTGGAAAAAATTCATATGATATAAAATCTTTCCTCTATTTACCAATTGCACATAAGCTAATTCGCAAAGAAATGGTTTTTGTAGTAAATATGTATTAGTATTAACATGTATCAGTATTTAATACATGTATTATTAAATAGATGAGGAAACAGACTCAGGAAGGTGACGTAACTTGACCTTGCTCTGAGACTCAGGAAGGTGATGTAACTTGACCTTGCTTATTCAGTCAGTACAAAAGTCAAGATCTGAAGACTGATCTCAGGCTCTTCGGCTCCCCTTTCCTAACCATTGTGTACATGACCTACTCTGAGTGTCACATGAACTTAGAGTGGTTTTGCCTTGCATTGGCTTAGATTAGTACAGTCCGGTAGAAATACAATGTGAGCCTCAGATATAATTTAAAATTTTCTAACAGTAAATTACAAAAGACAGTGAAAACTAAGTTGTGTTTTACTTTTAAAAAAGTAAAAAGTGAAATTAATTTTAATAAATTATTTCAACATGCAACCAATATAAAAATTATTAATGAGATACTTTGCATTCTGTCTTTTTATTAAATTTTTAATATCCAGTGGATGCTTTATACTTAACACATCTTCATTTATACTAACCACATTTGAAGTGCTCAGTAGCCACATGTGGCTAGTGGCTGGCTACCTTTTTAGATTCTAATGCTCTTTACTGAAGTGTGAACCTTTAGATTAGATTCTAATGCTCTTTACTGGAGTGTGAAACTTTTTAGGAAATAGCGTACTTACAAAAAAAAAAAGTAGGTAAAAAACACCTAACTCTCAACCTGTAATTTTTTTTTTATTTGTAGCTACCAGTAACTCTTTATTATTACATTTAACAATAATGTTAACAACAGTTGGTTTTCTTTTTATTTATTTATTTTTTTTATTTCAGCATATTATGGGGGTACAGATGTTTAGGTTACATATGTTGCCCTTCCCCCTCTCCCCTCCCAAGTCCGAGCTTCAAGCGTGTCCATCCCCCAGATGGTGCGCATCGCACTCTTTGTGTATGCATATACCTGTCCCTTCCTCCCCCTCCCCCCTCCCCCCTGCCTGACATCCAGTAGATTTTATTCTTATATGTGCACTTATGTGTTTATCAGTTAATACCAATTTGATGGTGAGTACCTGTGGTGCTTGTTTTTCCATTCTTGGGATACTTCACTTAGTAGAATGTGTTCCAGCTCTATCTAGGAGAATACAAGAGGTGCTATATCACCATTGTTTCTTAAAGCAGAATAGTACTCCGTGGTATACATATACCACATTTTATTAATCCACTCATGTATTGATGGACACTTAGATTGTTTCCACATCTTTGCAATTGTGACTTGTGCTGCTATAAACATTTGGGTAAAGGTGTCTTTTTCATAGAGTATCTTTTGTTCTTTTGGGTAGATGCCCAGTAATGGGATTGCTGGATCAAATGGTAATTCTACTTGTATCTCTTTAAGGTATCTCCATATTGCTTTCCACAGAGGTTGCACTAGTTCACAGTCCCACCAGCAGTGTAGGAGTGTTCCTATCTCTCTGCATCCATCCAACATTTATTGTTTTGGGACTTTCTGATAAAGGCCAGTCTCACTGGAGATAAGTGATATCTCATTATGGTTTTGATTTGCATTTCCCTGATGATTAGCCATGTTGAGCATTTTTTCATATGTTTTTTTGGCCATTATTCTGTCTTCTTTTGAAAAGTTTCTGTTCATGTCCTTTGCCCACTTTTTGATAGGGCTGTTTGATTTTTTCTTGTTGATTTTCCTGAGTTCTAAGTAGATTCTAGTTATCAGCCCTTTATTGGATTTGTAGCATGCAAAACTTTTCTCCCACTCTGTAGGTTGTCTGTTTGCTCTTGTGACAGCTTGGCTGTGCAGAAGCTTTTTAATTTCATCAGGTCCCATTTATTTATTTTTGTTGTTGCTATGATTGCCTTTGGGGTCTTCTTCATAAGTCTTTGCCTAGGCCAATGTCTAGAAGAGTATTTCCAACATTTTCCTCTAGAATTCTAATAGTTTCACTCCTTAGGTTTAAATCTGTTACCCAGCGTAAGTTGATTTTTGTGAGAGGTGAAAGGTGTGGATCCTGATTCAGTCTTCTACATGTGGCTATCCAGTTTTCCCAGCACCATTCATTGAATAAGGATTCTTTTCCCCAGTGTATGTTTTTGTCTGCTTTGTCAAAGATTAGATGTCTATGTGAGGATGGTTTTATATCTGAGTCAATGGCTCTATTTTTGTGCCAGTACCAAGCTGTTTTGATTATTACAGCCTTATAATAAAGTTTGAAGTCTGGTAAATTGATACCTCCCATTTTGTTTGTTTTTATTGCCTAGAATTGTTTTTGCTATGCAGGGTCTTCTCTGGTTCCATACGAAGCGTAAAATTAATTTTTCTACATCTGTGAAGAATGATGTTGGTATTTTAATAGGGATTGCATTGAATCTGTAGATCACTTTGGGCAGTATAGACATTTTAACAATGTTGACTGTGCCGACCCACGAGCATGGTATGGTTTTCCACCTGTTTATGTCCTCTGCTATTTCCTTCCTCAATGTTTCATAGTTCTCCCTGTAGAGGTCTTTTACCTCCTTAGTTAAATATATTCCTAAGTATTTTATTTTCTTTGTTGCTATTGTGAAGGGAATTGAGTCTTTGATTTGGTTCTCGGTATGACTGCTATTGGCATATATGAAAGCCTCAGATTTGTGTATATTGCTTTTGTATCCTGAGACTTTCTTTACTGAATTCATTTATCAATTCCAGGAGCCTCTTGGTTGAATCCATGGGGTTTTCTAAATGTAATATCATATCGTCAGCAAATAGTGAGAGCTTGATCTCTTCTGTTCCCATTTGTATGCCTTTAATTCCACTCTCTTGCCTGATTGCTGTGGCCAGGACTTCCAGCACTATGTTGAATAGAAGTGGAGATAGTGGGCAACCTTGTCTGGTTCCAGTTCTAAGTGGGAATTCTTTCAATTTTTCCCCATTCAGTATGATATTGGCTGTGGGTTTGTCATATATGGTTTGTATCATTTTTAGGTAAGCCCCATCTATGCCTATTTTGTTAAGCATTCTTATCATAAAAGGGTGTCGAATTTTGTCAAATGCTTTTTCTGCGTCTATTGAGAGAATTATATGGTTTTTGTTTTTGCTTCTGTTTATGTGGTGACTTACGTTTATAGATTTGCGTATGTTGAACCGTCCCTGCATCTCTGGGATAAAGCCCACTTGGTCATGATGGATTATTTTCTTAATAAGCACCTGGATTCGGTTAGCTAGAATTTTGTTGGGAATTTTTGCATCTGTATTCATAAGGGATATTGGTCTGTAGTTTTCCTTTTTTGTTGAGTCCTTTCTTGGTTTTGGTATCATGGTTATGTTGGCTTCATAAAATGTGTTGGGGAAGAATCCATCCTTCTCGATGTTGTGGAATAATTTCTGCAGGATAGGCACCAGTTCTTCTTTGTAGGTGTGGTAAAATTCGGGCATGAAACCCTCTGTTACGGGACTTTTCTTTTTTGGAATGTTTTGTATTGCTGTTTCAATTTCAGTCCTTGATAATTGGTCTATTCAGGAATTTTGTTTCTTCCTGGTTGAGCCTAGGGAGGCTGTGTGTTTCTAAAAATTTGTCCATTTCCTCCACATTTTCCAGTTTGTGTGCGTAAAGGTTTTTGTAATATTCATAAATTATATCTTGAATCTCCACGGCGTTGTTTGTAACTTCTCCTCTTTTGTTCCTGATGGAGCTTATTAGAGATTTTTCTTTTCTGTTTTTCATTAGTTTAGCCAAAGGCATGTCACTTTTCTTTATTTTTTCAAAGAACCAACTTTTTTTTTTTTATTAATCTTCCGTATAGTTTCCCTGTTGTCAATTTCATTTAGTTCTGATTTGATCTTATTAATTTCTCTTCTTCTGCTGGGTTTGGGGTCAGTCTGTTCTTCTATTTCCAGTTGTTTGGGTTGATTCATTAGGTTGTCTGTTTGTGCTCTTTTTGACTTTTGGATATAGGCATTTATGGAAATAAACTTTCCCCTCAGGACTTCTTTGGCTGTGTCCCACAGATTTTGATAACTTGTGTCACCTTTGTCATTTAGTTCAAAGAATCTTTTGATTTCCGTCTTCTTCGTTTATGAAGGAATCGTTCAGCAGAAGATTGTTATATTTCCATGACTGTGTATAGAGATGAGAGTTTCTGTTGGCGTTGATTTCTATTTTTATTCCACTGTGATCTGAGAAGATGGATGGTATAATTTCCATTTTTTTAAATTTTTTGAGACACGCTTTGTGTCCTAGAATATGATCAATCTTAGAGAATGTCCCATGAGGTGATGAGAAGAACGTGTATTCAGTGGTTTTGGGGTAGAATGTCCTGTAAATGCCAGTCAGGCCCATTTGTTCTAGAGTTCTGTTTAAGTCCATTATTTCTTTGTTAATTTTCTGTTTGGAGGATCTGTCCTGTGCTGTCAGTGGGGTGTTGAAGTCTCCGACTATTACGGTGTTGCTGTTTATCAATTTGTTTAGATCAAGTAGAGTTTGCTTTATGAATCTGGGTGCACCTAAGTTGGGTGCATACATATTTAGAATTGTTATGTCTTCTTGTTGAACTGTACCCTTCGCCATTACATAGTGACCCTCTTTGTCTTTCATTACTTTTGTTGATTTAAAAACTAAGTTATCTGAGATCAAAACTGCCACACCAGCCTTCTTTTGGCTTCCATTTGCTTGAAATATTGATTTCCACCCTTTTACCTTGAGTCTAAATGCATCCTTGCAGGTTAGATGTGTTTCCTGGAGACAGCAGATGCTTGGCTTGTTCTTTTTAATTCATTCGGCCAGCCTGTGTCTCTTGAGAGGGGAGTTCAAGCCATTCACATTGATTGAGAGAACTGATAAGTGGGGTGAATTACTGTTTATTCTTTTGGGTTGCATTTTGTTGCTTTGTTTTCTCTCTTGAGCCATTGTGGAATCTAGCCTTTGTTCTTTAACTTTTGATTGATTTTACATTCGTGAGTGTTTATTGTGCTGATCGTTGTGTAATTCTGTTTTGAGTACTTCTTGGAGAGCTGGTCTTGTCTTAGTGAATTCCCTCAGTCTTTGCTTATCTGAGAATGTCTTTATTTCTCCTTCATATATGAAACTTAATTTTGCAGGGTACAAGATTCTAGGCTAGGCATTATTCTGTTTCAGAAGAGTGAGAATGGGGCCCCAGTCTCTTCTTGCTTGTAGGGTTTCAGTTGAGAAGTCTGGAGTTATTCTAATGGGCTTTCCTTTGTATGTTACTTGTTTCTTTCGCCTTATAGCTCGTAGAAGGGCCTCTTTAGTGGATATTTTGGTCAGTCTGATGACTGCATGATGTGGTGTCTTCCTGTTTGCATTGAATCTCCCTGGGGTCCGTTGAGCTTCTCGTACCTGTATATCTAGATTTTTAGCAAGGCCTGGGAAATTCTCCTCTATTAATTCTTCAAATAGCTTATCCAGCCCTTGTTTTCTTCTTCACCTTCTGGAATCCCTATCACCCTCAGGTTTGGTTTTTTCACATAATCCCACATTTCTTGTAGGCTTATTTCTTTTCTCTTAATTTTCTGCTCAATTTCTGTGAATGACTTATTTAATTGAAAGGAGTTGTCTTCAATCTCTGAGATTCCTTCTTCTGTTTGATTTACCCTGTTCTTGAGGCTTTCCACGGTGTTTTGTAGTTCCCTGAGTAAGTCCTTCATTTCCAGGAGATCAGTTTGATTTTTCTTTAATATTTCAATTTCTTTAATGAATTTTTCTTCCAAGTCCTGGATTTTTTTTGTGGTTTCTTTGTGTTGGTTATCCATTTTTTCTTGCATATCATTCAGTTTTCTTACAATCCATGTTTGAAATTCTTCTTCTGTCATTTTTGTGTTCTGAGTTTGGTTAATGTCAATTGCTGGAGAGCTGTTGTTCCTCTTTGGGGGTGTGCTTTCCATTTGATTCTTCATACTTCCAGAGTTCTTTCACTGGTTCCTTCCCATCTGGATCAGTTGGTCCTTCTTGCCTTTAGATTTTCGTTTGGTTAATGACATGCTCTGTTTAGTCTCTGAGCCAGTAGGTGGTGTTTGTGGGTGAGATTCAACCACACCCTTTATGATGAATCAGTAGATGCAGTAAAAGCGTGTGCAGAATGACCTCCCTGTCAGTAGGTGGCACTTGCAGGGAGGTGCGAGCTGCAGTGCTGTTTTTGGGTCCTGTAACCAGTTCTTGTTCCTCTGGAGAGGCCCTCTTGTGCCTCGGGTGGTGGGTGGGGCTCTGGGACTTCCAGGTGTGTCCTTATTCTCCACCTCAGTGCGGGCAGGTCCAGGAGTGAGTCTGAGTGGGGCTGGGTTGGGTAAGCCTGCCCTCAAGTTCCACAAATGCTGTTAGCGGGGGTCAAAGGTGTGTTCTTTGCTTCTGTGCAAAGCTGCCGGGAGTGGCTGAAATGGCTCCACTCAGCTGAAAAGTCTGGGCTTGGGGGGTGGGGCTGTCTGAGACCTGCACTCTGGAGCAGGTCTCGCTCCCCTTCACCCTCCCCCACTCTGTGGCCTCTCCCAGGCCTCTGCCAGCAGGCAGGACCTCAGGCCAATGGATCTCCCCTGGCTGTGACATGAGCCAGGAGGTTCCCTGCCCAGGATCGCAGCCTGAGCTGGGTGCACAGCCCTCTTTTAGGAGGAGGGTTGCCGGTCAGGCACTCTGATCTGCCCCTGAAGGCACACACTCCTCAGTAGGCTCTTTCACAGATCTCCCTTCTGTGCCCCGGGGCAGTGCAGTTGTGACCTGGGTGTACGGTGTCTGGTTTGCAGGCCTGTCCCCTGGGCCCTGGAGATCGATCCCTGACCCTGCCAGGGGGAGGGGTGCTGGTCTCCAATCACCTACAGGGTGCCCAAGCTGGATCGATTTCACTCCACCTCGGGATTTGCCCCACTCTCCTGGAGTCCCTAGGCAAGCAGCACCTGGGGGGGCTGGCGGGTAGGGAGCTTGCAGTCTGAGTGCCCCTCAGTCTGCTGTAGGGCCCCAAAAGGAAAGGTCCCGTTCCTTGGAGATGCCTCCGTGTGATGGCTAAATTGTCTCTCTGGGCACCCATGGGTAGGGAAGGGGAAGAAGAGAATGGAGGAATATGGCGTCTGCTGATAGGCTCAGGTCTGCACGCGGGGAGGTGCCCCAAGGGAGCTGGGAACCTGGTACCCTGTCCGCAAGAGGCCACCGCTCACTGGCAGCACCCGTCTCTGGACTGGTGTTTGCAGGTCTCTGTAGCCGCTCAGGAGCCCACCAACAGTCTGAGAAGCAAAGGAAGGGAAAGTTATCTGCTCCACCTACCGTTGTCGCTGGTCTCCATGCTTCTCGGGGACCTTTCTCCTTCCAGTTCTCCTCCGCAGCATCTTCCCGAGGAGTCTCCTGTAGTTTCAAGCACCCTTCCTTCCGACCCTCACCCAATCTGTTTTTCTGCTAGTTTATTTTTTTCACTTTCTTCTGAAATCTGTCTTTTTTGCAGAGACACTCTGACTGGTGGCTTTTCTCGTCCGCCATCTTGGCCTGTAATTTTTTTTTAAGTTCTCTTTCTAAATCTAGAAACTATGATTTAATGTTTAGACTTGTATTTGAGAGCATTTTATTTTTGTTGGGAAAATCTATTGTCACATTTCCAAGTATTAATGTCCTTTATTAGCCATTGCCCAGAAGTAGGTTAGCTATACCCTATAATTAGAAAGTGAATCTGGACAACTAAAGATCAGTACTTTACAGGATATTTTTTTTTTGCTTTGATATTTTTGATATAAATGCTTCTAAGATGTGCTCCATGTTTCTGTCTTATGTACAACATAATTTATGCTCCATGATTGAGAGTCATTAGTGATACTGTCTTAGTCTGTTCAGGCTGCTATGACAAAATACCATAAATTGGGTAGCTTATAAACAACAGAAATTTATTTCTTACAGTTCTGGAGCTGGGAAGTCCAACATCAAGGTGTCTGCATATTTAGTGTCTGGCGAGAGCCTGTCTTGCTGTAACCTCACATAGTGGAAGGGGCACTCTCTGGGGCTTTTTTTATGTGGGCATTAATGACCTAATCATCTCCTAAAGGCCCACTTCCTAATACCATCACACTGGTGATCAGGTTTCAACATATGAATTTGGGAGGATACAAATATTTGACCGTAGCAGGTACAATCTCTAATTTTTGCAATTTTGCTGTAGGTAATTCTCTGGAGACTAATTCTGAGCTAACTCTTAAGAAAATCCTATAATCTGCTTCTGAACAATGTAGCTTGGCTGCCTGCCTCTAAAATTCTGTATGAATCAAATTTGAAGCACCTAGTCTTTTCTAACTTGGTTTCAGGTTGATTGATTGATTTTTGTTTTTTTGGAAGGGGGTACTGAGAGGAGGGATGTCTCACTGTGTTGTGTAGGCTGGCCTCAAATTCCTGGGCTCAAGTGATCCTCCCACCTCAGCCTCCCGGGTAGCTGAGACTATAGGCACGCCACTGTACCCAGCTGGTTTCAGATTTTTTTAATCTAAAAGACCAAAAAAGCATACTAAAAAGTATGCTTTAACTTTCAAAATTCAAAACATTTTTTAAATTTTGAATAAGTTATAAGTGTCTTTTCAACGTTATGTTTGTTACTGATATTTTGTGTGTGTGTGAAAATGTAGAGCAGAGCACATCATTTGGATCACTACATTATTCATCAGCTGGAGACATTTCGATTTCATGAACTTCTAAGATATTACTGCAAAAAACAATTAAAACCATATTGCATTGTTGCAATCATAGGCCTAAGTGCAACTTTGCTGTTCAGTAATTTTGGCTTTTCAAGGCTTTACTGATTTATAGGACCATTTTATGCTTAATAACGGATGCTGGTTAATTAGAGTTTGGTTGCATGTTATTTCATCTGTTTCCCATTTTTATTCTTAGATGATCAGGTGTCTCTCAAGTATTATTCCATGTTTCTTATCCAGTTTTAGCCAATTCATCAGTATACCTTTGCAAGTAAATGGCATAAATTTTCTTAGTAATATAAAAAATGAAATCTTGTTATATGTGAGTATGGAGAGCTAAATTGGGACCACAGTCCAGGACTGTCCTTAGACATATTGCCCAGGGCTGGGGGCCTGTCTTAAATACTGGATGAACAATACTCATTTCCTACTAGACTAATTTTGCTTGTTTAATTTGTATGCTAAAAGCTTTGATTTTTTTTAAAGAACATACTCTACATGGTCATTGCAAGTAAACTAGAAAATAAAAAAATTTAAAGCACTTAATATCCTACCACCTAGGGATAGCCACTGTTACAGATTGCATATGTGTATTCTTCTAGTCTTTTTTTCTTTGCAAGCTTTGAGCCTTGTACCTATGCTATCTTAAGTAAGTCTAGATTATTCCAGTTGTTATAATACTTCATGATGAAGTTTGGTGAGAATTCAGTCCCTCACTGGTAACACTGAAATTTCAAATAGTCCAAATGGTTCTTTTTTTCCTTATTGTATCTCCATTTGATTTCAGAAATCTTCATGGTGGTAAAAGTATTTTCTGGATCTGTGTATTTGTCTCAAAATATCAATGTGAATGGTTAAATAAAATCACTTTTTTAACATTTAAATGAATACCTAAATGTATTCTGTATCCAAGAAACTCTTACCACACCAGTCAACCAGAAAATAAATTGATGTATCCAGTTGTTTGAAAATGCACATTCTAAGGGTTTTGACAAATGTACCAATGACATTTCCACCACTGTAGTATCACACAGAGTAGTTTCACTGCCCTAAAAGTCTTCTGTACCCTGCCTATTTATCCCTCCTTCCCCAACAACCCATGGCAAGCACTGATCTTTATTTTGTCTTCATACTTTTGCCTTTCCCAGAATATCATATAGTTGGAATCATACAGTCTGTAGCCTTTGCAGATTGATTTCTTCAACTTAGTAACAGGCAGTTAAGTTTCCTCCATGTCTTTTCATGGCTCAATAGCTTTTTTTGTTTTTTTAGCCCAAGCAATATTCAGTTGTCTGGATATACCATGGTTTATTTATCCATTCACCTACTGAAAGACATCTTGATTGCTTCCACGTTTTGGCAGTTATGAATAAAGCTTCTGTAAATATCCATGTACTGGTTTTTGTGTGGATGTAAGTTTCGGTTCACTTGGTGGATTACCAAGGGGTGCAATTGCTGGATAGTATGGTGAGAGTAGTTTTGTAGGAAACTGCCAAACTGTCTTCCAAAGCATCTGTACCATTCTGCACCCCCACCAGCAGTGAATGAGAGTTCCTGCTGCTGCACATCCTTGCCAGTATTTGGCGTTGTTGGTGTTTTGGATTTTGATCATTCTACTAGACGTCTAGTGGTACTTCATTGTTTTAATTTGCAGTTATCTGATGACATAGGATGTCGAACGTCTTCTCACATGATTATTTGCCATCTTTACATATCTTCTTTGGTGAGGTTTCTGTTCAGGTCTTTTATCCCTTTTTAACCATGTTTGTTTTCTTATTGTTGAATTTTAAGAGTTCTTTGTATATTTCAGATAACAGTTCATTAGCAGATGTGTCTTTTGCAAATATTTTCTTCAAGTGTGTGGCCTGGCTTATTCTCTTGGCATTGTCTTTTGCAGAGCAGAAGTTTTCAATTTTTATGAAGTCCAGCTTATCAATTATTTTCTTCATTTATTGTGCCTTTGGTGTTCTGTCTAAAAAGTCATCTTCATACCTAAGGTCATCTAGGTTTTCTCTTTTGTTATTTTCTAGAAGTTTTATAGTTTTGCATTTTACATTTAGATCTGTGATCTATTTTGAGTTAATTTTTGTGAAGGGTATAATATCTGTGTCTAGGTTAATTTTTTTTGCATGTTATTTCAGTGTCATTTGTTGATAAGATTGTCTTTGCTTCATTGGATTACCTTTGTTCCTTTGTCAAAGATCAGTTGAATTTATTTATGTGGGTCTTTTTCTGGGCTTTCTGTTCTGTTCCATGGATCTATTTGTTCTTTCACCAACACCACACTGTCTTGATTACTGTAGCTTCAGAGTAAGTCTTTTTTTTTTTTTATTTCAGCATGTTATGGGAGTACAGATGATTAGGTTACGTATGATGCCCTTACCTTCCCTCCCCCCCAAGTCTGAGCTTCAAGTGTGTCCATTCCCCCGGAGGTGCGCATCTCACTCATTGTTTGTGCGTATGCCCGTCCCCTCCTCCCGCCTCTCCCCCCGCCCAACATCTAATACATGTTATTCTTATATGTGCACTTAAATGTTGATCAGCTAACACCAGTTTGATGGTGAGTACATGTGGTGCTTGTTTTTCCATTCTTGGGAT
>NW_012133857.1:8636763-8653524 GCF_000956105.1 Propithecus coquereli | reverse complement strand
GATACTTTGGGGCGATAATATAAATGGCAATGTGTTCTTAATTCCAAATTCCACTTGTTCATTTATGGTATCTTCTTAACTTTTTTTAAGCAATTAATGGATGCCTGGAAGTTGATGTACATATATATTCAGAAATGTTTTGCCACCTGAGACCTGTGAGGAGGTAAGCTTCATGGTACAATCTGTAATTCATACTGAAGGGGAATCTATTATGTATTTTGTTAATTTCAATTTGTTGTTTTTCAAATTCTTAAGTTATTTTATATTATCATGGAAAGCAGGAATAAAAAAAGAAAAAGAAAATTCATATGGACAGCCAGGTCCTCCAAGAGTCCATTCAGAATAGAAGATGAAAAGAATACCGTCTTTTAGAATAGGCCCATGTAAAAAGCTTAAGAGAAAAAACAGATTGTTTCCTCCTAGTATGATTCACCTTTATGGTATTATATTCCAAATATGTAGGGTACACAGTTTCCTTTTTGGAGTTTAAAAGCAGGAGAGATTATAATGAGAATACAGATGGGCAGGTTCTGGGGGAAATGAGTACAATGCCTCCTGGCACATGAAAGGTATGCAGTAATTGTTCAGTGAGTAAGTACAATTTGGATAGGGCAAAGTGGGGAGCAGGGAGGATTATTAGGGTTTAGAAATTATGTTGGAAGAAAGGCAAAGAATGAGGAAGATCACTGGGGGCTGGAATTGAGGGTTTCCATAAGGAATGCTTGGAGACCAAGTTGGAAAGATAAATGGGGAAATGATTGTAGAGGGCTTCAAATATGGGACCAAGGAGTACATTTCACTCTGCAGGAATGGAGGGAGCCATCAAAGGTGTTGGAGTAAGAAATACAGTGATAGTAGGATTTTAGGAAAATTAGTCTGTTGGTGATACCCAGTGTAGCCAGAGAAAAGAGACAGGAGAGTAGACTAAGCATGAAGTTGTACAGTCCAGTTTTGTGATGATGATAATGGTAGCAGAGAAAATGGAAAGAAGGAATGATTTCAAGGGACATTGTATAGTGAGAAGTTGTTTCAAAACTAACTAAAAATAAATGGGGATGGTGAGCTAATTTGGGTTTTGTGCTTTGGCAATATTGAGAAAGGTGGCACCACAATAAGAAAAATAAGGAAAATAATCCTGGATTGAACTGTCCAACTACTTCCTTGCCTTCTGTTACCAGGTGGGGTTTAGAAGGAAAATAACAAACTGAAGCTCACTCAAAGGGGAATAAGCAGAATTGTCACTGTCATTTCCTTAGACTAGCTCGTGTTTAATATCTGAACGATTGTTTCCTTTACTTCAAACTCCTGTTATAATCAATTCTTAATGTACAAACTCATGTATTAACTTTATAAAAGGTTCAAATACATGAGAAAAACAAAAGGTAATCTGAAAATGTGTTGGTAGTCTCCACATTGTTAAAAAAAAAATCACCAGTAATGATTCTATAATCTCTACCATTGTAAAAATGTAAAACCTTTCTAAAGACTCAGCACACCTAAATATGAGAACAAAAATGTGCACAGTGTTTAGCAACTTCATTATAAAATGTTTAGGATGGAAAAGGTAAATTATAACATTCAAAAATAGATGTCATGGGCCGGGCGCGGTGGCTCACGCCTGTAATCCTAGCACTCTGGGAGGTTGAGGCGGGTGGATAGCTCAAGGTCAGGAGTTCGAGACCAGCCTGAGCAAGAGCAAGAGCCCGTCTCTACCAAAAAATAGAAAGAAATGATCTGGACAACTAAAAATATATATATAGAAAAAATTAGCCGGGCATGGTGGTGCATGCCTGTAGTCCCAGCTACTCGGGAGGCTGAGGCAGAAGAATTGCTTGAGCCCAGGAGTTTGAGGTTGCTGTGAGCTAGGGTGACACCACGGCACTCACTCTAGCCAGGGCAACAAAGCAAGACTCTGTCTCAAAAAAAAAAAAAAAAAAATAGATGTCATGGAAGTTCTTCCAAAAAATTGCATATAATTTCATTTGGATTTAAACACTGTACTTAAAAAAAAATACAGTCTTGGGTGGGTTATGCCAAAATTTAAGAATGAGAGTATCAAGTTATTCAACTGGAAGACTTTTAACATGCTAGTAATGAAGAAATGAACTAGGAGACATCCTGTATCTTTTTTTAAGTATTTTAAGTCTCAAAATATCTTCCACTACAAAGAAAAAATTGCACTATTGGATACTGAGATTATTTTTATCTGAAGAAGAAAATTATAAAGAAAATTATCATCACTTGCAGTAAAACCAGTTGACATTTCAAAGTAGACTATTGAGGGGAAATTTTATTCTTATTATTTAATATTTTTCATATGGCACTAGAATTTATAACCACTGTTTTAGAAATCATGTAACACTCACTGCTTGTTAAAACTAATAGATTTTAGAAAACCATAAAGTATCTATCTTGTTTCTGTGATATTTTCTGGGCATAGTACTTTTAATTTTATTGTCACTTTCTACATTGAAGATTTGTGTGTGTGTGTGCCTCAGTGAATGATCAGTCCACATCTTTTCAAAGGTTATGTCTAGAGAAGATATTTTCACCTTGGTTTGTCTACTCAAGAGCTTTATCAGCAGCTGAAGCAGTCAATGCCTTGAGGCCTTTCTATTTTGCAGTACATCCAGATTTCTTTGGACAGCACCCCAGAGAAAGGGTAAGCATTTGTTTGTTTTTTTAACCATTAGTATACATTTCTGTTTAGTTTGTTTACCTTTGATACAATATAATACATAGAGTTCTATAAATTCGGATTATTCTGTCGTGGTAATATAATCAATGCTTTGAACTAATTTGAAATATAGACACTGACAATTAAAAATATAACCTTTTTTAATGAAAGCTGTCATTTTTTTGTACAGGCAATAGAGCTGTCATATAAACTCTTTAGAGTATCATTAATCTCATTTTTTGTACCAGTTTTTGGAGTAAAATTGGGGGTTTGAAAGAAAACTTAAGACCTCTATTACTATGATTGATATTTTTTTTTTCTTTGTTTACTTTAATCCACCCATCTGCACACTGAGTCAATCCATTTTAAAGGATGATACAAGGAAGGTTTTTCAGTGCTCTAATGACTTTTCCTTGTGTTGCATGCTGCTGGACCACTTCCCTATAACAACAGTTAATGTGTACTCAAGGAATACAAACTGATATGAAAAATAACTTATGATAGACTTAGTTAGGATGGTCGATATTTTTTTAACATTAAAAAATACAGTGTCAGCCCTTCCTATCAATGGGTTCTGCATCTGTGGATTCAACCAACCTCGGATTGAAAATGTTCAGGAAAAAAAATTGAATCTGTACTGAACATGTACAGACTTTTTTCTTGTCATTATTCCCTAAACAATAAATTACAGCTGGTATTTACATTGTATTAGGTATTCTAAGTAATCTAGAGATGATTTAAAGTATACCAGAGGATGTACATGGGTTATATTCTAATACTACACCATTTTATATCAGGGACTTGAACCTGTGTGGATTTTGGTATCCACAGGAGGTCATGTAACTAATCCCCCACAGATACATTGGGATGACTGTATATTATTTAATATATTATTTATTTTAATTTAGATCCTTTGTTATTAATTTCATCAGTTCTTTTTATTTCATTAACATTAACACCTAGTTTAACATGAAAGAGAACATAAACTCTTGAAAATTATAACATTGTTTCTACTTGAAGTGGAAAATAAATCAATTTTGCTGCTTTTGCTCTAAGAAAATGTTCTGATTATGATACTTGATATACATATGTTGGCTATTCAAAATCAGAACATTTCTAAGTAATCAGTAAATTGAATCAATAGGAAAATATTCATTACTGTGGGGATTAAAGTTTTTAAACCCAACATACATGGAAAGATCAACCCTAGTAATAGTTGAATTTTTTCCCTCCTCTACGCATGTATCTTTTTAAATTAAAACTTCTAGGTGCAGCTGGGCGCAGTGGTGTGCCTATAGCCTCAACTGCTTGGAAGCCTGAGGTGGGAGGATCACTTGAGCCCAAGAGTTTGATTGCAGCCTGGGCAACATAGCAAGACCCCATCTCTAAAAACAAGAGAAAACACTTCTATGTGCTGTAAAGGGTTAACTCAGCAAGCTTGGATTGCTTAAACTGCACATTCTGAAGAAAGGTCTGGCTTCAGTATTGGCCCTTGACTGGCTCCTGGGAGATGAGCTCTGAGCCCTTGGAACATCTTGCCTAATAGGAATGTTTTATATGTCTGAGGCCTTGGGCCATGTCATACAGTTTATGCTAACATTGTGATTTATGGTAAATACCTGTTTTTGTATGTCTGAGGCCCTGTGCTATACTATATCGGTTTGACCTGGGAAGGTGGGGAGGGCAGATGAGATTGAATAGCTAAAGTGAGCCACGTGGATACTATATGCTTAGCTGACCACAATAAAACCCTGGACATCAAGGCTTAGATGAGCTTTCCTGGTTAACAATACTTCCCATATATTGTCACACATCATTGCTGGGAGATTAAGCACTGTCTGTAAAACTCCACTGTGAAATGACAACTGGAAGTTTGTACCTGATCTTTCCTGAACTCTACTCCATGTACTCTTTCCCCTTGCTGATTTTAACCTGCGTCCTTTTGCTGTTATAAACTATAACTGTGAGTAAAACAGCCTTTCTAAGTTCTGTGAATCGTCCTAGCAAATCACTGAAACTGAGGGTGGTCTTGGGGACCCCTGAAAGAATGTGTCTAGAGTTTAATTGTTCTGATAAATTTATATTTTCATTTTCTCTTTCATCTTGTACTTATTGGGTGCCTACTCTGTGCCAAGCCCTTGCACTAGCTGCTACCTCTGCCTGGAGCATCCTGTTCTCAGATATCCCAAATATGGCTTGCCCTTTGCTTTCTCATTGAAGTGTCACCTTTCAGTGAGGCTGTCCCAGGTTGCCCTATTTTAAATTGCCACCTCCACTTTCCTTCCCAGCACTCCGTCTCCCCTATACCCTGCAATACTTTTCCTGTTGTGTTTTTTCCTACCCATGTACCCTGATTCCTTATTTATTAGGTTTATCGTTTATTTTTTTGCCCTCGCAAAAATGCAGGCTCCATGAAGGCAGTTCACTCTTCTTGTCATCACATGTTCAGTTCATTCTTCTTTCCACCCTTACAGAACACTCTTGCCCCTTTACTAAGGGAAACAGACTCAAAGTCCTATCTAGTCCTGACATCAGTCTCAAAGTCCAGGATTTCACAGTAATACACAGCGGTTTTTTTTTTAATCCTCTTTAATTTAATTTTAATATCCGCAATACATTTATAGGTTTAAAAAATCAAAACTAAATGCAGAGTTTACTAAGAAGTCTCACTCCTATCCCTGTTTCCTTTACCCCATTCCCATTCACTTCCTGTAGATAATCATTTTTATTAGTTTTTGGATTGTTCTTCCTATGTTTCTTTTTGGCAAAAATAGAAACATGTCAAAAAATAATCATGAAGATTTAGATTTCGTCTTACGCCTGCACAAAATGTACCACACTTGCTTATGGGACTCTTAAGGCTGAGAACATCATATTATAATAAATTTTCTAAACCTGGGTGATACAAAGGGAAAAAAAAAGAACATCATATTATAGTAAATTAAACAAACAAAAATAAGCAATGATTATTTCTAATTTCAGATCACACACTGTGTGCCTGAAAAGAGACCTAGAATGGGGCCGGGCTGAGTGCCTCAGGCCTATAATCCTAGCACTTTGGGAGGCCGAGGTGGGAAGATCACTTGAGCCCAGGAGTTTGAGATTGCAGTGAGCTATGATGACGCCACTACACTCTAGCCTGAGTAACAGAGTGAGACTTTGTGTCAAAAAAAAAATAGACCTAGAGTGATAAAAAGCACAGTTATTATTTATGCCATTCTTCGCAGAGCTGTTCCGTCACAAAAGGACATTTTCTTTTTTCACTTACTATATCCTTAAAATCACTCCATGTCAATTCACATATATCTTCTACATTACATTATTTCTCTTGTCTTTTCTTTTTGGTTTTGTAGTACTCCACTAAATGAACGTACCATAATTTATTCAAGCACTTTCCTATGGATGTGTATTTAAGAACCGTTTATAGATAGATTAGCCCTTTGCTGTAAGTTACAAATATTTTCTCTCAGTTTGTTGTCTTTTGACTTTGCTTGTATGTGTGTGGTTTTTTATGTGTTTATTTAAAATTTTTTAATTTTCTACATAAAAAATATTTCTCTATGGTCTGAAATAGAGATCTTATATCATGGGATATAATAAATATAATTACATAATTGGATTTATCAATCATTTATTCCTTTGATATATTTGGTCATAGGCATTTTCCACACCTAGGTTATAAAGGAATTAAACTATGTTTTTTCCTAGTACTTACATGGTCACATTTTTTTTACAACTCATTCATGGGGAGTTTATTTTGTTACTTTTTATAAGATCTGGATCCAATTTTATCTTTCACCAAAGGGCTATGGAATCTCAACATTTTTTAATACTAAATTATTTAATATCCTCAATAATGTGTTTGAAAAGCCAGATATAATTTTTCATGTTTCCTTGTTCTATTTTGTGTGTAAATTCCCTTAATATATTTTTCTAGGAAGTCAATGAAAATTCTCTCAAGAGATTAAGTGTCTACTTAGAAAACCTCCAGAAGCCAGGCTTCAAGTCTTTGAAACCAACTCAGCTTACGTTTTATGTAAGAGGAACAGACCAGAATTCCTCTGATGGCCATGAACCCTTTAGTACTTCCGGTATGTTTTTTATTTCTAGTATGTCCCTTGCAAGTTTCATGTTAAATATATTCATGAATTTTGACATTGCCAGAATACCTTTGGATTGAAGCTTTGGTCTAAGAAAAATGATATCATTTGAATGATTATTTTTCTAGAATTATTTAATAGATTCTGTTCCTAGCTGCATGTGTTTGAACAAGCCATTTTTTTGTGTGTTTAAACTTTTTGTCTATAAAACTGTAGTTTTCCTATTTGTCCCTTTCCTTGTTCAGAGTTCAGTGTTTTAAGTATTAAACACTAGAGACAAAGATCTATAACAATTTATGTTTCTAAAGACTACGCCCTGCATTTTCTTATTGAGGCCTCAAAATACCCTGTGAGGCTGGTGGTATTTGCCTAATTGGAACTTAGTGATGTTCAGTGTCTTTCCCAAGACCATAAAAATAGAATATATAGGTCTTGAACCCAGGTCTTTTAACTCCAACCTTACGCTGTTTCTAAAATCTAATCAATCCTAATTGGCAATCTTTTCAGTGCCTTTTGCCACTGCTTTAACCATGATCCAATAATACTTAAAATTAAAGACAAATATTTAGATAAATATCATTAACGGCCTATAATTTCTCTAAATATATATCCTTTTGATGATCCTTGAGAAAATAACTTTATTTTTAGAATGAACTTAAAACAATTTAAAGATTTACTGAGAGCTTTTTGTGTTAACAAAAACGCTTAGAAAATGCACTGTAAGTCAGCGCAGTGGCTCATACCTGTAATCCCAGCACCTTGGGAGGCTGAGGCAGAAGGATCACTTGAGGCCGGGAGTTTGAGACCAGCCTAGGCAACATAGCAAGACCCCATCTCTACAAAAAGATTTTTTTAAAAAGTTAACTGGGTGTGGTGGCACAAGCCTGTAGTCTTAACTACTCGGTAGGGTGAGGCAGGAGGATCTCTTTACAGTGAGCTCCGATGGCACCACTGCACTCAGCCTGGGTGATAGAGTGAGACCCTGTCTCTAAAGAAAAAGAAAAAAAGAACATGTGCTATGATGTTTTTGAAACAAACTATTATAAAATGGAATTTGATAGGTCTTTTGAGACCTAGGATCTGTTTCTAGTTCTGCCAGTGATTAGCTGTATGACCTTAACTTCTGGGCCTTCATTTGTTAAAATGAAAGAGTTGGGGTACTGTGTAGAGGCCACTCACATTGAAGATTCCACACTTGTACTAATGCTCACAAGGTGCTTGGGACCTCAGATGGGAAGAGGAAGAACTTGATCTAAAAAGTGCTAACATAGGATCTTTATTTTGAAGACAGCTTCCTACTCAGACTCTCTAGGGACTAGTATTTCATAGTATATTTTCTCCTATCTTTTATTCTCCCATGATTGAATATGGGAGATGAGAAATCATAAATTCCTTTTTTTGGCAGTTTTTCCATCTACCTCTGATTCAGAGTTTTATTAAAAACAGTCCCTATTCTTCATTATTCAGAGATAAAAAGTAAATTCATAGCTCTTTTGTGAAGGAACAGCTATACAGAAGAATGTTGTAAATAATAATAATAAATAATAATTATGATTATCACTCTGACACAATTGTGTTTGAAATTGTAAATAATCATTATTTGTTTTAATCCATTATAAATGTGCTGTTCTTAGCCATGACAGTCTCATAAGCAACTGAGATATGTCATTTGCTAGTATAAGACCAAATACTCATAAATATTTTTTAATAGATATATGTACCTATTACTCAGGGTCAAGATTAGGCTAGGAATTAAAGCAAATCATACTTAGACATAGTGTTCTACTTAGGTTTCCTGATTTCTCCAGCAGAATAGATAGAATTTATGAAGATAAATTATATCCTTTATAGTTTTTAAAATTAAAATATTATCATCAATCTGTTTTTATGTATTTGGGAGAGTCAAGCTCATTTCCACAGCTACAACTACTACTTCTAAAACTATCATCATCTAGATTTGTCTTAAATATTGAATATACATGGAATTAAAGAGTAAACAGAATTTGAAAGCTTAGAGGGAACTTAGAAAATTTTACACAGCAAATTAGGGAAAGAGCTGATACTAGAACTAAGGTTCTCATTCCTAGTCCAATGTTTTTATTTTTATACCACATGATCTATTAGTTCTTTTTCAAAAACTATTGCTATTAATCATTTTTGCCTTTGTTTTTATGACAAAGCTTGGCCCCTTGACAAAGATTTAAAACATTTTTATTTCTTTAACATTTTTATCTGATTATGAAATTAAAATCAAATGGGTTTTATTTCTAGAACACTAGAAATCATTAATCAACTTTTCCTTGATAAATAAGATGGTAATAAGGTAAAATATTTATTAATGATTTTCATTACTAAAATTTCATGAGTCATTTTGCATTATTAATGCATTGAATCCTTAAAGGCCTAATCATTTCTTCAGGTCCACATATTTTTGGTGGTTCACGAGGAAATAAATTTTATTACTAGAATAAGTTTTAAAACAAGTTGAGGATGTACTAAGAGCTTCCTATGAGTTACTGCTAAAACAAATAGCTAGAGCCAGCTCTGATTTCTGAGTAAAGACAGAAATCCTTTACTTTCAGTTAATGGTCAACTGTGAGTCATTTTTTAAACAAAAATAGGTTATAACCGGGCACAGTGGTGCTTGCCTGTAGTCCCAGCTCCTCAGGAGGATGAGACAGGAGTATCATTGAACCCAGGAGTTTGAGGCCAGTGTAGGCAACAAAGTGAGACCCTGTCTTTAAAAACAAAAAAGAAAAAATAAGTTATAGAAAAAATTAAATTAGAAATGGGAGAAAACATATAACATGGATGACAAAAAGATAATGTTAATATATAAAAAATTCCTACAAATCAAAAAGAGAACACAGAGTATCTCTCTTACTAAAATAAGCAAAGATAATGAATAGACAGTTCAGAAAATAATACATATAAATAGCCATAAGTATATAAAAATGTTTATCTTCAGTATTCGAATACTAACAGAACTATTAGGTACTATTTCTTGCCCATTAATTTTTTTTTTTCTTTTTTTACTGATAATTCCCACAGGTGGTAAGAATACATTTTCCCACATTTTGGCATGTGTATAAATTTGTACAAACTCTAGAATGCAGTTTGGAATTCTCTCTCTAAAGCCACAAAATTCCTTTTCTCAAAATGTATCTTAATATTCATGTAACAACAACACTCCTAACCCTTAATTAATATTTTGAAATAAAAAAATAAAATAAATGTATCCTAAAGAATCTGGTACAGGCCGGGCGCGGTGGCTCACGTCTGTAATCCTGGCTCTCTGGGAGGCCAAGGCGGGTGGATTGTTTGAGCTCAGGAGTTCGAGACCAGCCTGAGCAAGAGCGAGACCCTGTCTCTACTAAAATTAGAAAGAAATTAATTGGACAACTAAAAATATAGAAAAAACTAGACGGGCATGGTGGCACGTGCCTGTAGTCCCAGCTACTCGGGAGGCTGAGGCAGTAGGATCGCTTGAGCCCAGGAGTTTGAGGTTGCTGTGAGCTAGGCTGATGCCACGGCACTCTAGCCCGGGCAACACAGTGAGACTCTGTCTCAAAAAAAAAAAAAAGAATCTGGTACAGGCAGGATTTAGTATATAGCAGCCCTTACATTGGATTAAATAATTAATGTAATTGATAAATAAAGATAGAAACTGAGATTTATTCCTTGACTTTGCTCTTTAAGAATGAGCTATTTCTTCTTAACCTCTACTGCAGCAATTTGGGTTTTTCTTTCCTTCTTCACTGACTATAATAATTCACCTGCCAGTAGTTCTCACGTCACCATTAAATGATTCAACCAAAAAAGTCTTTTTTAGTTTTCATGTTCTGGATTCCATGTCTGTGTGGCAAGTAGAATATGTATCCAAGTATGATTTAAATTGTGATACCTGTCAGCAGTTGCAAAGACAAGAAAATACATTTCAGCCTTGAATGGTGAAAAATTGAAAGCAACTTATACGTCCATCACTATTGGAAGTGTTAAATAAATTATACTGTATTCATTATATAGACTAGTATGTACCTGCTAAAAAGAATGAGGTACAAATATGGAAAGGTCACCAAGATTAAGTAACAAAAACAAGTTCAAAATAGTATATCTAGAATGATACCATTTATATATTAAAAAGAAACAATTCAAACTGTGTGATTGTGTGTTTGTATAAATGCACATGCATATATATCATATATAATACACACACAGATGCACATGATTAGAAAAGATCTAGAGCAGTGCTGTCCAAGAGAACTTACTGTGATGAGGGAAATGTTCCACATTTGCACCATCTGACACAGTAGCCCCATGTGGCTGTTGAAAACTTGAAATGTGGCCGATGTGACCAAGGAACTGGATTTTAAATTTTATTTAATTTTAATCAATTTAATTTTAAATAGCCGCATGTGGCTAATAGCCACCATATTAGAAAGTGCATGTCTAGAAGAATATGTACCGGTTAATAGTGGTAATATACCCAAGGATTTGGATTTAAAAAAAAAAAAATAGTGTTATATCTAGTAAAGGTTTGAAGTTGTATGCCTGTTAATGGGAGATTTTTGTTTTTACTATATTTTACAATAAGCATGTACATATATAATACTTGTATAATTTTCAAAACTAATTAAAAGTAATTTTTAAAAACGTGAAAAAGGCCGGGCGCGGTGGCTCACGCCTGTAATCCTAGCATTCTGGGATGCCAAGGCGGATGGGTCATTTGAGCTCAGGAGTTCGAGACCAGCCTGAACAAGAGTGAGACCCCGTCTCTACTAAAAATAGAAAGAAATTAGCTGGACTACTAAAAATATAGAAAAAATTAGCCAGGCATGGTGGCACATGCCTGTAGTCCCAGCTACTCGGGAGGCAGAGGAGGGAAGATTGCTTGAGCCCAGGAGTTTGAAGTTGCTGTGAGCTAAGCTGACGCCATGGCACTCTAGCCTGGGCAACAGAGCGAGA
This sequence comes from Propithecus coquereli, assembly GCF_000956105.1. Taxonomy (NCBI): domain Eukaryota; kingdom Metazoa; phylum Chordata; class Mammalia; order Primates; family Indriidae; genus Propithecus; species Propithecus coquereli. Next base: position 8,641,782 of record NW_012133857.1, on the reverse strand, counting down.
CTCTGTCTCAAAAAAAAAAAAAAAAAAAAAAGGGGGAAAAAGAAGGTGTTGTAGTAGAGAAAATAACTGGCTTGATGTGAACTCAGATTTAAGGCCTGACTTCATTCTTAACCTTCATTCTAACCTTAACCTTCACATTTGACAAGAGAGATGATAATGGCACAGTTGGTGGAATGTTGATTGAAAAGTTACGTAAATTCAACCAGAACCATGCCTAATACCCAATAAAGAATAAAAACAAAACCAGTGGATTTCCTATTGGTGACTTAACAATTATTACTACCCTTAACCCAATAACTACCCAATATCAAAATCAGATCGTGAAGCACTTTTAAGCAATTTGAAAATCTTAAATCACTCCTGAAAATATTGGCTTGCTAGCTAGTTGGGGCTGGGCAAGTAGGAGGACTATCTCTTTCAATCATAGAGAAAATTGAAGATGGGTTTCTGTGACCACTGAGACTAGATTATCTGGCCTCTCTCCTCATCTGAACTACTGTCACAATCTGTCACAATGCAGTCTCTCTTTCTCTATCTCTCCTTCCCCCACCTCTCACTAGAAGTTATCTTTGGTGGACACCTGCTCACAGGAGAGCTTTTCTGTCTCTTAAGAGACCAAATTTATAGGCAGTATTGAAAATATTCTGAATCCCCTTCTTGAGCTGGGATGGATTTGGTCACTGATGCGAAACTGGAAAATGGAGCTGATGACTGAAGGAATTCATAACGATAAAAATAGTGTGGCATAATTTTGTAGAAGAGAAGTATTTCCATTTACAGATGATCTGCCAGTAGGATGAATTTTAATTAGTAATGAAATGTTTTGAAAGATTTTGATTTTATAAATGTTGAAGTAAAGCAAATAATCATCTTTATTAATTGTTTGGGGGAATTATATTCTCTAGGATTTCGAGCAGTCAAATTTACTTTGCACACCAGAGATCTGCTAAGCACAGTATTATATATTCTCAACTCCTGCAGTTTATCTATTGAACATATCCAAAGCTTGAGTACTAATGTGCATTCCCAGCCACTCAAAGAAGCTAAAAGGATGTCTGACAGGCCCATCAAATGGGACAAGTCTTATTACACCTTCACTGGATTCAGGGACCCTGATGAAGACCTTGAACAAGTCTCAAGAATGGAAACGACCCTAACGTATGTAAAAGTTTTTATTTACCTAAACTGTTATTTGTAGTTCATGTTTAAAACTAAAGCCTGATTTTCCAGGAAAAGTAATCCCATCAGTATGGTTAATCCAGTGACCGTTATGAAAAAGACATTTCATTTTTCTTACTTAAGGTTGCCAGAATACTTCCAACTGTATTTATAATTTTTTGGTCTTTTGATACCCAACACATGCAGGAGGTTGTTTCGTTTAAGTTTTAAAAATTCTATTCAAGTTACCCCTGGTGTATGGAGAAAGGCTGTACCTAAGACTATAAAAATGTTTTACACTTCTTCATGTATTAGACATTTCTAAGGGAGAGTTCAATAGTACTGTACTTTAGTATAATAATTCATACATAAAAAGATATATGGAGACAACATTATAAAATATCTAGAATAGCTTATTGAGAAAGAATAATTTTTTAAATTATAAAAGCCATGTATAAAATATGTTCTATCATTTGGGATGCCTGTTTATAAATTTACCGTCAATGTTTTTTGAGTAAGTCATTTTGGGACTCCATAAGGATCGAGCACATTCTGTTCCTATGGTTGTATTTAAAGAGTCCAGTGCCTTACCAGAAGACTCTCACTCATTACAGCATGGTAAATTATCCTTCATTATCCACTGGCTTGGGACCTGCTTTGTGGATCATCTGTCCTAACTCAGAGATATCCTCCCTTTGTTACCTAGCTAGATCCCAAATAAGGCTGAAGAGATAGGAAGGTAGCAGAGTCCAGTGCAGAAAAGGACACAAGTTACGTCCCAAGGCGTGTGTGTATGTATCTGTGTGTGATATAGTCCATGATATTTGTCTATATGTGTAACTGATGGATAAATCACCACCCTAAATATGTGGATTTTAATTGTTCAGATTCTCTTCTGTAAACAAAACTGAGATGAACTGTGGGTTTGGGAATGGTAATGATAGACCAGAAGTAATGAGACAGTAAAAAGTAGGGCAAAAAATGAAGAGTCATGGTGGCACAGAAGTTGGTGAATTTAAAACTTGATTTAGAAAAACAGAAGAGATGATTTAAGGTTAATTGCACACAGAGGCTACAGTGGGAGGTGAAGTAGATTGCTGCGAGCACTAGTTGGAAGAGAGATTCTCAGCCGTGCATCCACTGGGATATAGCATATAAAACTTCTCCTTATACCTGTAAGAGGATATTGCTCATTATCTCACACCGTGTCTAGATGAACAAAAGGTTGGTGAGAGTGATTGGCCTAACAAGTATAGAGAAAAGTGGGATCGAGTGAGTCTAGGCAAGAAAGCAAAAATAACAGTTGTTGGACCTTTACTCAAGCTAAAGGGCTTAAGAATAATGTACTAAAGAATTTCAGAAAAAATGAATTTCAGAGAAGCAGTTAGTCTGTGGTTCAGCTGAGTATTTTGCAGAGCACAGTTTTTTTTCTGGAGCTGGATGTGCAGCCATCATGAAAACATTGTACCAAAGACCTAGAACTAAGAGTTAGACAGCTGGCAAAGTAATGAAAACAGCTTGAAATTTAAAAAGGCCAGTTCAGTAAGAAAAGTGGTGTTCAACTGGATTCCTTGTCTAAGCTGAGTATTTATAATTTCTTTGTTTGTATGTAGTTCATCCAATAAAATTCCTCAGTCTTTAATAAAAGTGGACTTTCTTGTGTTATATTACATTATACTAGATAGTGAGTTCTTAGGAGTAGAGAACATGTTTTAATCATTTTTATGTCTACTAATCTACTTTATAGATTCATAGAACCTATCCAGTATTTTCACTGAACTGAATAAAAGAACTGTTGAATAAACGTGAATGTGATGTGCTGGAGGGTCCATGTAGAGAACTCAGGATTTAAGATAGAAGTGTAAAGTAACTTAATACAGATGGTAGTAATAGAAGTGGCTTAGTGATGAATGTAAAGGGCCATTTTTTTCTTAAAATACCTATGTTGATTTCACTGGTGTTTACTAAAAAAATATCTGGTATTTTTAGCAGCAAGAGAGAGATACATTATCTTAAGGAAATTTTCTGTGTGTTGATGTGTTGCGTTGCTATCAATTCTTGATTTCCTCCAAGGTATGCTTTGTTTTAAATTCAGACTCTATTTTGCATTATCAAGATAAGCTGAAAAAAATGTCATTTTGACTTTTCGTCTACCCTTAAAGAGGACAACAACTTAAATAGACCACTGTTTTAGAAATTGAAGTCAGTGGAAACTTAACTTTCTAATTCACTGATCATTATTATCCAGTCGAGTTGTCAGTAACTATTTATCTTTACAAACATTAAAGTAAATCCGTTATTAGGCAGATAGAATCTTTCTTAGTTTCATACAATGAAATGAATAATGATATAGCGTTATAGTAGATAGTTTTGTCTAGTTTTTAATGCTAATATTGGGGGCTCTTAGGTTATATTTCTTAAGCATGGGTATCTTAGTGACTTATCTGAACCAGATCATCATACCTCATGGAGTTTGAGTTTAGCTTAGGAAGGTATAATTTTAGAGCAGAAAGGCCAGGCTGTTAGGATAAGAGAGGACAGCATCGTGCTGAACTAAGGCAAGAAAAGGAGTACTGCTCTTTGGGTCCTTAAAGTGAATTGCAGTGTAGACTCTGTGGAGTTATGACACCTATACTGATTTGAAAGGTTTCATATCCCTATTTCTTTAACTTAACCTGATTTTTCAACTCTAGCGTGGACCCAGAGCCCCTTCAAGCCAATCTTGACCTGTTCCCAAACAGAGATATTGCCCTATTTGAAGGAACCTCTGCTAAGGGTTTATGTTAGTTTTTCCCAGCAAGGGTTCCAGAAGCCTGTATCATAAAGGCCAGAATGGTATCTGGATCAATTTCTCATTTCATTTACTACTGATTTTTTTAAAATCTGTAATTATTTTACAAATTGTAAAGTTGTTGAACCATTTGAGAGCTTTCAAATTACGCGAATCAAGTGATTGCCCAGTACGAAGATTTAGGGTGCCTATAACTTGACTAAAACCTGTTAGCAGTCATGGTCATTTTGGCAGTGTACAGTTTAAGTTTTTAATTTTATTCTTGTATTATTTAATTCATCTTCATTATATAGTTAGGTTATAGAGAGGAATTATAAGGATCATATGCTGAATTATATAGTTCAAAAGGAACATAAAAATGATAATTCTGCTAAATTACCTTAAACTGATCGTCACCTGATTTACAAATTACATTCATCTGATCAAAATTCTTTTTTTCTTTTTCTTTTTAATTCATTCTTGAAAGCAAGTTAAGATGGTCCTAATATTTCTGAACACATGTTAAAAAGAGAATATAATAGTATTATTTAGTGTAGACTTTAACTTTTTAAATAGTTAACTTTTTGTCTGTTTTTGGTTTTGCCGAGAAGTGCAGGCTGAAGTCTCTTAGCATTTAAATTTTTTTAGAGTTATTAATGGGTAGCACAAATACTTTTATTTGCATTTTCTCTTATTCTTGATTTCCATTTTTTTTAAATGATTAGACACATGAATAAATCGTAAAGGGGTTGAAAGCCTCATCCACAAAGTTGAAAATTAGCCATGAGTCAGTGAGTGCTGGTAACATATGAAATACTGCAGGTACTTCCACTGACCCACAGTCTCCAGTAGTTGGCAGTAATACCACCTTTCAATCATTCTTCCTTCCCTCAAAGTACAAATGTTCTACTGGCTATATTGTATTGTATATTTCAAAATTGGAATTGTCAAATTCTTATGCATTTTTTTCCTCTATGCTTTCAGTCACATGCTCTAAAATTTGAGAAGAAATCACAGCTTAAATGCATTTACTGTGCCTGTAATTTCTTTCAAGGAATCATATATCTGTCTTGAGCATTTTTAAATATTTT
>NW_012133857.1:8476732-8636713 GCF_000956105.1 Propithecus coquereli | reverse complement strand
ATTGGCAGAATGGATTTTTAAAAAATATGATCCAACTATATGCTATCTAGAGAGATTCACTTTAAATCCTAAGACACAAATAAGTTGAAAGTAAACCTGTAATTTCTTTCAAGGAATCATATATCTGTCTTGAGCATTTTTAAATATTTTTAAAAGAAATTATGAAAATAAATCAGTTAAGTTTTTTAAAAACACAAAATGCAAGAATTATCAGGTCATAAAAGCTCTATTTAATCCATTTTCATTTTATATCCAGCAATTACATTTTAATCTACATTTTAGGACATGCTATGTAATTTTGAATTTCTCAGCAAATTGTGTTTTATCTCACTTCAAAATCACTCTATTGTATACCCTATAAAAGTGATAAAATGAAATTTTAATACCTAAGGAGTTTTTGAAATTATATACTATTATAAAAGGAATTTTCCAGTCTGGAAAAAAGTTAGGAAATGCTGTTCTGTGTTGTAGATTTTAGTATTTCCATATTTTGGATATTCTCTGATTACCAAATAATATCAACATATTTTAATTATATAACTTGTGTTTGGGAGGAGCCAACAGGACTCATTTATATCTAAACAAAATAATCCCATATGAAATGAAATGTCTGTCTCACTGAAAAAACATGTCATGGAACCATAGAAAGCCATTGAAATACTATTCTGTTAGCTACTGAGGTACCGGTAAATGTCAGAGGTCCATTTTTTCTATTTGACTTAGCTCAAATAGTTACATTTCACTTTCAGTGTCTAAGTTCTGAATCAGTCTTTGTGTCCATGAAATACGATGTTGGACAACATTGGAACTATTTCCATAGAATATTTGGGAATTTGATAGTCATGATTTAACTCATATCATGCATTTAAATATTCTTTCCCTTGTTTGTAGGCTAAGTAAGTGTTTTTCAAATTACAGATCATAATGCACAATTTAGTGATTTGGAACCAACAAAGTTGTTTTGCTTTGCTTTGTTCCTTTTTTTAACATTTTAAACTATATATTGTGAATGTATTTCTGGTAGTAAGTTTAAGTATTACTTCTCAAAATATTTGGTTTAGTTACACACACACACACTCATGTATGTATAAATGTGTATGCGTATGTATATACTGGCTCACCGTGTAAAATATTCCTTACCATGGGTTGCCATCAAAGAAGTATAAAAAGCTATTGGTCTAAATGCTATACTTTGTTTCATACAGTTTGAGGCCTAGGAGTTTGAAATTTATGGCATTTTAATTTTATTGCTTATTTGTATGATGGTTCTCCTTTTCATCCTCTTAAATCCATGAAGAACTGAACTTCTTTTGAGTTACTGAAATATCTTTATCTCAAAAGCATCATGACCCTAGGAACTAAACCAGATGATTTCATAGTCTAACTTTAGTCCCAATGCATGATATTCTGGCATTCATTTTCATGTATCTTTTTATGTTCTTTTGGCTTCATTTTATTGTTTTTTTCTCTTTGCTTGGATCTTATAACAATACATGAAATGTGTGTATTACATATATTGCTATAAGTGTAATAAAATCATTTTTGAACCAAGCCAAGGTCTAATAAACAAATTAACTACAATGAGATACCACTTCATACCCTAGGATGGCTATAATCAAAAAGAGAATAACATCCAAGGTCGGGACTTTAAAAAAAAGAGAGAGAGAATAACAAATGATGGCTAGGATGTAGAGAAATTGGAACTTTCATCCATTGCTAATGGGAATAAATGGTGCAGCGGCTCTGGAAAACAGTTTGGCAGTACTGCAAAATGTAAAACATAGAGTTACCATGTGGCCCAGCAATTCCATTCCTAGGTATATAGTCAAGAGAAATGAAAACAGACATCCACACAAAGATTTGTTCATAGCAGCATTATTATAATAATAATAAAAAGTGGAAATAACCGACATGTCTATCAGCTGGTAAATGGATAACTAAAATGTGGTATATCCATATAGTGGAATATTACTTAGCAAAAAAAATGGAATGAAGTAGTGATACATGCTACAACATGGATGAACCTTAAAAATATGCTAAGTGAAAGAAGCCAATCACAATGGACCAGATATTGTATGATTCCATTTATGTGAAATGTCTAGAATAGGAAAATCTATAGAGACAAAAAGTAAATTAGTGGTTGCTGAGGCTGGAGGGCAGGACTGGAGTAACTGCTAATGGGTACATAATTTCTTATTAGGGTGATGAATGTGCCCTAAAATCAATTGTGCTGGTGGTTGTACAACTCTGTGAACATATTAAAAATAGGTGAATTGTATATGAATTATATCTCAATAAAGCTGTTTAAAAAAAGAACTATCACTATTCTTTTTAAAAAATTTATTCATTAATCCAAAGCTGTATGAAGAAATAAAGATCTCAGCAAAGGTAAATACATGGACAATTATAAAAACTTATATAATTGTAACAATAGTGTGTAACTCTACTTTTTGTTTTTTCCATGATTTAAGAGACTAGTGCATTAAACATAGTATTAGTTTATATTTTTAAACACATAGTGTATAAAAATAAAATTTTGTGATAACTGAAAGGGGTAGGAAGAAACTGTTAAAGGAGCAACATTATTATATGTTATTGAAGTTAAGCTAGTATAAATTCAAATTAGAGTGTTATAACTTTAGGATGTTAAATGTAATCCACTTGGTAAGAACAAAAAATATCTAAAGGACATATACAAAAGGAAATGAGAAAGAAATTTTAATGTTTCACTATGAAAAAATCAACTATACTACAAAAGAAGACAATAATACAGGAAATGAGGAACAAAAAAGTCACCAGGCAAATAGAAAATAAATAGCAAAATGACAGAAGTCCCTTCTTATCAGCAGTTACTTTAAATGTAAATGGATCGAACTCTCCAGTCAAAAGACAGAGATTGGCAGAATGGATTTTTAAAAAATATGATCCAACTATATGCTATCTAGAGAGATTCACTTTAAATCCTAAGACACAAATAAGTTGAAAGTAAAAGGATGGAAAAGAATACTATTCCATGCAAGTAGTAACCAAAAGAGAGCAGAGGTGGCTATATTAATATCAGAAAAAATAGACTTTAAATCAAAAAAGACTACAGGAGACAAAAAAGGACATTATATATTAATAAAGTTCAATACAGCAAGAAGACGTAACAGCTATAAGTATTTACCCACCTAATAACAGACCATCAAAATAACAAAAATTGATAGAATTGATGAGAAAATAGAGAGTTCTACAATAACTGTTGGAAACTTTAATACCTTGCTCTTAATGGGTAGAACAACCAGACAGAAGATAAGATAGAGGACTTGAATAACACGATAAACCAGCTAGATCTAATAGACATATACAGAACATTTTACCTAATAACAACAGCATACACATTCTTCTCAAGTGCACATGAGACATTTTCCAGGATGGGCCATATGTTAGGCTAAAACTTAAGTCTCAATGGATTTTTTTTAACTGCTCCTGAAGCACTTAGTAGATTTTAAAAGGTAGATATCATACAAAGTATCTTCTCTGACCACAATGGGATGAAGTTAAAGAAATCAATAACAAAACAGAAGTAAAACTGGAAATTTCACAAACTTGTGGAAATCAAACAAAACACTCTTAATAAGTAGATCAAAGAAGAAATCACAAGGAAAGTTAAAAAATACTTAGAGACAAAATGAAAACCCAATATATTAAAACTTATGGGACGCAGTGAAAGCAGTGCTAAGGGCGAAATTTATAGCTGTAAACATATTAAAAAACAAGAAGAATCTCAAATCAACAGCCTAATTTTACAATTTACGAAACTAGAGAATGAACAAACTAAACCCAAAACTAGTAGAAGGAGGGAAATAATAAAGATTAGAACAGAGATAAACAAAATAGAAAACGGAAAAATGATGGAGAAAATCAACAAAACCAAAAGTAGGTTCTTTGAAAAGATCAATAAAATTGACAAATCTGTAGCCAGACGGACTAAGAAAAAAGAAGACTCAAATTACTAAAATCAGAAATGAAAGTAGGGGCATTACACCAATTCTAAATAAAATAAAGAAATAAAAAGGATTATAAGAGAGAACAATGAGCAGTTGTATACCTAGATGGATAACCTAGATGAAATGGAAAAATTTCTAGAAACACAAAATCTACCAAGACTAAACCACAAAGAAATAGAAAATCTGATAAGACCTATAACTAGTAAGAAGATTGAATCAATAATCAAAAATTTCCTAGCAAAGAAAAGCCTGATGGTTTCACTCATAAATTCTACCAAACATTTAAAGAAGAACTAACACTAGTCCTTCTCAGAATTTTCCAAAAAACTGAAAAAGGAACACTGCCTAACTTATTATAAATGAGGCCAGCATTACCCTGATACAAAAATCAGACAAAGACACTAAAACTACAAACCAATATTCTTTGTGAACATTAATGCAAAAATCTTCAATAAAATACTAGCAAGGTGAATTCAGCAGCATATTAAAAGGATTATATACCATGATCAAGTAAAATTTATTCCTGGAGTGCAAGAATGATTCAACATACAAAAATTGATCAGTGTAATACACATTAACAGAATAACAGAACGAAGGAAGAAACCCCACATGATTATCTGAATTAATGCAGAAGAAGTATTTGAAAAAATTCTTTCATAATAAAAACATTCAACAAACTAGAAATAGAAGGAAACTACATGAACATAATAAAAGCCATACATGAAAACCCATAGCAAGCATCATCCTCAGTGGTGAAAGGCTGAAGCTTTTCCCCGCAGGTAAGGAACTAAGCAAGGATGCCTGCTTTCACCACCTCTGTTCAACATAGTACTGGAAGTCCTAGCCAGAGCAGTTAGACAAGGAAAAGAAATAAAAAGCATCTATTGGAAAAGAAGAAGCAAAATTATCTCTGCTCACAGATGATATGGTCTTATACATAGAAAACCCTAAAGATCCCACAGAAGAACTTGATAGAACTAATAAATTCAACAAAGAAGCAGGATACAAAGTCAACACTCGGAAATCAGTTGCATTTCTATATACTGACAACGAACAGTCCAAAAAGGGAATTACAAAAACAATTCCGATCCATGATCATGGGGTATCTTTCCACATATTTATGTCGTCTTTAATTTCTTTCAGAAATGTTTTGTAGTTTTCATTGTGCAAGTCTTTTACCTCTTTAGTTAACTCCTAAGCATTTTATTCTTGATGTATTTATAGATAATTTCATTTTTTATAAACTCAGCATTTCTTAAAGTTTTTGACTAGTAAAGGTTAAACTGTCTGGCTTACTTGGTATTTTACTATGGAGTAAATACGAGACTCCTGTTTGCCTTAACTCAATAGTAATTAATTGGACTTCTCCCTAATGTAAATAAAGGCTCTGAATTTTTAAATGTCTGTGATTACAAAATTAAGCTAAGAATTAAAATTATTTATGTGGCAAATTCAGGCAATAGTGATCCTCTTGAAATGCAATAGAGTATTCTCATTTAGAGAATAATTCAGAAGTTTGTCTCTTAGACCTAGAGTATGGACAGACAGGGTCCCCATGTGTTTCCACATTGGACAGGAAGGGACTCTCTTTTCTTTGCCTTACAGTTTAATTTGCATAATCAAATTACATGTTGTCAGTTGATCTCACTGCAATGACATTGAGATGAAGTACATATTAGATAATAAAAGACTTATCTTTCCCTCATGGAGGTAATAGGGTAATGGGGGAAATAAGACATGTACAAAGAAGTTATTATACAAATAGACTGTGATTGGTTCAAAAGGGAATACTGAAGAAGCACCGTGGCCAGTCACAGAACAGAGGACAGAGGTTAGGGTGAATAAGTCCAGAAAGATTTTAAAGTAAATACAGCTCTTGGCTTACTTACAGTTTGTTTTCGTAGTTTTTAATTAATGGGGGAAAAGATCAAAGTTGCTCAGTGGGAATCCACATTGCCACATTCTTTTTTGCTCCTAGACTATTGGTGTAACTTCCTAAAGGATCTTTCCACTACAAGTTTCTCTTCCCTACAACCCAGATTCTATATTCCCTCAAACCCACCTTCTCAATTTTACAAAAGGATTTTGTCACGTCATTCTCCTTAATACCTTACATTATCCGGAGAAGCATTTCCCAGTTGGTAGCCTGCAAATCTCCAGGTATTCATTTATGAAATTGCATGGAGGTTGGTTAAGGAAAACAAGGGAATGCCAATAAGAGACAATTTTTAAGAAGTTTTGAAAAATAGAAAGCAGATGGGATCAGAACTATGGAGAAACAAGCCAACCAGAATGGCTGCTATCAGCTTTACAATTTATGTGTCCTGTAGGGTCCAGCCAATGTAATAAGAAACAGTAAGGGGGTATATGTAAAGGCAGAGGTACATTTGCACAATTTATGATTGTCACCAAGAAAATCCAAGAGAATTTTATTAGTCAGGGTTCTCGGTTGCCAGCAAAAGAAACCAACTCTATCTAATATAAGTAGAAAATAAATTACAAGGATGTCAAGTATCCTGTGACGTTTACAGGAAGACTGGAGAACGTGAACCTGGCCTGATGGGTACGAGCTGAGAAGTGAGACTCCCATTTTGCTGCAGATGCTTTTGTGTGAAATCTTTTACCCTAAGAATAGATCCATGTACTTATTAAAATAGTTTTAAAGAAAAGAAATATAGGGACTGCTGATAATGAAAATGTTAATGAGCGTAAAAAATAATTCTGAAAATTTGTCTCATGATGACTTTCACCTGACTTGTTAGTTGCATTGATTTGGTCAAAATTCTGAAACACATGTTATCTCTTGTACATAAGCACCAAACTGGAATGAAAATTCTGTTGATTTTTTTCCAGTTTGATTTTTCACAAATTCAAGAATAAAGACAGTCTCTACAGTTATTTCATTGTGTTTTTTTCTCTAGATAAATGCTTGAAAACAGTAGCCAGACACTTAACACTTTCTTTTTTACTTATTTTTTATTTCTATTTTGACGTCGTTTCAGACTCATAGAAAAGTTGTAGGAATAACACAAAGAAGTCCCATATACTCTACCCCCCATACAGATTCCCCAAATGTTAACTTTTTTACCACATTTGCTTTATCATTCTCTCTATGTATAAATTTTTATATGTAAATTAGGTATATGTATACATTTTTTTCCCTGAACCATTTGAGTAAATTGCAGCCATGATGCTCCTTTACCCCTAAATACTTAGGTTGTATTTTCTAAGATACAAAGACATTCTTTTATATAACTATAACATAATTGTAAAAATCAGGAAATTAACATTTGATAACAATACTATTGGCTAATCCCTAGACTTTATTCAATTTCACTCATTTTCTGAGCACTGCCTTTTATTAAGAAACCTCAGATCATGAGCCACATGCAGTTGTCATGGCTCTTTAATCTTTAATCTGGAACAGTTCCTCAATGTTTCTTGTCTTTCATTACCTTGATAAGTACAAGCAAATTATTTTGTAGAATGTCTCTCAATTTGAGTTTATCTGATGTTTCCTCATTATTAGAGTCAGGTTATTCATTTTGGCAGAAATACCCCAGAAGTGATGTGGTGTTGCTTTCGGTGGATTATACAAGAGGCACATGATGTTGATTTATCTTGTTACTAGTGATATTAACTTGGATCACTTGATTAATGTTTTTGTTTTGTTTTGTTTGTTTTGTTTTTGAGACAGTCTCACTCTCTTGCCTGGGCTATAGTGCCGTGGCTTCAGCCTAGCTCACAGCAACCTCAAACTCCTGGGCTCAAGCGATCCTCCTGCCTCCGCCTCCCAATTAGCTGGGACTGCAGGCATGCGCCACCATGCCTGGCTAATTTTTTTTTTTTTTATGTGTATGTATTTTTAGTTGTCTAGCTGATTTCTTTCTATTTTTTTAGTAGAGACAGGGTCTCGCTCTTGCTCAGGCTGGTCTCAAACTCTCGAGCTCAAACAATCTGCCCACCTCAGCCTCCCAGAGTGCTAGGATTACAGGTGTGAGCCACCAGGCCCGGCTCTGATTAATGTAATGTCTTCCAGTTCCTTCCACGGTAAAGTTATTCTTTTTCCTTTTAATTAGTTTCTTTCGAAGAGATATTATTGAGCAAATGAGCTCGCTGCCCAGTGTGCACAGAAGCCAATAACTATAACACTGGCTTTTTAGAAAACAAAGACTTTTATTGCAAAACTGGTCAGCAAAGAGACAGGAGTGAGCTCAAATCTGTCTCCCCAATTTGTGGTCTGGGTTAAACTTACAGTTTCAGAGGGTAAGGGAAAGGATTTAGGAATGTTGGCTTGGCAGGGTCTGATTGGAGAGCTTTGTCCATTTACAGAAAGGTGTGTTGAGGCCCCTCATCTTTCAGGCCAATAAACCCTATGTTTCTGAAAGAGCTCTGGCATTCAAGTTACAGTCATGCCCTGATCTTCTTGGTTCTGAGGGGAGAAGTTGTTGGTCCTGGGTGTTGTTAGAGGTCAAAGGTTTTCCTATTGCACATGCCTGAGCTACGTGACTTGGAGTTTTTGGCTCTGTTATACCTAAAAGGTGACTTGACATTTTGTTATCAACAGAGTATACCCAGTTTGGACTGGTCCCATGGTTACGGAGATACTTAGAGCTATGTAAATATTCTTTTACTCATCAGAAATTTACTCCCTCACTCTAATATTCATTGATGAGTCTTGCCTGAATCACATATTACTCTTACGGTTACCAAGTGTTGATTTCCTAATTTCATCTTGTCTTCAGGCTGGGCTCCTGTGTTCCCATCGTTCCTTGAGTACTCCCTTACTCTCTGGTTCATCAAGATGATCCAGGCTCATCTGGGCTGTCCCTGCCCCAGAGTCTGATTCAGCCATTTTGCCAAGAAGCTCTGGTTCTTTCTAGTAAAGAATAGATTTTAGAAAGCAACATCTGGGTACTACATGTGTTCAGTTGCTACTAATCCTCTCAGTGGCCAAAGCTAGGAAACACATATCTTTGTATCTATATGTATATTAAAAACCATGATTAGAACCTTCATTTCTATCTCAGTGTTTAAAAACAAAACACAAAAATTATTAAATTAGGCCAGTTGATATTTATATACTAAATGTAGGAATTTCAAAAGTCAAGTCATGAATGTATAATCATAAGATTATACAAGGGGACTTCAAAAAGTTTGTGGAAAAATGGAATTAAGAGATAAAAATATAAACTTTATTTCTCGACATAAACTCTGTCAAGTTCAAAATACATTTGTAAGCAATGATACCAGCTATTTATTTAGCCTATCTGTGAAGAACTAAGGGTCCTGGGAATTTAACCACGTCAATGCACTCTTTTTTGCATAATTAACCGAATAAAAATCGGTGACCTTTAAAGGTTTTTTAAGATTAAGAAACAAAGAAATCAGAAGGAGCCAAATCAGATTGTAAGGTGGATGCTTCATGATTTCCCATCGAATCTCTCTTAAAATTGCCCTTGTTTGATGGGAGGAATCAGCGGGAGCTTTGTTGTGCTGGAGAAGAACTGTCTGGTGAAGCTTTCTGCTAAAGCCTTGGCTAACTTTCTCAAAACACTCTCATAATAAGCAGATGTTATTGTTCTTTGACCCTCCAGAAAATGAACAAGCAAAATGCCTTGCGCATCCCCTAAAACCCTTTGTGCTTGACCAGTCCGCTTTTGCTTTGAGTAGCCATTGCTTCGACCGCACTTTGTCTTCAGGATCATGCAGGCATAGCTGTATTCCACCTCCTGTTACAATTCTTCAAGGAAATACTTCAGGATCTTGATCCCACTTGTTTAAAATTTCCATTGAAAGCTCTGCTCTTGTCTGCAGGTGATCTGGGTGCAATGGTTTTGGCACCCATCAAGTGGTAAGTTTGCTCAACTTTTTTATTTCAGTCAGAATTGTGTAGGCAGAACCAGTTGAGATGTCTGTAGTGCTGGCTGTTGTTTCTGCTGTTAATCCTCAGTCCTCTTGAATTAGGGCATGGACAAGATTAGTTTTCTCCTCCCAAACTGATGTGGCTGATCATCTTCAACATCATCTTGTCCCTTCTTAAAATGAGTCATCCATTTGTAACCTGTTGATTTATTTGGGGAGTGTCCCCATAAACTTTTCATAAAGCATCAATGATTTCACCGTGCTTCCACTCAAGCTTACCATAAATTCGATGTTTGTTCATGCTTCAATTTTAGCAGAATTCATGTTGCTCTGATAGGGGCTCCTTTCAAATTGATATCTTCTCCTTCTTAGTGCCTCAAACTAGAGATCCTGTTCAGACATGTTATAACAAGTTAATATGAGTTTATTTTGCTACAAAAAAAATTTGAAATTCATGCATACTTTTTTCATAATATGCATTTTTCCATGAACTTGTTGATGTCCCCTTTTATTTCAGTCTACATTTTAAGGTATTTGGTCCCCAAACTAAACATGGTATGTCATTTGATAATTCATTTGTCAATGAATCATGCTTTCTCTTACATGATTTAAAGTAAATTGAATAACATATATTACTTAATAAATGAGGAAAGGTTGGAAAATTATAATGCAATATCTAATAATGGTGATTTATCACACACCATGCAGAAGTGATAAAATTTTTACCAATATTCTTAAAGGGGGTATAGGAAGGATTATTAATTGCTATGCAAATTAGTGAATCAAAAAATGTCGAACACCTTTATCTAGAGGATAAGGTCCTAATTCCTTTTCCCAATGTGCAAGACCCTTCGTGGTCTGACCCCTCCCCCAGTCTCTTCTCATGCCCTCCCCATCTCGAGGCATCATATGATCTGGGCATATTGGTTCATCTTATAGATCCTTGTGCATTAGTATGATTGGTATGCCTTTCCCTCTCACCTACCTGGAAAGATCTGATAACATCTGTCAGGTTTCAGATCACATGTCACCTGTTCTACAGAACTGTCCAAGCAGAATTAATTACTTCTTCCTCTTTTTTCATGATAGCTCTTATATTTTATTCTAATTGCTTATCTCTATATTCCTTATTAAATGTGTCTGTCTTTACAATAGGGACTTTCTATTCCTTGTAATCCCAACTCAATGCAATATCAAGCATTCAGGATAAATGTTTAATAAATGCATAATGAATTGGTAGTTCCAGTATTCTAAACATGATAATTTTTTAAATACTATAGATAACAACATCTAAAACCTTTAAAGTGACTATTAAGGAACCTTTTTTCTTTTCTTTTTTTGAAGACTTTGGCAAGCATTTTTGGGATGGAGATATGAGCTTTTCTGCGGCAGTGTTATATTTTGTGACCACCACTGACATATCCCACAGGGGTTTCTCGGACGTCCTGGTGATGTGAAGCTGTATGGCATATCTGCGTTTGCTCTTGTGATCATTTTCCCCCTGATCCCCTGAAGTTTTCTCTTGCACAGCTGTGCCTAGGGCTCACCCCACCCCCACTACTACTCTTAAACTCCGAAATGTTCCCCTCGGCCAAGAGTCACCTTGTCATTCTACCCCACACGTTCCTGCAGCAACTCTTCAGCTTCCCAGAACTCCACCCAGGTCACTCATTTCTCCAGACTTCCCTTAAGGAGCCAGAGACCCTGAGCAGTAACAAGCTCCCCTGTGTCATGATGATCATAGCACCAAGTAAGAGGTGATTTCCAGGAGGGCAGTGCTGCTCTCTGGAAGGCCATGCATGTTGCCTTTCAGCTCTTTGCTGAAAGCAATCTTCTCCTGATCCTTAAAGCATTTTTTATTTTTTTTTTCTTTTAAGACTGTTCAGGTAAACACTCTAAGAAATACAGGATTAGAGAACATCTTTCTGCTGAAACTATTATATAGTTGATATAGTTGAGATGAGACATCACCTGGGCATTCGGTTGGTTGGAAAGAAATGGAGGTGTAAATGAGCAACAGCATAGTGAAGAGACCCACCTGGAAGGAGCAGGTGTTTTTGGAGATTTTGTGGCAAAAAGACTAGATTGGTAAGGTCCGACCAGTGGAGGGACTTGGATAAGCATCAAGAGCTCTGGGTATTAATATCCAAGATTAAAATAAAGGGAGAAATTGGAGTCTACCCAGCTAGAATCCACAAAGTAATCTTTTCAAGTTCCTTCACGAGGATGCATGCCTCTTAATTGTCACCAGTCCCGTTGGATATGTCTTCTGAGTTTGACTTTTAGACCTTATTAGCTCTACCATAACATTATTTGCTCACTTGCTCTATAATTATTATTCGTTCTACACTCACATGTATATGACTGACATTAAGTGAAGATCTAGTGTAGGTTACTGGAAGTAGTAATAGACATAAGTGAAATGTTTTGAAGTATCTTTAATTTTTTAAAAATTATTCCATCTCTAGAAATTTAGTGACAGGTTTGATGTAATTAAAATTTAATGTTTTAATATGCAAATGAAGTTGTCATAACTAGAATATGATTTGACAGGTGCTGGCAGTTCTCCAAGCAACCTGTTTTAGAAGCAGGTATTTCTCTACAGGAACAGACTTGTAGAAGTAAAGGTTTGATTGAAAATTCAGTTCAGTGTTGGGGCTGCTTTAAGGTAATGTATATGTCTCTTAATAGTAGAAATGTGTTTACATTATGGTTAGTATTGCAAAGTATCTCTCTCTCTCTCTCTCTCTGTTTTTTCTTTCTAGATCCTGGTTAGATAATAACGGAAAAAGCGCTGTTAAAAAGTTGAAAAATAGTTTGCCACTTAGAAAAGAACTAGATCGTTTAAAAGATGAACTATCTCATCAGTTGCAACTGTCAGATATCAGGTAATAAGAGAGAACCTAATTTAGAGATTAAAATCAATATGAATTACTTACTGGTAAAGCTTTCCGGCAGCTAAGTATTTGCATCTTTAATTATTCTGATAACTAAATATTCTTCAATTATCTTTTTATAAGCATAATCAAATGTTCATCTGTGTAAGAAAATTATTAATTTCTTGTTTTAAATATTGAAGTAAGGTTTAAGTACTGACATTTTTGGCATAGTAGTTGAAATTTTTTTACACAATGAGTTTGTAAGAAAAATATCTTTTTCATTGGGTGCCAGTCAAATGGGGGGGGTAAACTCACAACTAGTGGAGACGGAACACACTGTGTGGGGGAAAGGCACACCTCTAACCCTGGCTCGGGTGCGGCAAAGACATTACATGTAACCACAGTGTTTGTACCCCCATAATATTCTGAAATTAAAAAAAAGAAAGAAAAATATCCTTTTCCATATACACATAATATATAAATAATTATGCCCCATCATGTAAGATTGGTATTTGAGTTTAAAAGGAAGAGGGGAGAAAGAAAATAGTTCTTGTATTCTTGGTTCTATGTTATATAGCATAACTTTTTAAATAAGTTTTCATAAACTTGGAAATTGCAGTTATATAAAGGTACATGTTGAAATTTATTATGAAAATAGATTTAACAACTCTTAAAACTGTAAGGAAGGGAAAAGGCGGGCGTCAGGTGATTCAGTCATTGAACTCCCCGTTATTAGAACCCTGAAAAATTGTCAGCCAGTCTCATGCTTAAACATTTCTGGTACTTTTTGCTGTAGCCTGTCTTGTTTTCAACCCTCATTATCTGGACTTTTTTCTTACATTGAACCGAGTGACTGTTTAGATAGCATAATAGCTCCTTTTATTCCTGTGCTTATGGAGTACAGATAGTATTTACATGTACTGTTCTTGTATATTCAAATCATCATTTTATAAGGTAATTCAAATTTCAAAGCAAAGCTTTTTAGACTTGCAGTGTGTGGAATGTTTGTGTTTATGCTTATAGCTGTTCTTTTACCATGACATCAGTAGTTTTTAGATCAAGCTTTGATTATAGGGGTTTTTTCCAATTCCATAATTTAGTAACAAACTTTCGTACTAAAAACAAAATAGTAAGATCATTTTTTAAAGTTTATAAAGTCAACAAGTTCATGTGCATGAAAATAACTTTTCTAGTATAAATTTAAAAGGATCTGTCAAAGCAGACTGGGATTAGGAAAATCAAAAGATTTCTTAAAAATAAAAGGAAATAAGCATTATTTTACAATATTGTGGAGAAATTTCTCAGCTTTAATTTATGCTATGGGAAATATCAATAGATGTAACCCACATAAGCAAAAGCTCTTTGAGGCTCTCATTTTTTAAGAGTATAAAGGGATTCTGAGACCGTAACATTTGAGGACCATGGACATAAGGGCTTCTCCACTTACTGGAAAATTGGCCAAGAGTCCAGCAAATGGAAACATTGTGACTAATGACATTGTTTTTCATTCTAAAAAGCCTATATGAAAGACCATTTATTAATAAAAACAACATCTAGTAGTTTTATCACTTGAAATTTTTAAATTTCAAATCAAAAATTAATGTTAATTCTTTGAAATTATATCTTAGGTTTTCAATTATGATTTAAAGGGAAAAAATTTTAAGCCAATTTTCATTTTATCAGAAATGACATTCATCAGAATCAATATTAGGATAAAAGAGGAACATAAAGTTTTTTGAGAGCCTGTTTTGAATGCCTAAGTCCTTCACATATATGATTTCATTTAATTTATTCTACCTAGGAAGTAGGAAATGTCCTCACTTTGCGTGTATGAAAGTGAAAACCTTAGAAAGGCTAAAAGCAGCTTGTCCCAGGTCACAGAGCTAGTAAATCGCAGAATAAGAATTCAAAGGTGGGCCAGGTGCTGGTTCACACCTATAATCTCAGCACTCTGGGATGCTGACGTGGGAGGGATCACTTGAGGCCAGAAGTTCAAGAGCAGCCTTAGCAAGAGGGAAACCCTGTCTCTACAAAAATAGAAAAAATTAGCCAGGCATAGTGGCATGTGCCTATAGTCCCAGCTACTTGGGAGGCTGAGGCAGGAGAATCACTTGAGCCCAGGAGTTTGAGGTTGCTATGAGCTAGGCTGACGCCACGGCACTCTAGCCAGGGCGACAAAAAAAAAGAAAAGAAAGAATTCAAAGGTGGGTTTTCTGATCTGGCTTTCCAGATCACAACCAGTGTTCTTTACATTTACACAGCAGAGCCTCTGTGATGTCGTGTCAGTATCAGATTCCATTAGTTTATAAAACAAACAGATTACATAATGTCATCAAATTCACTTTCTCCAGAATAAGATAAAAAGAATCTGATAAACCTAACTGGAATTCCTGATTGGAACTTAAATCTAAAAGGAAATCATCATTATAAAATGTGGAGGAGAAAAATATTTTTTCAAGGTTTTTCCCATTTCATCCTCTTATTTTAAAATAGAAACAACATAGTGTATTTGCTTGTTTTAAATCTTTGGATACTTGAACAGGGCAGTAAAATTTTTTCCTTCTGGTAAACCATTCATTTTCCATTTGATTGCTTCTTTAAAAATCAGCTAGCTTGGAAACCGCTCAGTTAAAACATGGCTGCTTCAGAAAGAAATTCATTGGCTTTCCCAGGATTCAGACGGTCAGGTGAGTGCTCTCCCCTCCCTCGGGGGGCTGGCTGCTGATGCACCTGTGTGCTCTGTTGGCTTAGGTGGCAGAGGAGCTGGGGCATCGCCCATCGCTGTAGCCAGCTGCACAGTTTAGGCCGATTAGCACAGCAGAACTTGGAAACACTTAAAAAAGCAAAAGGTAAACTTTTTCCACTTTCTTCTAAAATATCACCTAGCTGCTATCCACATCTATAAATTGTAGTAGAAAACTAAGAGACTTTATCACAGCCGAATTTTTAAATGTGTTCCTCTGAATAAAACAGCGACATAAAATTAGCCTTTAAGCTTCTATTGAATTTAATCCTGAGTTTATAACTCAAAGTTAAGTAATTATCTGCATGATGCTAAAAGAATGAAGCATCTCTGGACCATAACCAAAGGGTTTATGCTCTATCATCAGGATGCACAGTCCTGTTCACAGACCGTTCTGGCGTGAGTGCAGTGGGCCACGTGATGCTGGGAACGATGGATGTCCATCACCACTGGGTGAAGGTAAGAAGGAGCTTGAGAACTAAAAAATCTCTTTGATTTGTGGTTCATATGCTTTCATTTCAAACAATGCTATAATGTCATTGAACTAAAAATTTAAATCCTTGCTTGCTTCAACTGTTTTCGAGTAAGATGCTTAATATCATGTAGTTAAAATATTAAAAGGAAAGACTGATTTTTAAGGCAGTTTTTATCTGGTAATGTAACAGTCTTTTCTGAAGCACAGCCTAAGAGCCTGTATTCTGTTGTTTTGTTTTACTTGTTTTTAACAGATTTATTAAGGTATAACTGATACTTAATAAACTACACATAATAGTGTGCATAATTTAGTAAGTTTTGACATATATATATATGCCTGTGAAGCCGTTACCACAACCAAGACAGTGAACATATCCATCACCTGGGAGGGAGGGCTTACAAAGGGTCATCTGCTCGTGGCTCCTTGTAAACCTTCCCTGTAATCCCACTACCCCCTCCCCAAGCAACCACTGGTCAGCTTTCTGTCACCCTAGATTAGTTTGCATTTTCTAGAATTTTATGTAAGTGGAATCATAGAGTATGCATACTTTTTTGTCCGGTTTCTTTCACTTATTTTGATATCCATCCATGACGTTGCATGTATGAGAGTTTATTACCTTTTTTGTTATGTGGTATTCCATTGTATAAATATACCAGTTTGTTTATCCATTCACACATTGATGGACATTGGGTTGTGTCAGTTTTGGGCTATCACAAGCAAAGCTGCTATGAATATTTGTGTACAGATATATGGACATGTGTTTCCTTTCTCTTGGGTAAAATGCCTAGGATTTTGAATGGCTGGATCATATGGTAGGGTTATCTTAACTTTTTAAAAAACTGCCAACATTTACTATGGTCATCTTTTTAATTTTAGCCATTCTAATAGATATGTAGTACTATCTCATTGTGAATTTTATTTGCATTTCTCTAGTGACAGATAATGGTGAGTAAGTTTTCATGTGCTTATTTGCCATCCACATATCTTCTTTGGTGAAGTATTTGTTCAAATAAAATATATGGTAGAAAATATTTGCAAACTACATATCTGACAGACTTTGTATCTAGAATATATAAAGAACTCTCAAAATTCATTAGTAAAAAAAAAAAAATCCAACTAAAAAGGGCAAGAGACATGAAAAAACATGTCACCAAAGAGCATATACAGATGACACACGTAAGCACATGAAAAGATGTTCACCATTAGCCATCAGGGAAATAAAATTTAAAACTACGATGAGATATCAGTACATACCTATCAGAATAGCTAAAATAAAAAATAGCCACACCACCAAATGCTGGTGAGGGTGCAGAAAAACTGGATCACTCATGCATTGCTGACGGGAATGTAAGATGGTACAGACATTCTGGAAAGAGTGTGGCAGTTCTTATAAAACTAAACGTGCGCTTACCATATGACCCAGCAGTTGCCCTGTTGGGTATTTTATACAGAGAAATAAAAAATTACATTCACACTAAAACCTGTGCATGAATGTTCATAATAGCCAAAAACTAGGAAAAATCCTAATGTCCTTCAGTGTGTGAATAGTTTGAAAAAACTATGGTACATCCATATCATAGAATCCTACTCAGCAATAGAAAAAAATGAACTACTGATACATGCAGCGGCTGGGATGGCTTTCGAGGGCATTGCACTGAGCGAAAAAAGTCAGTGTCGAAAGTTTACATACTGGATGAGTCCATTTATATAACATCCTCGGAATAACAAAATTATAGAAAGGGAGAACAGATCAGTGGTTGCCAGGAGCTGAGGAGTAGGGGAACAGAGGTGTCAGTAGCTGCAAAAGGGATCCCTGTGATGGAACTGCTCTGTGTCTTGACTGTGGTGATGTCACACAGATCTACACATGTGGTAAAGTAGCATAAAATTGAATACACACAGACACAAATGAGTGCAAGTGAAACCGATGAAATCTGAGTAAGATTAATGAATTATATTGATGTCAGTTTCCTGGTTGTGATATTACACTGTATCTTCACAAGATGTTACTGTTGGGGAAACTGGGAGAAAGGTACACGTACACGAATCTACGATTATATCAAAATATACACATGAGCAACCCATTGAGAGAAAAATTTAAGAAGTAAAATTATTTTTTATAAAATGTAGATTATAAATAATATGTAGAATTTTTATATTGCTATTAATTTTATCATAGCAGAGTTTTTGGTGCCTTCCAATTCCTCTTAAAGTTGTGTAGAGCCCAGCTTTTGATGTAAAATCTAAGTCTTCGACAGTCAGTCCTTCCCTGACTAGCTCCCGCCTCCCCGTTCAGCCTGTTTCCTTCCACTCGCCCACAGCAGGTCCCCTCCAGCCACACCAGACTCCCTGTTGTTTTTGAACATACTGTTTCTTTTCATACTTCCCTGTTTTTTCTGCCCCTCAAACATTCCCACATTCATCTTCCCTTTTTTAAATCCTATGTACCTTTTAAGACTAGTCAAATTAGACTTCCATAGACACCTTCACTGGAACCTCCTCTCCGTATCCATTCACCTCGATGTGGTGCTTAGTACACTGAATCCAGAGTTTTGTTTTGTCTCCTTGCACCCCAACTGTGAGCCGCGCCCAACAGGGACAAACTCTTATAATCTGTACACTTCAAGTGCCCAGTTCAGTGCTTAAGTACATGGTGGGTGCTTGATAATACTTACTGCATTTAATTGAATTTAATTGATTTAAAGTAAATTTTGAAGGAATAGACTTGGAGTTGAAATACATATACTTTATTTCTAAAACTTTCTTTATTATACCACTTAATCATTCTAAGCTAATTTAAGACTCTTACCTGAATATTTAAATATTAGTAGTTAGGACTTATTTTTATTTGGAATATATTTTTTTAATCCCTTCAATTCCTTTCTTAAAAAACCCCCAAGATTTACAGTGGTTTGTTTTGAATATTAATATTTCTAGCATTACATTAAGCCTTTTTCTTAACACTTACTTGAACTTACCTTCTAGGAAAATAATTTTCTTGCTAAAATTTCTCAATACCATTTATTGGAATCCTAAAATTGAATCATTAGCATAACATAAAACTAAATGTTAATATTTCTTTCCTTTTTTTTAATACTATAGCTTTTTGAAAGATTGCCAAGTTATTTTGACCTTCAGAGGAAGCTGATGCTTTTAGAAGACCAAATAAGCTATCTTTTAGGTGGCATACAAGTCGTTTATATCGATGAATTACAGCCAGTATTGACACTTGAAGAATATTACTCTCTTCTTGATGTGTTCTATAATAGGATAATGAAAAATAGAATACCTTTTCACCCTCAAAGTCTACGTGGTTTACAAATGATCCTTAACAGGTAAATATCTAAAACAGAAGGAGGATTACTTTTATTCTTTCCTTTAAGGGGGTTGTGTGTGTGAGTGCATTAAATTATTTTGTAGTTCAGTGTGTGGCTCTTAGGAATTAAAAAAAGCAATGTCACTGCTTATGTTAGCCACTCTCTTCTACACATTGAAAAGCCAACATGAATGGATTGAAGGATTGAATCTCGAGAACATTCTTTGAATATATTGCCACTTACTGGGCAAAGTCAATCCTATGGAAAACCTTGTAGGATTAAACCAATATTAAATCAGTAGGCAACATTTTTTGTGCTTGTACTTGCTGTTTGCCATGAAGCACCCACTGTGCTGGGTGCTCACACACATTCTCTTTGGCTCTCACAACCTCACCATCAAGTAGGTCACTGCCAACATTGTATGAATAAGGAAGGTCACCGGGCTCGGAAGTATGTAATCATCCGCATAAAGTGTCTTTCGGCTTTAGGTCAATGTTACTACACTTTTAAGGTGGATTTTCCTGGGGATTCCTTTCTAATTTCTTGAAGACTAATAAAACATGTCTCTGGTGGGGGAGTGGATGGAGTTAATAATTTTTCCTTTATGTATGTTTCCTTTCAGTGACAGATATGCTCCGAGCTTGCATGAACTTGGGCATTTCAACATCCCAGTACTCTGTGATCTAGCAAATCTCCAATGGTTTATTCTCACCAAAGCTCAGCAGGCAAGAGAGAACATGAAAAGAAAGGAAGAGTAAGTACTGTTAGCCTTCTGTAAAGTCGGATCATTCAATCTAACTTGTAAAATATCACGTATTTGGAACTCATAAATATGGGACCTTAAAACTCTAATAAACTTAGGAAATTGGCTGATTTGTGGATATTCCATATTTATTTATTCCTCACCTGCAACAGATTAGATGTGGCTGTTTTATAAGTATAATAACCTAAATTACGTTGCCACCGTGTACCTCAATTTGAGAAGTAGGGCTTGTTAATACAAAATTCAACTCAGGAACAGAATGAAAAGTAAGAACATCAGAAAGAAATTCTCCAGATGGAAAAGATTGCCAACAACAACTACAAAATCTTAATTGTTTAAAATTTTTTTTAACTGTTGATATAAAGAAAACTTTATCTGCATTTTAATTAAATTGAGAAAAATTTATAAAACAAAAAATTGCTTTAGTTCATGAACAGTCCTGTTTCTATGTTGTTTATATCTTTGAAGAAGTCATATTATAGACAGTACTTTCTTGTTTTGTAGGCGGTGAGATACTGCTCAATAATGTTTTATGCATCTCCTGTGAAGAAAGGAGGTATTACATTCAAAAAATGGTTATTTTTCTAAAGATGTTGCCAGGAGGTTCAGTTACCAAGCATTTATTCATTCGTTCATTTATTTAGCCAGCATTTACTGTGACTGTCGTGTGCTCGAAGCTGTGATATGTGCCACTAGTAGCTGAAGTCCTGGTCCCTGCCCTCCTGGAATCTGTTTCTAGTAGGAGACACGAGTGCCATGCATAAGTTGAGCAGGAAGAGGCAACGCTCTGGGAACGCGAGGAGCAGAGAAAGCTATGGCAGAGAAGCAGGAAGGAAGCTGAAGGGAACGGCTTTGCACATGTCTGGGGGGCGTGTTTCGAGGAGAGAGGAGAACAGGGACATGGCAGCTGGGTGTTCAGCAGGGTGCTGGTGGAAGCAGTTCTGCCTAACTGCCCCTTCGAGGCTCGATCCCCACGAAGTGCTCATTTACAAAGCCAGGGATATAAAATGGAACAGCCAGCAGCTGTCCATTTAAGAAGAGACAATGGGATCATTTTATTGATAAAATAAATGAAGGAGCTGCATCTCTTTGTTTTGCTTGTGGAATTGGTAATAACTCAATTGGCCAGACCCTATGATAGGAGTATCCTACTTCTTGATTGGTTGCCAAGCATTTGTTTGTGGTATTAATTTTCTAAATTGTAAGTCTGCTTTAATCTCTTGGGAGCAATTCCAGCCAACTTGTCATTTTTAGGACTGATGATTTTGTCTGCTGTACCATAGCTGCTGCTTTTCTCTATGGCCATTTTATAGCTTTGGAATAATGCTACTAGAGTGTGAGGAAGGAAAATTAAAAAATAAAATTCAAATAGGGTGATTTGTGGAAGTTCCCTCTTACCAGTTGCTCAGGCGAATAAAAACCCTGAGTCATCTTGGTGCCTCTCCCAACTTCCTCACTCGTCGTCTCCACCCCACCTTCAGAGGAGACCCAGAGCGTGCCACTTCTCCTTTGCTTTTCTGCCACACCTGGTCTAGGCCCCCATCATTTTGTAATGACCTCCTGTCTGGTCTGCAAGCGTCCGTACCCGTCCCCTCCACCCGCCTCCTGTCAGTGCTCATCAGAGCAGCCGGAGTGAGGACGCAGTCTGGTTGTCACTGCCTGTGTGTGCGTGTGCCTGCAGGGCCCTCCGTGGTGCTCCTGCCTCTGCATGGGCTCCTGGGACGCTCCCCTTACTTATTTTGCTCCAGCCCCATCTGCCTTTTTATCCTCCTCGAGCACCCACTGTGCACTGCCCGCCACCAATACTTCCTCAAGGCCCTGCACACATTCTGCCTTCTCTGGCCACACGGTGTGGCATGGAGCCCCGCCCTCCTCTTCTCTCTCCTGTCTATCTCGCCGGCCTTTCTGCGTTTGCCTTAGCACCACCGACTCAGCAAACTCTCTTTCCTTATTTATTCGCTCTCTCTCCCTCCAAACAGAAGGTGAGCTCCATGAGGGCAGAGACCGGTCTGTCTTCTTCCCTCCAGCACTGGCTGGGATCGGTGCCAGGCACACAGGAGGCCCTCAGGAAACACCCCTGACTGACTGTCGACTTTGGCTTTGGCTCGTGTCCTCAGCCCCTCTGGCTCTGGGCTCCAGAGCCCTCATCCCTGCACTTGTCCCCCAAGGGAAGGAGAACACTTGCTGCTGGTCCCCACGTACCTTTCCGCTTAGCCATGCCTTTGCCCCCCGAAGGCCTCTGACTCTGGGCCCAGAAGCCTTTGCCCTCACTCCTCTTCTTTGCTCTGTTCTCCCTGCCCTAAAGGTCTCCTTCCTTGTATTTGCCAGGTGGTGATTAAGACTGCCTTCTTTCCTTAGATGAAGTGTGCTCTTGGAAAGTGGTTTTCAGACACTTTTTAACTGCATATTTCTTTATAAAGTGGATCCTTAAGTAGAAACCCAATGTATTTTAAAAAGACAAAAGCTCGTAGCTGCTCTAGTTCAAGAGGAAAGAAATTAGAGACCACTGTACCCATAGGGCCCTCTGAGGTAGGGCGCTCTGAGGTAACACCCTCTGAGTACCTCTGCAGGCCCCTCGGCTTGTTGAACAGTTTAAAAACCACTATTATAAGCTAATATCTGGGTCCTGTCTTTATAGAACATGACCTCTCAAGACAGCATGACTTGTAGCTCCTGTCTCCTAACGTTGCCTGGCTGACGTGTGGAAAGTTACACTGTCTGTGGAACCCCCACTCCTTTGGAGGCTGGCGATAGCCAGGTGCACAGCTCTTACGTGGGGTGGTAATAACCCAGGTAACCTGCACCTGGACAATAAACCAGCTCTCCCTAGCATGACTCTCCTCACTTGATGTCTTTTAGTATTAATAATTCACTCAGATGTTTGCTCTCACCTTATAGCATGTATGAGGGCTGTCTGGAAAGTATCCAGCCATGTAACTGCTCTTGTCTTATTAACAATGGCTTAAATCCAGCCATTGATATTTCAAATTTTAAAATCACTTATATAAATTGGAAACAAAAGAAATGTATAATGGTGGCTCACACCTGTAATCCTAGCACTTTGGGAGGCCGAGGCAGGAGGATCGCTTGAGCTCAGGAGTTTGAGACCAGCCTGAACAAGAGCAAGACCCCATCTGTACTGAAAATAGAAAAAATTAGCTGGGTGTGGTGGTGCATGCCTGTAGTCCCAGCTACTCGGGAGGCTGAGGCAGGAGGATCACTTGAGCCCAGGAGTTTGAGATTGCAGTGAGGTAGGCTGAGCCACAGCACTCTAGCCCAGGCAACAGAGCGAAACTCTGTCTCAAAAAAAAAAAAAAGAAATGTACAATAATAGAAGAATGGTTTAGTTATTTTGAGACTTGCATATAATGGAAACAACCATTTAAAAGAATGTTCATTCATTCAACTAATATTTATTGAGTACTTATGTGTCTAGCAATTGCTGTAGAGTCACTAGTGCTGATACAGTGCAAACAAGACATGAAACTCACATTCTGACATCAGAGGCAGAGTGGTTTAACTTTGTGTTAAAAAAAAAATGGGGATAATTTTTGTTAAAGGAAAGGATGGTTGTTTCCCCTAGGAAATGTCTGGCCTATTTCTTAACATTAGAAGGAAAGGAACAGAACTTCCCACCAGCCACACTCACCAACCCTATATTCACAGACATGATGTCATGATGTTTCTCTTGTGTGTACTCAGCCTTCCTTCTCTCTCTCTCTCTTTCTTGAGGTATGAATATAATAAAGCCAAAAAATTATAAGGAAAGGCAAAATATAATTTTCAAAAAATATTTTTTAATTTAGTCTGCTGCTGACTGCAGAAGCACCCAAGAAGGAGGAAGGACTGTTACATACTGTTTTCCTACTGAGGGGACATGCCTGGAGGGAACCTTACCAGGGGCTGCCTTCTCATAACTTGATGCTCCTCCAAGATTGCACCCTTGAAGGACGGACAGGTTCTCCTGATTAGAAAGGTTGTGGCCTGTGGGTCTGGGAAACCCGTAGGCTTCCCTTAGAAGGAATGGGAACGCATGAGTTCTGCCCAGATTTGTATAAAGATGTGTTGTTGGAGAACCACACAGCAATGTGCCCGCACTGCGAGGCTTCTCATTGCTAACACAGGTTGTTAATATCTTTTTTTTTTTTTTTTTTTTTTGACAAGTGAAAAAGCCCTTTACGGAAAAAGATAGCTATACCCTGCTATATCAATGGTAGTTTAGGGTTCTTCCTATCTAATCCTGGAGAGATTAGGAGGAGGCGTCACTGGAACATTCTCAGAACCATCAGCCATGACTGCTGTCTGCTTGAATCTCTAAGCAACACTCCGCAGAGGAGTAATCTTATAGAAAAAGCTAACAGCACCTAAGAAAGCGATCTGGGCATTGTTAAAGAAAGGGATTCAGACATTATAGACCAGGATAACTAACTGCTGTGACCATTTCTGCCTTCAAATGTTTTTCTAGCTTATGGATATTTTATGGCACCTACTTTTCTCTTTTATGCAGAGTTTAAGGGTCATTAAATATAGGATATTTGGGTATTTTTAACTGATGGAATATTTAAATTAGACTGGTTTGGACACTTGACCGTGGCATTTTTGCTTTTCTCACCTTGTCAGATGAGCTTCCCAAGTAACATATGTATTGGTCTAGTCCAACTGTGAGGGTGTAACAGGTGGATTCTCTTGAACACGTCTCTAGACGTGCGGCATTGAATCCACTTACCAAAGCGCCATATTCATAGCCACTTGCCACCTGTGGGAGAGTATCAGAGACCTGACTCTGCCCCAGCGTTGTGTACTCTGTAGGCCTTAACTGAAGCCCCTGATGGAACAAGAGATGTCGTAACCTCAGGCAAAGGAGAGGGAACGGAAAGGGGTTGAGAGGGATAGGAAAGTAACAATAAAGAGAACCTGTCCCTGGTTTTGTTGTGAGCCTGGTGTTTATTTTGAGAATCTTTAGAAGTCAGTACTGTCCACGGGTTAAACTTTAAGTGGCTCCTAAAGCAAGGGTGCTTTTTGGGGGGGGGGGTTCCTCCCAAAATATTAAGGGGTACAAATGTTTTAGGTTACATGGATCACGTTTGTAATGCTTGAGTCCCAGCTATAGGTGTGCCTGTCACCCAAAGAGTGTTCATGGTACCCATTAGTTAGTTTTTTCCCCTTCTCCCCTTCCCCCTCCCCACTGGTGAAACCAAAAAACTTCTACACAGCTAAGGAAGCAATCAACAGGGCAAAGAGACAGCCTACAAAATGGGAGAAAATATTCACAAGAGACACATCCGATAAAGGGCTAATAACCAGAATTTACAAAGAACTCAAGCAAATCAGCAAGAAAAAACATAAGAAAAACACTGAAGCTAGCAGTTTTATATTCCTAGCTTTGTGTTTTCCTCAGTTGCTGACAGCTGCTAGGCGAGACAAGATAAAGAGGTTTTTAAATTATGGATTAGTTATTTTTACCCCATTATTGCTAAAATGATTAAACAAATGCTTTTAGAGATACACGTGGCAGTAACTCAGGAGGTTCTGCATCGTAACTATCAGCATGTCTTCCAAACATGTAATTTGGCCTTTGCGGGTACCATTGTAGTGTTATGAGTGGAAACTTACAGCCCTGATATTTAAGAATATATTTATATTGTATGTTCTTTTATTTATTATAGCTTATGGCAATATTATTTTTATTTTCAATGTAATAGGTTAAAGGTTATTGAGAATGAATTGATACAGGCTTCAACAAAGAAATTTTCTCTGGAGAAGTTATATAAGGAGCCCAGCATTTCTAGTATACAAATGGTGGATTGCTGTAAGAGACTCCTAGAACAATCACTGCCTTATCTACATGGGATGCACCTGTGCGTTTCACATTTTTACTCTGTTATGCAAGACGGAGACCTTTGTATTCCTTGGAATTGGAAGAATGGAGAAGCCATTAAGTAACAGAAATCTGTCTTATTTTTTTAAAGAGATAAGAAAGAAACTGTTAAATTAAACTTATTTAACTCCACAATTTGATATAACAGTTTTATTTACATATTACAAGAACAAAGTTTCTAACTGCTGCTTTAAAAGTAGACATTTCTAAACCAATGAATTTCTGCTAGGAAACTTGTTTTAAAAAGGTTTTATCTCCAGTCTTACAGTAATGATTGGCAAGACTGGGTAAAAAGATGTTAGAGTGAACATATTTTTAGTGATATGTAAATGAAGGATTTTACAAGAGTGATATATTTTTGTATGAGTGAATGTTGGTTTGGGGCTGGACAAGTTTGTGTGTGTAAATATAAACAGGCCCCGTGTCCAGAGTATAGCTCAGAAGTGATGGAGCTCATTTCTACATGTGACACGATGCAACGTGCATCTTTATAGTTACGTCTCATGTATATACACACACACGGATTTTGCAGCCAGAAATGGACACTTGATGTCCAAAACCGATGATTGATGGGTAGCAAAAATTAGATAACCAAATTTTTCCTAAGAGACTAGAAGGAAAAAAAGCAGTTGAATAAGCGGTCTAATAACCAGTTTATTAAAACATCTTCAGTGAGAAAGAATTTAATTTTAAACCCATAATTTCACCCCTTCATTAAAATACTGTAACTGTTGGTAGCATGAAACCAAAAGACAGGAAGTATTTTGAATCATTTAATGAGGTGACCTATTTGTTTTCGTGGGCAAACACTGTCTAGGAAAATTTTCCCAAAGAGCTCTAGGACTTAGAGTCGAGTGTAAAACAGTTCAGACCATCCAGGATTTCTGTCACCGCTCTCAACCCTTCCTATTCCTACCGATGTTTGAAACACTTTTATTAGCTCTGGCCCAGGTAAGCCCCTCTGGGTCACCTCTTGTTCATAGCGTACAGCTTAGCCCCACCTGGGTTATGGTGTCCCCAGAAGAGCCAAGGGACCTGATCTCTAGACTCAGTGCTTCTCTCTCTGCAGATAAACCCCAAGATTCCTTAGGATATATTTTTAACCAGATCCAAACCTCTCCAGCTCATTTCTCAAGAGGACAAAGTGAATCCTGGTTTGGGATGCCATTTTTCTGACTCTTGTTGCTGAAGAAATCAGAAAGGAATTTTTTCTGAAGTGCATTAGAAAGTAAAGGAGATGTTACGATCAGTTTTGAAGTATGTTTTAAATTTATCTAAAACACTCAAGTTTAAATTCAAATGTGTGTTCAAAAGAAGTATTGATTTGTTATTATTATAGTTTGTGCCTAACAACTATACTTAAATTTTGTTTTCTAGTGTATCATGTTGCCTGTAAAGATTTTCCAGAGCCAAATAATGTGAGTGAAAAGTTCCTTAAAGGTTATATAAGGAAATGTATTGGAAATGTATCAGGTTTGAATTATGCCATTTCCAAAATCAACTAGTATAGAATCCTCAGTAATATGTTTTGAACTGAATTTTATCTACAAACTAATTGTTACATAATAAATAATACCTACATCAACCAGATAACTCTTTTTCCTTGTTATCCAATTATTAGTGGTTTTATAACTATTGCAGTGTAATAGGAAATTACAAAAAATTGTAATTTTTTGTATATGCCTGTTTGATTTCTTCTCCTAATCTAACATAAAAGGACCAGGCCCCTCTAACTATGTTTCTGCAAAGTCTTGGGAAGAAATGGTCTCCAAAGGGACCTGAGCTCCAGATCAGGGCTAGGGCTGTCCCAAGGGAGAAACAGGACCTGAACTCACCTGGGGCCTGTGCCCTCCCCACCCCCAGGCTGTCCCTTAGGTCTCAACATTAACTAGTTCTTAGAGGAGCAACGTCTGTCCCCAGACCCCGCTTCTTCCACTCTCTCTTAAAGGCCTGCACCTCCAGACAGCCTCTCTGAGCTAATGAGAGGGTAGTGGGCCTTGAGGAGTGGGAAAGTGGGACAAGAGGGACCAGGGCCACGTCAAGGGCCAGCTCACCTTTGGAATCTCTAAGGACTGAGTACTCCTCCCAGACAGAGGTCCCTGGAGTGAGCCCTTCCAGCTCAGGACACTGTGCCAGCCTCCTGGTGCCCTGCTTTCCCCGTATTAACTCAGCCTCTTTCATGGAGGCCGCCCACCCCCAACCCCAGGTGCTCTGGAGGATTCTGTCCAGCTTCCCTGGAGCGAGCCAAGCAGATCAGATCAGTCCCGTGGAGACCACTGGGCCCTGAGGTTCCAGGCTCCTCTATAGGGGACCATGGTCCTAGCAGCCTCCCACCCACAGGCCAGGGTGCAGGAGCCACAGAGGTGTCAGGTGAGGCCTGGCAGCTGGCTGACCACGAAGTGTCTGCCCTGTTCCAAGACCATCCCCCTACCTATACCACTTGGCCACAGACCCCATCCTTGGGCCCTCTGACATGGTGGGGTCACCATAGGTCCCATCCCATGGGTAAGAATTGGCACAAGCCCCAGGGAACCCTGACATGGCATCCCGGTGGCTCCACCTGCTAAGTTGCTCTGGGCAAGGCCCACCTCTCACTTCACCTCAAGTTTCCCCACCTATGAAATGAGGCACCGAGGCATGTTCTTGGATATTCTTCCATCCTCAGCAGGTTCTGTCCCAGGAAGCTGGGGACCTCCCATGGGTGGAACTTGGTCACTAGCCCAGGTACTTGTTCTTTAGCAGTTGGGCAAGGACAGGAGGAGGAGCTGGAGCAGCCAGTGCCCCAGACAACTCAGACCTAGGCGTGCGCTGTAGGACCCCCTTCCTCCCCAAGACTCTGCTCCTACAGCCTGGTTCTATTGGCCACTCAAAACCCTTCATGGGGACTTACTTGTGGGGAGCATCTTAGGGAGCTTTTCTTTCCTAAGCTGACAGATACTGCGTATGGGGAGGCTGAGGCCCAAAATAGGAGAGAGGCTTGTCCAAGGCCCTCTGCCTGCTGCAGGCAGGAGAGATGAAGGTAGAATCCAGGTGTCCCAGGGCCTGCGAGGGATCTGAGCAGGCAGGAGAGCCCCCAGCTCTAGGCAAGCCCACCACCAGGTCAGCACCAGGGTAGGGTCCCCACCAGGTGGCCCTTGGAGCAGTACTGCCCCATCTGGGAGGGTGGTGCGTCATAGCAGGGAGAGACAGGGACCTTGTGCCTGGATTGCCAGGTGCGTCAGTCCTGGGCACGATGGCACACCTACAGAACCGGTGTGCAGACCAGGTGGGGCTGGCGCCCGTCAGCTCTGCTCCCTCCTTCTCCCACGGGAAGCCTGGCAGGCCTCGGCCCTCACCCTCCCTCCGGCCAGGCTGCTGGGGCGCCTCAGCCTCATCCCCTCCTTGCCGTAGCCGGGCATGGCGCACACAGGACTGCTCAGGTGCCTACAGCACCGTCTTGGAGTGGCATTTGTGCGCTCCTGCCCCACAGTGCCCACCACAGACACTCATCTGGGGGAAACTGGCTCAGCACAGGGCGTGGCCCAAACCGGAGGGGCCATCAGATTTTCACCCTCATCTTTGAGAGGTGGCTGGTTTTTCTTTTTCATTTTCTCATTTGTCACTACCACAGGCACTGGCCTAGACCCAGTATTGACGCGCATGAGCCAGAGACTTCCGGGTCAGCAGGTCAGGCACAGAGGCCTCGTGAAGGGAGGACGGTGCGGTCAGGGCCGGGGGCAAGGGACAATCTGTGTAGATTCCCGCCCTTGTACTGCACTTTTACCCCACCCAGAAATGCAGATTTTTAAACCTTGTCGTAAAATCCTTGGTGTTTTCCTTCTTAGTAATCCAACAAACGCTTCGGGCACCCCCACTGTGTGCAGACCCTGCCCTGGGCCCTGGGGACACGGCAGGGACCACATGGAAAGACGCTGCCTTTGAGGAGCTGACATCACAGACACTGAGTGTCACGTAGCCTCCCCTTCGCGTATTAGCTTCCTGTGGCTGAAATAAAGTGACTTAAAACAACGAAAATGGATTTCCTCACAGTTCTGGGGGCAGCGGTCTGAAAGCAAGGGGTGGCCAGGGCTCCGCTCCCTCCTGAAGCTCTGGGGGAGAGTCCTTTCTTTGCTGCTTCTAGCTCCCGGTGGCTGTCAGCTCTCCTCGACTTGTAGCCACACCGCTCCAATCTCTGCCTCTGTCCTCACCTCGCCTCCTCCCCTCTGTGTCCTCGGTGTGTCTGTCTCAAAACTCCCTCTGCCTCTCACTTACAAGAGCGCCTGTGATTGCCAGTAGGACCCACCAGATAACCCAGGATTATCAATCACCTATTTTGCCATATACGGTGATATTCCAGGTTCCAGGGATCAGGACATGAACACATCATTTTGCAGCCACCATTCAACCCACTACACTTGGTGACGGGATCACCATTGCAAACCCGACTTTGATTCTGCTCTTGAATGACTTTGCAGAGAGGACCCGCCGTCTGTGGGCATTGTGCCACGTTCACCCAAGATCTTGGCAGGGCACAAACTTTCTCTTCCTCTCTGATTTTATTTCATATCCATTCATGTCCCTGTTATGGTCTGGAGAGCAAGAAAAGACCACCTAAGACTGAATTAAGTCGAATTAGGAGTCTTTATTAGAAGGCCAGGCCAGCGACTACCCTCTGCTCCGCCACAGACGGCTGCACAGAGAGCAGTCCTGAGCCTCAAAAGCAGGGAGGTTTTTTACTACCCTAAGTTAGAGCTACGTGACTTTAGGCACGAGAGTTAGAACAACATTACAGCATCCTTTCCATAGCTTTAGGGTTGGGGACCAGCCTCGGACCACCTCCTGTTCTGATAACAATCTTTGAGCAAGCAGGTTTACAGAAGCAGAAAGCGTTCGTTCTAACCAAAGTACGTTCTTTCTTGGGTTAGGTAATCATTATAAAGTTCAGTTGTACAATACTACATACAGCTAAGGCAAGATTAAAAAGATTTAGGATTAACAATCAGTTAAAGGTCAGCCATTTGTACTTTTTCCATGATTAACAGAGCAGTTTTACTAGGATTCCATAGCAATAACAATTTTTCTACCTCAACAGTCTCCAAAGTTAGGGTTCCCCATGGGTTACAGCCGCAATTTAGCCTGCCCTAATTTTGGCCATTTGGGTCAGCTCCAGCCCCTCACTTTTCTTCTCAGCCTGCTGCGAGCCCTTCTGTGCACGGTGTCTTCTTCTCTCTCGCAGGGCTCCAGGACAAGGCAGCTGCGGGCCCTGCGTGTCAGTTACCCACTCACTGCCGTCCACTCCCGGCTCTGGGACGATGGACGGAATTCCTTTAAGCCCCCTCCTTCAGAGTGCGTGCCAGGGTGCCCGGGCAGGCCTTCCCGGTGGGGGGCGCAGGAGGCGCACTGCAGGAGGAAGGGCTCTCCTGCAGCTCGAGCTGCGGGACGGCTGCTCAGAAGTGTGGGGGTGACGGGCACAGCCCAGACGCGGGGCCCTGCCTGGTGATCACCTTCCCGTGGCCCCCTCTGCATGAACATGGAGCAGCTCCCCTCCTGCCCCGCGGTGCCCTACCTCGCTCTGCTTGCCCACAGCCCAGCCATCGGTGCCCCAGAGGGTTGCTTCCTGCTGACCCAGTGACTGTGGACCAGCCAAGGCGGGGCAGCCCAGGGAGCGTCTCTGCCATCCCGTCGCTGCAACCGCACCTTTCTCCACGAGGCCTCAACACCAGTCCTGGAGGGGGGACTCCCTCCCACGCTTTTCTTCCTCGGGGGCCCTCCCTCAACTCTAGTGTACCATATGGAGACTTTTTTACATCTCTTAGTCATTCTGTAACTAGAGTTTAACAAGTTTTATGTTAAACTTCCCCTGTTTAAATCCCTGTGTGGTTTCTGTCTTCTGATTGGCCCGGACAGATACGCTGACTCAGCAGCGCCCCCGCGCGGGCGCGAGGCCGGTGTGGCTCCTCCCTGGGCGCTCCCCCGCCTAGGGCTCTCTGCCCTCGGCCCTCCGCGTCCTGCTAGCACATGGCTCATTTATTTGAAAAACAAAACTTAACGATATCTTTGGCGCTGAGATGCAGCAGCCTTGCTCCTCTTCACCTGGGTCCGAGCAGCTCACCTCTTGCTCCAGAGCGAGGTGCGCCGGCTCCGTCACGTCTCCCCAGTCGGGGTGGCCCGCAAGTGTCCTGGAGGGAAGAGCTCTGCAGTCCTGTGGTCCGGGCGGTGGGGCCCCACAGCGTGGGCCAGCCCAGTAGAAACTGGCAGGTGGGGCAGGCTTGTGGCCCAGGCTGCATAGAGGAGGGCGTCCTGGCGCGTGAGCTCTGCTGGGTAGCAGAGGGAGGCGATGTGCGCTTTTAGGAACTGGTCCCTGCCGTTCTCACCCCAGGGGCCCACAGTCCCTCAGGTGCCCTGCTCTGGTTGTGTCTCCTAGTCCCTTTCCAGCTGAAAGCCGTGCAGTCACACTCCCCAGCCCACAGGGGTGACGTCCAGTTCCACGTGGCTCGAGGTGCAGCTTATTTGGCCAGCCCCTCACCCCCCATTCCGTGGGACCTACAGGCAGCACCCATGTCCCATCCCGAGTGAGTCCAGGGAGGTGCCCTAGCCCCGCCCCTCGTGGGCCTGGAACAGGAGAAGGCTCAGGCTCTGGGGCACACGGAGGACTGTCCACACCCAGTGGTCTCCGTGGGTCATGGGGGTAGCACACAGGGTGGGGGCCAGGGCAAGACCCACTCAGTCCAGCCAAGTGGCTCTTGGCTAGAAGGACAGGCAGAGGGATTTGAGGGCTCTCAGCAGCGGAGGGAGGGAGGAGCAGCAGCCCCTCCTGGGCAGGTGGTCCCAGCACCAAAGCGCTGTGTGGAGTGAGCCTCCAGCCCTAGGACTCTGATCCTCCTCAGCCAGGCCTGGGCTCCCCCATGTACGTTCCATCCCAGAGAGTCTCGCTGCGGCCTCCAGAGGGGCGTAGAGCAGGGACCGGCCACCCCGTCGCCGTCCTGCAGGTGCAGCATAGCTTGCCAGGAAGTGAAGAAGCCGGGCCTCAAACGCAGACCCACTGGCTCCAGAACTCTGTGCTCTGCCCTCCTTTCCGCACACCCAGCCATGGCCCTCGGCAGGGAGGTCACCAGTCTTGGTGCTTGTTACCACAGGATAGAGGGCAAAGCTGGCTCGGGAGCATCCACGGCCACATGTTCAGGGAAACCACGCAGAGGACCCCGTGCCACACCAGCAAGGCAGCATCGCGCTACAACAGCGACTGGGCCGAGCCAGGGTTGTGTGTGCACTTCCCGTGTCCCCGGAGTCCAGGACCAGGGGATCATTGTACAGAGGAGCCAGCTGAGGCCACCTGGTACGTCCCGGCCCAGGGCCCTCCCCAAGGCTCCAGGCCTGGGGCTCACTGGGGTCCTCTGTCCCAGGCCATCACCTGGGGTGGCAGAACCCTCTGTTCTGACCAGAACCACTTCCCCGGGGAGAGGCAAACTCTGCAAGGGGACAGCAGAGAACTTGGACATCCATGGGGCCATTTTCTGCCTAACAACCTGAGGTTAGCGTGTCCTTCACCCTTATTTCTCCAGCACATAGTAGGTTCTCAGTACACCTGTAAGATGGGCTCACACACTCAGTGTGCCTGCGGGGCTGTGACGGGCTCCCGAGGGCCAATTGCCCTTGTCCACGAGGCTGGTATCCGAGCAACCTGGGTTCATGGGTCCCCTTCCCCCCACCCAGGATCCCCATCCATGCAGGCCACCATGTGAGGGACAGGTCCAGGGAGCACACAGCTCAGTGTCAGGCCATCATGAAAGCCATCTCCAGCCCACACTGACTGGGCACAAGGTGGGAACAGGGAACAGGCAGTTCCCTGGGGCCCCGGGAGCCATGGGGGAGAGTCACGCCCTCTGGAGGGTCTTGAAATCCTTCGTGGAGGGTTTTCCAGTGTCTTCTCCAGGCTCCGCCCAGCAGGCATCAGAAGCTTCACTGGTGAAGGGTCTTGGGGGCGGGGGTCACGGGTACCCGGGTCTCCCCGTGTGCAAAGAGTAAAGTCCAAGGGCAGTGAGCTTTCTTGACAGGACGGGTTTACTCCCTGGGGAGGAAGACGCAGTTCCAAGCTGAGGGTGCTGTCTGGCAGTCCTCAGGGGTGCTGGAGCGCCGTCCTCTCCCCCGTCCCCAGCCACCACCAGGCACCTGAGCACCCACTTCCCAGCAAAGCCCACGCGCATAGGCCGCATGAGGCCTGCAGTCTGTGGCCTGCTGTGAGATAGGACAGTCCCAAAGTCCTTGCCGCTTTACTTGTGGCACAGGATTTGGGGGGCAGGGACAAGGCCAGGTTCCAGCCCTCACCACTCCCCCAACTCAGTAATATGTCCCTTGACCAGAGCCCCAAGTGTTTGTCAAAGGAGCTGCTGGAAGGCCTGTTGAAAAAGAGCATGGTGACAGAGGCCAAGGTGACTGTCCCCTCTCCTGCTCCCCACCCCTGGCTCCAGGCCTCATGTCAGCCCTGCCCTGGCTTCCTGCCCTCCCTGCACCTGCTCAGACCACCTGTCCCTGCGGACACCTGCACCAGCTCAGCCTGGCCCCGCCTGAGCCAGACCACTCCCCTGGCCCCCTTTGCCCCCTTCAGAGCTGCACTCCTGCTCAAAGACCCTCTGGTCCCCAGAGAGCTGTCGCAGCTCCCCCATGGCTCTCTCCAAGTCCTCCCACTCCCAGTGTCACCTCTTCCTCCCCTGCATCTGTGGCTCAGCCAGTGCCCTGACCTGCTCCGTCTCAGCTTCCAGCCTTCATAGCTCTGCTCAGGCCGTTCCTGCCCGCCGGGGTGTCCTCCCCACGCCTCAGGACCCAGGTGCTCCACCTTGGCCCGCACTGAGCCTGGCGCACGAACTCCAAGACCACCTTGCATGGAGCTCTGACCTGGGGAACTTGCCCAGGCTCTAAGACTGGAGGACAGAGCAGGAGGGAGCATTTCATGTGGGAGCAGCCCTAGAATTGGAAGGTACCAGAGGTGACGAGGGAGCAAGTGAGTGGCCAGGGGCAGAAGGCCGGGTATCTCACTGAACCCCCGGTCATTGGCCACACGTGAAATTGTGTATCTAGCAGCTGGGTGAGGGAACAGCGCCTGCACGCCGGGGCAGCCTGCGTAGTGTGTTGCAGGTAGGACCCCGTGGGCGTCTGGAGGCCTGGAGGCCCTGGCAAGGCTTGCCCAGACTCTGCTTGCACACCTGCAGTGATGGAGAGCTCATTCCCTGCCCAGGCAGCTCCCACAAGCAAAAGCTATTTCAAACGGGAGTTGAAATCTGCCCCTGGGGCTGGCCCCAAGGTGGCTGTGGGGCAGCCCCTGCCAGACCCGTGTCTCCTCCTCCAGACCTGGCAGCCTCAGGACCTCAGCCCTTCCCCAGGCATCATCTCCTTAGGGCACGACCACCAGACAACATAGCATCCCTCGCCCCCCGCAGTCTGCTCCAGACAGGCCCCCCACACCCTGATGCGCATTCTGCTCAGGAAACACAAACCTGTGCTTTGGGCTTTACCCAAAACAGTACCTGCCAGAGCCCCAGCGCAGCAAGTGCAGATCACCCGCGTGGGGTCGTGGAACAGACCCCAGGCTGGAGACTGCTGAAAAGGTGGCCTATGATCTGTGGTCTGTGGTCCCCAAGGACACTCAACTCCCAGGATCCCCCCAACTCCCACTCCTCCTCCCACTGGGGAAACTGAACATGAATTCCATCAAGACCCATGTCACCTGCCTTAGGCCACCAAGCCCACTTGGGGAATGCACATCCACTGCTGGCTGGCTTTCCAGACCAGAGCCCTGAGAGTCCACACTGACAGCTGTCTTGGAAACGGCAATCGAGCCAAACTTGATAGGAAGGTGCTGCGTACAGTGTCAGCAGAAGTGGCCCTGCCAGGTCTCACGGCAGAGGACTGAGCCCTGCTGTCCCAAAATGGCTCTGGGTGATTTGTCGAGGGGAATTGTTACCCTGGAGACTCTGCTGGTATAGACTGAGCCCTGATCCTCACCCCAAGCTGAGCCCAGATCCCCGCTGCAGGCTGAGCTTGTATCTCTCTGGGCACATCTGAGACGCTTGTTGGGATTCTTGCGGACTGGCTGAGCGTGAGGCTAATAGCCCATGCAAGGTCAGGATTGGGCTCCTGGCCCCAACTCTCTGCCCAAGAGCACAGCACTCCCTTCCAGGCCGCCTTTCCCACCAAGGCGCAGGGATCTGGTTACCTCTAGGCCCGGGCCCTCCCCTCTGCTCCTCAGCCTGACCTGCTCCCCATCATTTGCTGGCCGGGTGATAATGCACAAGTGAGTGTCCTGGAGAAGCCCTGTGGCTGCCCACCAGCAGTGACACCAGGACGTCATCAAGGTCACCCTTCAGGTGGGCCAGAGAGAGTACACACCAGTCCTCCCACCTACCCTGAGGAGCTGAAGGGCCCTGCCCTCTGCCATGCTCAGAGGCAGCCAGGCCCTTGGGATTGGCTGAGCCCAGCCCAGGCCTGACCTCTCTGCCACCTCTCGCCCCCAGGCCTGTGAACACAGCCACAGGCGGTGATGCAGGCCTGGCAGACAAGCTTGCTCACTGCCACATTGCGCAGGGAGGGAAACTGAGGCCAAGAGAGACAAGGCCCTGCCTGGGTCACAGGGCACAGTGGCCACAGAGTTTAGGCTGGACCCCAGGTCTGTGCCCCCCAGCTCAGAGAACTGGGGTTCCTGGGCTGCTCAGCCTGGGGCAGAGTGTTTCCGAGCCCACTTGCCCCTCCTCCCGCCAGTGTGCCTGGTGCAGGATGCAGGAGCATCAGGGTCCTCCATGGGCCCGTTTCCTGGAATAACGTGGAAACCCTAGTCAGGAAGGGGCATGGAGCCTCCCTAGCCTCTGACCTGTGATCTCCGGCCTGCCCCACCTGGGGTGAAGGGCCCTGGAGCCCAGGGCCCAGCAAAGAGTCGGATGAGACCTGGGAGCATCACCAGATGCTAAAGGGCAGGGAGGGGTGTTGTCAGCCAGTGTTGTCCCCACTTCCTGTGGGACACTGTCACAGTGGCTGTCTGTGGGACATAACTGAGTATTCACCTCCTCCTCACACTCTGCCTCCCTGACTGCGCTTATCTTTAAGGAGCAGGAAGCCTGAGACCCCGGTGCCCAGACCAGTGGCATCCAAGATGGTGCATTTGACCTCTAGAAACCCCACCCTCATTATAGTCAGTTTCCATGCTAAAAGATACGCCCAGTTGACAATCACCGTGGTGACGACAGGACGAGACCATGAAAAGACAAGGAGGAGGTGGTGTTCCTGTTCTGAGGAATTCTCCACCCGTTCCCAGAAAAGGCATAAATATTCCACCCTCTGCTTTTAATACCCAACCCCTTCATTAAAATAAATCCTACATTTTAACCCCCTCAGCTCTCACACCATGGGATCCATGGGCTGCGCCCCCCTTCGCCACGCCTGGCCAATGGAAGAAAGCCCGTCCTGCTCTCACTTTCAGTTTCATACGTCAGCTTCTGGACACCAAATGGGAAAGAGTCCCATCTTTGGGGGAAAACTGATGATCTTGGTAACAGCGTTCCTGAGCAGGGTTCTCTGGGTTAGACGTCCCTGAGCCGGGGCACCAGGGTCTCCTGTCCCCCAGAAGTCCACTTCCCTGGGACCTAGCAGCTCAAACTCCTTGTGGCGGGGGCACGGTGCTCCATGGGCAAAGCTGAGGACAGGGCTACAAGGCTGGCTCAGGGGCAGAGGTGCCAGCCAGGTTGGGTGATGGCTTCTGGCCACAGTCATCTGACATTGTTCTGCAGGCCCCACTCCCCTCCAGCGCCCCTGGTGGATTCTCAAGTCCATCTGGAGGAGACATTTCACCCGCAGCTGCCCCGGGACAACTTGGAGCCTCTTGGCATCTGTCTAGGGACACCAGTGGCTTCTCCAGCAGCTTCTCCTCAAACAGACTCCTCAGTGTCCCCAGGCCAAGCCTCTGCTGTCCTTCCCCCGGGACCCATCGCTGCACGCCAGGGGCTTCCTGCAGCCCTGGGCCAGCCTGACCAAAGGAGGCCAGGTCTGTGAGGGGGCTGCCTCCCACTCTGCCCGAGGCCCTCCTTTCCTCTTTCCCAGGGTGCAGGCTGTCCACCGTGCCCAGCTGAGCCAGTTCGATCAGCAGCCCAGGAACAGCACAGAGCCGGGGAGAAGCATGGCTCGCCCAAAAGGGAGCCACTCCTGGCTCCCTCCAGCCTCAGGCTACCTCAGAAGAGGGCTCCAGGCAGGGCCCCAGACCCTCTCTGTCCTGAGTGCCGTCCGCAAGCCCAGGCGGCCCATGCTGAGCCGCAGGACACGGGGCCTACAGCCCCACTCATCTCCTGGCTCTGGCTGGAAACTACACATACTCTTTTGACAGCAACATCAGAAGCCCAAAGAATTAGGAGTAAAATACCAAGGTGGCTTGGGAGCTAAAGGAAGTTCTAGAAAACACTGTGTCAAAATCAAAGTAAAATTTTGTGAACCAAAATAAAATCTTAAGGCTTCCCCTCACGGGCTGACTGAATGGACCCCCTCTTGGCCAAGGG
This sequence comes from Propithecus coquereli, assembly GCF_000956105.1. Lineage (NCBI taxonomy): Eukaryota > Metazoa > Chordata > Mammalia > Primates > Indriidae > Propithecus > Propithecus coquereli. Next base: position 8,598,292 of record NW_012133857.1, on the reverse strand, counting down.
GGTATCCTAAAACCAAATTGCCTGCCACGAGAGGGAGGTCAGACATGCCTCATCGTGACCCCCTCCCTTCTTGGAGGCATCCTTTGTAACCCATTAACAGGCCTAAGGCTACGCAAGACACACCTGCAGGTCCTCAGCTTACACAACCGATAGGTCTGTGGCTTATCTATGATTAACAGGCTTCCTTATCTTAAAACATTCCGGGCCTTTAGACAAAGCTTCATGTCTTCAACCAATTACAAGCCAAAGAATCTTCAAACCCACCTATAACCTGTATAACCCCTAAGCCCCCGCACTTCGAGATGGCCCACCTTTTCAGACCAAACCAATGTACACCTTCCACGTATTGATTTATGAATTTACCTGTAACCCGGCTCCCCGAAGTGTATAAACCAAACTAACCCAACCACAGCGAGTCCACTTGCTCAAGGCTTCTTGGGCGTGGCTCCGGGTCATGGTCCTCAAATTTGGCTCAAAATAAATCTCTTTAAAATTACTGTACAGAGTTTGGCTTCTTTTCCTTCGACAATTTATATTGGATTTGAAAGCATTTGGCATGTTCTTATAAGATCCCTGCAGCCAGTCCTGTGCTTCTGCGGGAGGCGGAGGGGGTCTTCACAGAGCATGAGGTTGTACAGGCGGGTGGCTGCTCTGGCCATGCGTGGCTTACAAAGGTGCTTGAAGGGCGTGGCCAGGCAAAGTCTCTCAGGGTTCAAAAGGAAAATTGGTTATTCCCAATAAGGACATTTTTCAGCTTGCAGGTGAAGGCCCAGGAGGCAGAAGGGCTGACAGAGAAGGTCGAGGCTGGTGGCTGAGGAGCTGGTCTGAGGGGGCTGAGTGCTGGCAGAGTCCCTCCTGGTGGTGAAATGGTGACAGGGATTGCTGAGAACGGCAGGGGCCTCTGCACCCTGGCCTTGGCATAGGTCGGTGTAGGTGGGAGGGCGTTTCTTGAGTCTGTGTCTCTGGTTGAAGCCTCAGACGAAGGCGGAGGGGCAGGTCTCTGGGCTGGTGTGGCGGTCAGGCCCTGGGGACTGGAAGGAGCCCCCTGCACGCTCCCTCGCTGAGACCTGAGACTCTCGGGGGTTCTCAGGGGAAGCTGCAGGTACATCAGCTTTCAGTGAGGGGTAGGTGATTTCTCCAGTTATCTCGTTTGCCCAGAAAAACATATCTAGAGGTTTCTTCCCCTGTTCAAACTGACTCGTAGACATATCTACACGGGAGAAAAGGGAGACCACACTGGTGCATCTTGGGGTGGAGGGTGGGAGGGAGCCTGGGCCTGGGCTGCCATAAACCTGAACCTGCACCTGAACCTCACCTGTCAGGGGGATTCGCTCTCCCTGACACTCTTGAAACCTTCCCAGGACAATGGGCAGCCCTAACTGGAGGCTCCAGATGAAGTCTAGGGTCTTCTTTTTTTTTTTTTTCAATTGTCTTTTCCAAATTTTTTAATCTTAACCAAGTATACTAGGGATACTTTACATCCTGACCTAGCTCAGATGTGGAGCTAGGAATAATTTCATGGAATATAAACAGTTATGTGCAATGGTCTCTGACATTTTCTGTTCTTTTCTACAATTAAATTCTACTATATTCCTTAAGAAAAAGCTGGTTATGGCCAAGCGTTGTGGTTCACACCTGTAGTCTCAGCACTTTGGGAGACCAAGGCAGGAGGATCGCTTGAGGCCAGGAGTTGGAGGTTGCAGTGAGATGAGTGCTATGATCGCACCACTGCAGTCCAGGGTGGGCAACAGAGTGAGACCCTGTCTCAAACAAAAAACAAAATAAAAAAAAAGAAGAAGAAGAAGAAAACGCTGGTTACCACTCCCTAAACTCATTTTATAGGAAAGCAGAAGTGATTAATGAACTACAGCTTCAAAAAACACTGTCCTAGATGAAGAGTATAGAAAACGCTATTTCTTCTTTTTATTATTATTAATTTTTTTATATTTTTTTATTTGTTTTTGAGATCGAGTCTCGCTTTGTTGCCCAGGCTAGAATGCTGTGGTGTCAGCCTAGCTCACAGCAACCTCAAACTCCTGGGCTCAAGTGATCCTCCTGCCTCAGCCTCCCGAGTAGCTGGGACTACCGGCGCAAGCCACCACACCTGGCTAATTTTTTGTTTCTGTTTTTAGTTGATTGGCTAATTTTTTTTTCTATTTTCAGTAGAGACGGGGTCTCGCTCTTGCTCAGGCTAGTCTTGAACTCCTGACCTCAAGTGATCCTCCTACCTCAGCCTCCCAGAGTGCTAGGATTACAGGCGTGAGCCACTGCGCCTGGCCACTGTTTCTTATATAATACAAAAAGATCACTCTTGCGTATTTTACAGAAGTATGACCACGTGTACTCAGCAGAATGGTCCCCCAAAGATGTCCATGCCCTAATCCTTGGAACCTGTGATTGTGTTTCATTCTATGGCAAAAGGGACTTTGCAGACGTAATTAAAATTATGGACCTTAAACTAGGAATATTATCCTGGATTATCCCAGTGGCCCGATCTAATCACTTGAACCCTAAAAAGCAGAGGGCTTTCTCTGACTGGGGTCAGAGAGATGCCGCAGCAGGAAAAGTGGGAGAGATTCGAAGCCTGAGAAGGACTCGCCTGGCTTGACGATGGAAGGGGCTAGATGGAAACCGTGTCAACAAAAGCAGTGAGCCTGGAAATGGATTTTCCCCAGAGCCCTTGATAAGAGCCCAAGGTAGACAAGACTTGCTGTTGGTCTTGTGAGACCCTAAGCAGAGCACTGAGCTCAGCTCGCCAGACTCGGGACCTGCAGCAGTAAGAGATATTTAAATGCGTGTTGTTCTAAGCAGCGACGTCTGTGGCCATTTGTCACAGTGGCAATAGGAAACTCATACACCGTGTGAACACTTGCCCAGGATCAGTGCAGGAGACAGGCTGCCAGTCTGGGCGGCTCTTTCTGCTTTCTTTCCATGACATTGCTCTGCCTTCTTTAGAATGGACACAGTGACTGTCACCCCTGAGAAACTTCAAGATGCACTGCCTAGAGTATTCAAGGCTCCGACACTTGCATCCTGAGTGTAGTGGGCCACAAGGCCATGAGGATGTCGGTGGGTCCTCCGGGGATTCCCCACACTCAGGGCATTGGGAAGCAGGGCATGGTGGGTTGAACAGGTAGGGGCTGGCCAGGAACTGGGGGACTGGACAGGTCTGAAGGGTTCAAAGCTCACCCGTTGGAAGGTTCTGGGGTGGAGGAGGCTTCGAGGGAGCTTCAGAGAGCAAGAGGAGCATTAGAAGGCTGAGGGCTCCTAGCAACCTGATCTTTATTGTGTAAAGCGTTCTGGCTCTATCCCATCCTGGATTCCATCTGGCAACCTCAGACCCCTCCAGGGCAGCCCCACCCTCGCACCGCAGCCCGCCCCAGCCCTCCTGCCGTAGTGCCCGATGCTCCCACCCTAGAGGTGGCCCTGCCATCACCTTCCCTTCCTGTAGCTCCTGATTTCCGGCAGTCCCATCACATGGCTCCAAAAACAGCATTGGGCTTTTTTCCGGAATTTGAATCTGTAGACAAGGAGGATGTGGGGATGTCCTCCTCTGGCGGGTTTAGTTTTGTTCAGCGTTCCAGGGCTTCTTGGATTAGGAACTGCCCATGGATCCGCTCCTCGCTCACCTGGGTTCGGCTTGCCCTGAGCCTCACACCCTCTTCACACCCTCGTCTCCTGGAGAATTAGATCCTGCTCCCCGTGTCGCCAGCAGCTAACTGAGACTCTGTCCCAGCCCAGGCCCACTTTGAATCCTCCCCAAGCTGCCCCTGATCTGGGGCCACCCAGCTCTGGGACCAGAGCCAGTCCACTGCACTGGCGGGAGGTGGAATGGCCGTCCTCTTGGACTGGACTAGTCATACAGCCAGGCTTTTCTCCTCACCTGTGTGGTGGTGCCTGCCTGACATCGGGCAGTCCTAGCACTACTGGAGCTAAGTGACAAATTAATCTCCTCTATGGATGAGCGGAGGGCAAGCCAGCGAAGCTTCATCTGTATTTACAGCCTCTCCCCATGGCTCGCATCACCGCCTGAGCTCCGCCTCCTGTCAGATCAGCGGCGGCATTGGATTCTCATAGGAGCGTGAACTCTGCTGTAAACTGCGCATGCAAGGGATCTAGGTTGCAGCCTCCTTGTGAGAATCTCATGCCTGGTGATCTGAGGTGGAGCTGAGGCAGTGATGCTAGCGCTGGGGAGTGGCTGCAAATACAGATTATCATTAGCAGAGAGGGATGTATAATTATTTCATTATATGTTAAATGTAATAATAGAAATAAAGTGTACAATAAATGTAAAAAAAAACAAAATAAAATAAAATTATCTCTACGCCCTCAGGTGCTCTCTACTCAGCAGCCTGCCACGGGCAACTTCCCCCATGAGTGCTAGTGACCTTGAATCTTCCCAGGGACCGCTGTGGGCCCATCCCTGGAAAAGGCCATTGCGAAGAGGAGGGAGTCGCCCTCTACCCCCCTCTGGCCACTGTGCTTGGTTAGGCCCGCGTGTGCCTCCTCCCTTATGTCCCCAGCACCTCTCCCTCCATCTCTGTCCACACAGGGCAGGTTTCCCAGGAAATAGTAACTCATTCCATTGCTTCATCGCACTTGATTGTGGAGACTCAGCTTGCGATGAATATAAGCAGGGGAGGACTTCACTCGTTCCCACCCTGGCATCCAGCTCTCCATTAATGTGCTCTGAGGCTTTTTCTTCCAAGCCTCTGAAAACTCTGATTGGTGGGGGGGAGGAGGGCAAGGGAAACACACGTAACCTAAACATCTGTACCCCCATAATATGCTGAAATAAAAAATAAAAAAATAAAAAAAAACTCTGATTGGTGGTGACTGGTCTTAGGCTCCGAGACACAAAGTTACATAAGCATCAACCTATGGACACGCGACAGTTCTTATCGGGTCTTTTCCATCCAAAATTCAGCCTCTTTCAGGCCAACCACCTGCTTCCTTTATGTTTTCTCACTATAATGCTAATGCCTTTGCATAGCTTTCTAACTGGCAGAGTTTTGCCAAAAATAACTTAGAACTGTAGTGGCCACTTTGGGGGAACTTTGATATGGACAAAATTGTTCATTTGAGAGTTGCCCTTGCTGGGCACGGTGGCTCACGCCTGTAATCCCAGCACTCTGGGAGGCTGAGGTAGGAGAATCACTTGAGGCCAGGAGTTTGAGAGTTGCCCTAGAACAACGACAACAATAAAAATGCAAAAATCCGGCTGTCCAATGGTCTGCTTTTTTTAATTTTTTTGAAACAGAGTCTCTCTCTGTTGCCTGGGCTAGAGTGCTGTGGTATCAGCCTAGCTCACAGCAACCTCGGACTCCTGGGCTCAAGCAATCCTCCTGCCTCAGCCTCCCGAGTAGCTGGGACTACAGGCATGTGCCACCATGCCTGGTTAATTTTTTCTATATAGATTTTTAGTTGTCTAGCTAATTTCTTTCTATTTTTTAGTAGAGATGGGGTCTCACTCTTGCTCAGGCTGGTCTCAAACTCCTGAGCTCAAACAATCCGCCCGCCTCCGCCTCCCAGAGTGCTAGGATTACAGGCGTGAGCCACCGCACCCGGCCAGTCTGCTTCTTGTAACTGGTATCAGAAGGCTTCCAAACACCATGCGAACTCAAAAAATGCCTCTCTAAGCTATGCTTTTGCTGTAACTAATATAAAATAAGCCCCTTTCGATGTCGACATTTCCAATGCCCTTTCCACATTTTGTGGATGGCTTCAAGTCAGAAACCGTGGCTATGTTAGGGAAACAAAAATGTTGGCTGGCAAATCACTCTATTGCATAAATGTCAACATTTTAAGGAGACTCTAGATACCAAGAATAGAAGGCCCCTCATGAGGAAATGGTCTCAGTTGCCTAAATGACAGATCATTTTGTTTCATATGAGAGACATCACTTCCTTTCCAAATGCTGGCTTTAAAAATCTTGCAGCTTGATAGAATTGTCACAAACCAGACATATGACACTCTTTTGTGTGTGTGTGTGTGTATGTGCACATGTCTGAACTTTCCCCTCTCAGTACAGAGAAAAAATTACTATTTGTCTAAAGCCCTCTCCTTCTCATCTTTTCTATGTCCCTTCATCTCTTTTTCCCTCTTCTGAAAACTTGAAAGACTTAACAAATTGCATTCAGTTGTTATGCATATACTCTAGGAATTCTTAATTCAGATAAAGTCAAAATTGTCTAAAGAAAAAGGAAAAAAAGTTATTAAACTATGTTTCTTTTTAGGGACACTAGAAAGTATGTTTACCTAATAACCTTTTAAATTACCTCTGAGATAAGAAAAGGCATCAATTTTAAAATAAAGAAAAACGTTAGCATGATTCAGTCTTTATGATTTTATCTTTTTTTTAAATGTTAGTACAATATTTCGGCTTTTTCAAGACCAAAATTAGATTTGTCATGATTCAAACTTCCTAAATTTCCTACATTGATTTTATAAATTAAATGCTTCCACTATTTCCATAACTAATATAAAATTAAAAGTTATAAGTATAAAATATATAACTAAGATAATGATAGAAACAATGGATGTGGTTTTTTTAAAAGTTTAATTTTGTAAGTTTCTTACAATGCTACATTCTATAAATATTTGATGTGTTAGCTGAATTGTAAGGGAGGCGGACTCAGACTTTCACCATCAGCTGTCCTGGGAGGGTCTGGACTTCTCAACCTCCACAATTGTGACAACCGATTCCTTACAATTCTCTCTCTCTCGCTTTCTCTCTCGCTCTCTCTCTCTCTCTGTTGGGGAGATGCTGGGTTCTGTTGGTTCTGTTTTTCTGGAGAACCCTGTCTAATATAGTCAGTCACTTGTGTAAAATCACTAAGTTGTTCAATGCCCAGATTAGTAGAGGTTCCTTTTTGTCACCAAATCATTCTGTTAAGTCTAAGTGATTTTGGCATACTCTTAAATAATCTTGTGAGAGATTCCCTTTGATAGCTCTGACCTAATTTTATCTGGTCATATTTTTAAATGAAATCACAGATGTCAATTCACCCTGAAAACACAGTCTACTCTCAACAATTGAGTTGAATTGAATCTCCCAGAAATGAAAGCTCATATGACTTAAATAATTGCCCTCAGCCAGGTATGCCGAGTGGAAGTAAAGCAGTAGGCATTAATACTTATACTGGTAGTAAAGGGGCTCTTGTCCACCAATTCAGAATGCTTTGGAGGCCCAGGGGAAGGGCTCCGCGTGGCGTCTCCAGGGCTTTGCCTCGAGGCCCATTGTGAGAGCGCTGCGTGAGCGCTGTGATTGGCCGGGGACCTTGGCGTCACAAAGGCCAGCGGCTGCTGCCAGAGGATAAAAGGAGAGCGCTGTGGGGCGGGAAGGGACTGCCAGACTCCCGCCTCCCCTCCTCATGGCCCTTCCCTTCGCAGCCTTCCTTCGGCCAGGCCCGGCGAGCGTCCAGTCCCGAGCCCAGAGACTTCCTGCTGGCCAGGCCCACCTGGGCCACCTGGCGTCAGCCAGCCAGTGGCTGCTCAGACTCAAAACCTGCTCAGGAGCCTAGAAGGTGAGGACTTTCGATTTCACTGGGAAGAATTATCACTTCATATCTCATAAAAGAGATAGAACCTGTGATTTCGCAGGAAATGGCCGTTGGCAAAGTCCGTTATTTTGAGAAGGCGGTCACTTGGAGATGTCCGGTGTGTTTCTTACTGAAGGTTTGCTCAAACCTGGAGATTAACTTGGATAGCTTATGAGACCTCTCCTGTTCCTGGAAAAGCTTCTGAAGTGTTTGAGAAATGCTGTACCCCCAGGGGCGTGGGACAGTTTATTGAAGTCCACAGACCATGGGGGGTCCTGGAACCCACAGGGAGAGGAGTGGATCCCTCTAATGCTTGCTGGTGGAGAACTCATCTGGGTTTTTTTCCCTCTCCTTTAGATGTCTAGAAGTCAGCTGGGGTCAAGGAATAAGCCTCTACCCACATTTATGTGGGTAAATGAAGTCACAGAACAAATAACCTACCCCTCATTGAAGACAGCTTCTCCTGTGACAACTCCTGCCTCTCTGCTGCAGTCACAGTGTGAACCCCTCTCTGGATGTGGGGCTGGGGATGTGGCTCCTCACTGTCCCCAAGGCCCACCTCATGTCCCCGCACAGACATTGAGTCCAGTGGCATCCCCTGCCGCTGCCCCACTGAGAGAAAGTGCCCCAGGGAGCCTCAGCCTGGTGTTCCCTGATGCGAGGAGCCCTTGGCTGCTGCCAGACACAAGTATCCAGTGCTCTCCATTCCCAGCCCCTCCCCCACCATGCAGGCCACTGACGCCACCTACTCAGCCTCTGACCCATGCACTTCCTGCCTGCCAAGGCACCCTCCCAGCCCGAGGGCTTTCCTACATTTATGATTTGTCCAAGAAGGTAACATCCTTCAGCCCCAAGAAAGCCATCCTCCAGGCTATGTGCCTCACACAGAGGGTCCTGCACAGGGTCCTCTCCGGCCCGCACCCGGACACAAATCATGACCTGGTTTGACCTTTGAATTGTCTCTATCTAAAATCGAGAACTTTCTTTGAATGTTCATCATTTTTCACGTATGTATCTGTAATTCTTTTAAATAAATTCCTTTTAAAGCAATATCCAGCAATTCACTCTTTGTGCTAACATGTGCTTTTTCCATTTTGGAAATGAAAAATATCAGTAGGAATAAAAACTCAAAGGACAGATTAAACATGAGATAAGACACAGATGGCAGAGGGGCCAAGTGAACTGGAGCAAGATCTGAAGTGCAATTTTCCTTAAGGAGTCTGGAGATGGGAGATAGGATATTTGAAGGAGAAGTTCCAACAGACAGAGGACACACGGAGAGCGTGGGGTGGAGGGGGGGGGTGCATCAAAGAGATGAAGCTGAGACTCCTCCAAACTTGATTTAAAGACAGGAATGCTCAAAGTGAGGTCCCACTGAATCCCACAACCACACTTAGTTACACTGTAGCAAAGCCACAAAACAGCAAAGACATCCCGACAGCGGCCAGAGAAAATGCACAACTGACATCAACAATGATGGGGCTTAACGCTGGAGGTGGGGGTGCACACCTGTAGTCCTAGGTACTTAGGAGGCTGAGGCAGGAGGATCACTTGAGCCCAGGAGTTTGAGACCAGCCTGGGCAACTTAGGGAGACCTTGTCTCTAAAAAAATAAAAAATAAAAGATGGAATTTAGTGAAATAATATCTTCAATATACTGAGAAAAACCAAACCCCTCAGATTTGTGCACTCAATTATTCACGAATTAAGGAACTATAAAGACTTTCAAGATAGTTTACCAGGAGAAGACCTGGACTAAAGGAATGTCTGTCTAAGGCAGGGTTCCTTAACTGTGGCACTCTTGACATTTGGGGCCAGATAATTCCTTGTTACAGGGGGCGGTGCTGAGCAGTGTAGGATGTTTAGCAGTATCCTTGTCCTCTACCCACCAGATGTCACCCCCTTCCCAGTTGTGACAACCAAAATTGTCTTCTCCAGACACAGCCGAATGTAGCTCAGTCTAAAGCTGTTTTACGGGAACGAAGAACACAATGCCAGAGGAAGCTGTGCCCCAGACAAGGTCAGGGCCCCCCAGTGTCCCTTCTTCACTTTTCCCAATAACAGAAACGCTGGTTTTTAGTTAGGCGGAGACTGGGAGGCCAGCACCTCATGTAAAATGTTTGGTCGGGTTGCAGCCTGTTATAATTTTGAGGGTAGATTCTAATTTGACCAAATCTGTGGCATTAGGAAAACATTAAGAGTTCAGACTGGTGGTTTTGTTGGCTCCTTCTTGGCCGCTTTTAACAAAGTCCTATGAGAAAGATGGTCTCTGGCTGGAGTTAGCCACTGTGCAAGGACAGCTGGAAGGACCCAAAGTGTTGCTAATATAGGTAACTCTCAACTGGCCTCCCACATGGGCAGTTGAATAATTCGGTGTCTTGCAAGTTTGAAAAAACCAACCACTTCTGTACAGCCAACCAAGGCAGCTGTGAGCTGTGGCTCTGAGGACAATCTCGGCAGGAGATAACACTGGTGCCGCCAGCAAAGACAGGATTTAGGGTGTTGCTTTTCATAACAAACCTATTAGATTAGCAAACATGAAGAGATCTGGCCAAATTGAGTGTTACTAAAAGGAACTCAAAGGCCAGCTATAATCTGGCATTATTTCATAGAGTTGGACATAGGCATCCCCAGTGAGCCAGGACAAAAACAGGAAAGAGCCGCAGTCCATCAGGAGTGGACTGGATTGTGTTATTGTCATACACAGAATATCACGGAAAAATGAAAATAAGGCACATTCTATGCAAGGACATGCATAAAACTAACAAACATAATTTTGAGCAAAAGGTACAAGACAAAATACTTTGATTCCATTTATATAAAGGCACAAAAACAGGCAAAAGTAAACTATATTGTTTAAACATGTCTATATCAGTAGTTACATTGCATAAAAGTCGTGGGCTACTTTTGGCCTGAAGGAGGAAAGCAACCACAGACAATAGTAAGTGAACGAGTGTATGTGAAGATTATATGGAATCAAAATTTCAATGTCCCTAAATGAAGTTTTATCAGAACACAACTATACTCATTTACATATATAGAAAGATTTATAAGGAACTGGCTCATACAATTACGGAGGCTGGCAAGTCCAAAATCTGCAGGCTGCGGAGACCCAGGAGAACCAGTATTCCAGTTAGAGTGCAAAGGCCACCTGCTGTAGAACAGGAAGAGCTGATGCTGTGGACGAAGTATGAAGGCAGTCAGCTGAAGATTCTCTCTTGCTCAGGGGAGACCAAACTTTTGTTCTATTCAGGCCTTCAACTGACTGGATACAGCTCACCCGTATTATGGAGGGCAATCTGCTTTACTCGAAGTCCACCAATTTAAATGTTAATTTCATCCAAAAGCACTCTCACATAAACACCCAGAATAATGTTTGACCACATACCTGGGTCCCCCATGGCTCAGCCAAGTGGATGTCTAAAATTAACCATCACACTCCATTCCTCTCACCTTGCAGCTTCCTTCTTACATCCCTTGAAGGTAGAGCCTAACAGGGGACCAGCTGGCAAGGCAGAAATGTGCTCGTTCTTTGTTTCATGCGTTTTTCACTGTAAGTAGGTGGAATCATACGGTATATATTCCTTTGTGTCGGCTTCCTTTTCATTAAAATTCTGTTCAACAGATTCATCCCTGCTGTGAACCTCTGGTTGATTCATTTTCACATGGAAGAGTAGACAGCACCAGTGAGCACAGAAGATCTCAGCAAGTTAACTTTTCAGCAGTCTAACAAGGAGACTGGAAAATAAAGCACCAGAGGAGAGGAAATAGATATTCTCGGTAACTCACAACCCAAAGCTTTCTGGGAAGCTAGGCCTCATAGCTCTTTTCACCTTTGCAGCTGAATTAGAAGGGCAGGTTTAGGATGTGGAGATGTTGAAGAAAGGAAACAGGACAGATGACTCAGCGCAGTCTCAGAAAGCTGTTCCCAAAACCCGTGTCAGGCCACTCCTGTTGGGTCTTGTGGGGTTATGAGAAAAATGCCCAGGGAGAAAGAGTGGGGAAGGTTCGGGAATTCAAGGAACAAGTTCTGAATCCTGATCTTAGAGGGACCAGACCTGGAGAGAGAGTGGGAAAGTCAAGAACAATCAGCTCCCTTTCCTTCTCACCATGGCAAATGCACCTGTGCCGGGGCCAGCTTTGTGGGCGCGCAGCCGGGGCAGTCGTGCTGGGCCCCGCACTTAGGAGGCCCCACAGCTGTGCTAATGCTCTCTCTGCCCTGAGATTCTGAGTGATTTTGAACATTTTACACTGGACCTGGCAAATTAGCTGGTCATGATCAGGTTTCAAGTCAGCCCCAAAACAATATTTGGAAGGCCAGCACGGAGGCCCCACTGAGAGGATGAATGGCTGTCGAGAGCTGAGAATTATCTAAGACTCTGTGGCAGCCCCTTTGGAAAGCAGCTGGACATTTCCCCAAAATGTTAAACACAGTTACCATATGATCCAGACAACTGCATGTAAAATCGTCTCATGTGGCCCCTTTAAACATACAGAACATAACTATTAGAAAGAGATAGAGAAAGGAATTTTGTAAAACGTTGTTTACCCTGGCCAAGTTGAGCCGAGTTTATTTCCCACACTATGGCATACTATTTCTTACCGACATGTCTAGAGTAGCTGCTATGTCCTGCACACCAGGTCAAATTACATAATATCATCAGTGTAATGGACCAGTGCGTCGGCCTAAGGGTGGGAAGTTGACCAAAGTAGCCGTGAACTGGATTGTGACCAGGGCTGTAGAATGCATGCAGCCTTGAGGTAGGGTGATGAAGGTGTATCCAGCTGAAAGCAAACTGCTCTTGATGGTCTTTACTAACAAATCCAGAGGGAAAAAAGCATTCACGAAATCAGTAACTGCAACCCAGGCGTCAGACGTGTTTGCTCAGCACTGAAGCCACATGTGGAAACGGCACCTGCACTTGGAGTCACTACTCAGTGAAGTTTATGATGATCCACTCGGCATTCTCCAAGATTCACCTGTCTTCTGCTCAGGCCACGTAGGTGAGTTGAACGGGGATGTGGCTTCAAGTCTGATGGTGACACTAATCTTGGCAATCCCTCAGGAATGCAGTATTGTTTTGCTTTACTATTTTTTGTAAATAGAGGCAGTTCTAGTGGCTTCTCATTGGCCTTTCCTGGAATAGCAGCTTTGACTTCATTGGATCAGGAAACCAATGTGGGATTCTGCCAGTTGCTGAATGTCTATTCTAAGTATGCATTCTAGAACCAGGGAAAGAACCATAGCATGGGGCCAGCAACCTACTAGGCCTACTGTGAGATGGATCTGAGCCAAAAAGCCCATTGATCACCTGACCTCCTCGCACTGATACTCTGAGGAACCGTGTTGGCATCTTCAGTCTCCTGTAATTAATGTTAGTTCAGAACCAGGGTCTGGCAATCCCAGAAAAGTCTGATTATTTGCCCTTCCCAATGCACAGTCACTGTGGTACATGGCTCTGGGTGCCTCTGGGGAAGGCTGGGAAGATTAAAATTACTCTCATTGTAGTAGGGTCTTTCCTCAAAGGGACCTGGCCTATCCTTTAATCAGGAAGCTCTGGGTCTGTGAACTAGCTCAAGTGTGGGAATTGAGTGAGGGAGTATGACTGTCTTGATAATTCAAGTCAGATTCACTAGACCTGGAGATTTTCCACTTATTTAGGTCAAGTAAAATCTTAGTAGGCTGTCCTTCCATTTCCGTTCTCAGGACACCATGATCAACTAGCCAACACCAAAGATCTCCAAGGATCAGACTGTTCAGTTTTGCATCAGCCCCACTGTCTACCAGTGACCACACTCATCTTGTTGATGACCAAACACCAGCACATGGTCCCAACCTCCTCAGGATTCCATCATCCCCATTGCATTCAGGAATCCCAGGGTGATGGTAGCATTTCCCACTGTTATTTGACCTGTGTAGAATACCTGGGACTCTCCACGTGAATTTATTTCTCATAGTCTTGATGAAAGCAGTGTTGTCTGGACCTTCCCTGGGTGGGTGGGCAGTTATTACATGATATATACACTCACTCTCCCTGAGCGTTCAGATAGCTTCCTCTAGCATACCGAGGAAGTTCCGGCATTTCAACTCATTTGGTGTAGGTATGTTTAGGTCCACTATTCATTCAACCAGCAAGCAACTGTTAGAGCCATTCTCAGCTTCTCAAGTTAAAACAATGAACCCCAAATCTCTGCTTAATGATCCCGTATCAGTAAATTTGGCCTGATCTGACTTTATATTCCTTCCACCATGATCCTATACCCTTAGGCTCCATTCCTACACCTCCCCCAGGTTTCTGTCGGCAAAAATTGGCAAAATTATGTAATTTGGGGGGGTGTGTATTTCCTCACACTTTGTACTCCACCCTTTAAGGCCTAGCAGAACATGAGTCAAATTGTAGGTTTAGATGCAAAAAAGGGCAGTGGGATTAAGTCCTAAGAAGTGTCGGAGTTTGGGAAGACACACAGACCTCAGGGGAGGTCATTACATGTTCTTCGGGCAAAATGGGGTCCAACCAACACTTGCAGTTCAATCTGTGACCTCCTCTCTCCTGCTCCCCCCAGACACCAGCATCAGTGGCTGGTGTCCCTCCACAGGAGCATGGGTCCCGAAGCCATGGGGCCCCTCCTCTGAGCTCAGACGCCAGCATCAGCCCAGCAGCACTTCCCTCCTCACAGGTCTAAGCTCAGCTCCACAAGGCCTCCTCTTCCAATCTCCTGCCTTTGACAACTCTAACCACTCCTTTGTTTTTGCTTTGAAGTTTGCCCCATGGGAGGAGAGATCAACACTCTACCACCACCCAAAGTGGTTCGGATGTTAAGACCAATGATACTGCACACACCAAGAGATTATGAAAAAGCTTACTACTCATGTGAGGCTTTCTGGGAAGCGCAGAGCAGGCACCCAGGCCAGTCAGCTTGGCTGGAGTGACAGGAGGGACAAGTGGCTCTGGGTTTTATTGTGGTTAGGGGATGAGGGTTTAGTGTACAGCCAAAGCCAAGGTTTGCAAAGTTGGAACTTCCACTCTGGTGCAGAAGTGTCTGGGCTTTCTTATCAGCTTGTCCAGATATGGGGCAAAGTGAGGGGGTAGGCCTGAAGGCTGTCAGCGGTCAAACATCAAACATGGGGACAGACTCTTACAGCTCCCCCAGTCCTGGGGTGGTGGCTGCTTAGCAGCTGCCACCTTCATAATACCTTAGCATTCTCTTTTTGCCTAGTCACTTAAATACAGTCAACACTTCTTTATAAGTTCTCTTTGTTAAATAGTTGGTATGGTTTCTGACTCCTAAAACCTGGCTGATAAAAATCTCCTTGCTGTTCTTAGTAAGGTTAGCATTAACTTAAAAAGGTGTGTTAGTTGGCATGTAAATATTAGATCACCTTTTGCTCACCTATCTAATAAAACAGAATGGCTAAAAAGCATCTCTGTCCCGGGGTTCCTATTTCTTCCTTAAAATTATTGGCTGGGCGTGGTAGCTCCCACCTGTAATCCTAGCACTCTGAGAGGCCGATGGGGAGGATTGCTTAAGGACAGGAGTTGGAGACCAGCCTGAGCAAGAGACCCTGTCTCTACTAAATATAGAAAAATTAGCTGGGCGTGGTGGTGCACACCTGTAGTCCCAGCCACTTAGGAGACTGAGGCAGGATTGCTTAAGCCCTAGAGTTTGAGGTTACAGTGAGTTATGATGACATGACACCACTGCACTCTAGCTGGGGTGACAGAGTGAGACTCTGTCTCAAAAAAAAAAAATAAAGAAAAGTATGAGTCTATAGCTTCTGGCTTCACTTGCTATTTTTAGGCAAAGAGGAATTAAAATGGAGTTTAAAATGTCCTATAAACTGCATGTCTTGGAGATCATGTGTCAGTACATGGAGAATATTCTCATTTTTTCAAACTGTTGCATGCTATTGCATCATAAATGTACTGGAGTTATTTAACCATTCCTTTACTAACAGCCATTTGTGTTGCTCCTTACTTGTGCAGGCAAGGAAACTGAAGGCTTAAAAGATTAACTGGCTTATTCTAAGTAACATCATGTAAATGGCAGAAACCATGCTTAAGAAATATTTTTATTTTGAAATACTTTAAGCAAACAGTTAAAAAGAACCCACCATGTTATCCTGTTAAATCTTAAAGTTCTGATGCATCTGCATCAAGTTTTACACAGAAAAAAAACAAAACTGAAGCCCCAGGTACCCTCCCTCCCCGATTCCATCAGCACCTCCTGCCCTGGGAAGGCAGAGCGTTGATAAACACATATCATTCTAACACATGACTTTACACTTACTTCACATTGTTTGAACCCACAGGAAAGAGATTATTGTGCAAAACACTTTCTATTATATGCCAACAATACTTACATGCCAGACACTATTCTAAGCACTTTACATGCATTATTTCATTGACTACCCCCCCACCCCCAAACACCCTGTGAGTTGGCACTACTATCCCATTTTACAGAAAGAGCAAAACACAAATAAGTTGAAGTAATGTGCCTACAGATACACAGTATGTTTAACTTTACACAACCTTATATTGCTTCTGCAACCTTCTCAGCATTGTTTTCTCTGTATCTGTGTTGAAAGATGTAACTCTAACTCTTTCATATTCACTTTCCAAAGTGCCCCAAACCACCCATTTATTTATCTGTTCTTCTGTTGACAAAATGCAGGCTTTTCCCAATCTTGCTACCAAGACAATACTGCAGTCAACAGTCTTAAACTCACTTATCTGTTCACATGCAGCTCCTCTAGGACATATCTAGGAGTGGAGTTGCTGGCTAGTAAAGTACACAACACACAACTTTACAAGGTTCTGCAAATTGCTTGGCACAGTATTTGTCACAATTTCCCCTCCCAAAGCAGTGTGAATTCCTGTTGTTTTGTATACTTACCCACACTTGGGCTTTCAAATATTTGCCAACTTGCTGAGTGTGAGATGGTCTGTATTGTTTTGCATGTCCCCTGCCTTCGCCTCTGCACATGCCTCAGTCTGCTCTGACAGTATCTGTCAGCAGCGGGGGGGGGCTGACTACATTGACCAGGTGACAGAAAGATCTTCTGATACCTACTGCTCCATCTGATTGTCCCAGCCCTTCTGGTGCTCTCCAACCCCAACTTGAGTTCCTCCAAGGGAACGAAGGTGGGTGGGCAGGAGGGGAAGAAGCCTGAATGTTCTCCAGGCCAGGTTGGGTTACAAGATGAGAACTGGTAACTGTCAGCTGGAGCCACACAGAACCATCTACCGCCAGGTCCTGAACCAGAAGGTGTGTGCTTCTGGGGTGGCTTCCAGGCAACATTTTACTCAAGTGCCACTTCAAAACACCCCAACCCTGACTTAGCTGAACTAAATTTGGTTCTAGATTCCTTAACAGGTAATTTTGTGCAAAATTTCCTCTGCATGGCAAACAGATAAATAAGCACCCAACACTCGCCTCCAGAGCACTTGGTCTGGCTGCAGTGATGGGCATAATGAGAAACCCAAACAACACCTAACACAGCTAGATACAGGCAACAAGAGAGGTGGGGCCAGGGGAAAGGGGCTTAGAGGGATGAGGGTCAGACAAGGTCAGGCCTTGAAGACAGATGACCTGGAACAGCATAGACAGAAGTGTGGCACTCCAGGTGAAGGGAGGCAGGACAGTCCAGGGGTGTCCAGGGAGGTGCATGAAATGAAGTCAATCCAATACTGATTACACCAAAATGCTTAGTAGTTAGCATCAAGTAGTCAGACTTTGACCTTTTTTTCCTTTTACCTAATCTGTATTTACTAATATTTCTATGATAATCACCTATTACTTATAGAATTAAGATTTGAAAACTCAGGTTATTAAACAGACTGCATCAATATAATCCCAAAATATGAACGGCTTTAGTATAGAAGAATTTCTATTTTTTTATTTCATTCTTTATATATTTTAAAATTTGATTGGAATGTTTAAAATAAGTATATCTCATTCTATAAAAATGGCAGTAAAAACACTCCTACTTCATGTAGGATATGGTCAGGGGAAAAAAAAACCACCCCTTCTGGGGCAGGAACTTTACCAGGTGCCAGGTGGCACAGGAAATAAGGGGATGAAAATATGGACAGAAAGGGGTTTCCGTGGTCGGAGCACCAACCGGCCTCTGTGAGGGCCCTGGTCCTAGAGGTCAACCATCTAACCCAGAGTCTTAGTAAACCAAGCCCTCTTTCACCAGTCCCAGGAGTCAGGCAGCACAGCCAGGTAGTCTAATTTCACACACAAGGAAATAGAGGCAGAGGTCCAATGACTTGCCCTAGATCACTCTGCCAGTCCAAGGCACACTGAGCCTGGAACCCAGATCTAATGACTCCAGGGTCCCATGACCCTGGGCCCTAAGCACACAGGACTCTGACCCTGCCCAGCAACTTTCAGTGCCAGTTTGGGGAATTATGCCAGTGCAGGGACACCTGATTCCAAGCCGTGGGCGGCTGCTGTAGGAAGGCAAGAGGATGGCAGAGCCAAGATGACCAAACCTTCTGAGTACAAAGCTGAATGTGTACCAGGACACCACAGGAGACGCCTGCCCCACTCCCTGCCCATCCCATGTACCACCACACAGTACCAGAGCCTTCATTTTCACTTGCCCAAGGTGATCCTGAGCGGGTAAGATTGCTCTACACACTACTGAGAAGACATTTTCCAGGTTGGTTTCTTCTCATTACAAGAAATGGCCTGCTCCGTGAGTGGGCCCCTACTCACTGCAGTAAAATGCAGTCTGAGATGCTGCTCTACTACTGAGTGAAACATTTTATCCTGACATGTATAATCTGAGCTCTTCAATAATCAGAAGCAATGATTACTTTATGTACACTTGAGAAACACCACTCCTTTACTTTACGGCATTGAGATGGCTCTTGCTTTTTGCTTCAAAACAAGTGGGTGGGCAAGCGAGGAGGGCTCCTCCCTGCTGCCCCCCCCATGAGGCACTGGCACCTTTGGGTTGAACCTCATGCCAGCAGCAGGTTCCCCACGCATGGAGAGGGCTATGTGAAGGTGAGGGCTGCCTGCAGTGTGCAGAGGCTAGAGATGTAAACACAATAATGGTTAAGTATTTACATCTGCTGAGGGCTGAAGACCTTACAGGAAATTCAGAAATGGGGTATGGGGGAGGGTCTCATTTATGGAAACTGGCAGCAGAGATAACTACGTAAAAATCAGCCATACTATTTTACTGTCCTTGGGTCTGTGGTTAACTTTTGTAAAATGTAATTCAGATTCAGGCCACATCATTTGTCTACTTGAAACTGTCCAGAAGCTCCCTACCTCCCTCTGAAGCAGCCCAAGCCCCAGGGATGACCCGCCATGCTCACATGGCCTGGCCCTTCACCTCGCTGGCCCTCTCTCCACCTCTGCCAGTTGGCTCACTCCACTCTATCCCAGGGGCCTCCTTGCTATTTCCTGAGAACACCAAACAAGACCCCACCTCCTCTGCCTGCAACTCTCCTTAAAGATGTACATGGCTCACTCCCTGACCTCCTTCAGGTCTTTGCTCAAATTTTACCTTCTCAGTTGAGGCCCTCCTTCACCAATCTCTTTAAAATCACAACCCACCTCCCAGTCTCCTCTGCTCTCCTTTGTCCACAACACATAGCACCATCCAGCATACTATATATCCCATTGGTTTATCATCTGTAAAGATCCAAGATGGCAAGGTTTTTGTCTGTTCTGGTCACTGTCAGTTCTCTGGCACACACCAAGTGCTTAGCACATTTCTGCTGAACAGATGGACTGCTGCTGCCTGTGCATACCTGCGGCGTGGAGATGGCCACGGGGTACCAGTAGAGATCCATGCTCCAAGCGATCGAGCCCAGCACCCTGTTCTCCACCTGCCATGGAGACAACTCTAACCCCCTCGCAGACATGTGAAAGCCAGCTATGAAGGCTGAAGGCCCAGCCAGAACTCCACAGGAGGCAAACAGGAAGACTAGGAGTTCTTGATGCTGCTGCTGCTACTTTTAAAGTCAACAGAATAGGCATCATCACAGGCCAAGCTCAAAGAGAAACTTAGGATCCAACTGGCCCGTTTCCAGCAGCCACAGGTCACGATGCCACAGACATTTTGTCCAACCACAAAGGGCAATGGTCTCTCTAAGAGGTGTGGTAGGAGACCCGGCTGAAGGTGCCCCAGGCTACTGTGCAAAGGCCACTCCTACTGGCCCAGGTTTTCAGAAGGGCTCCAAAGAACATGTTGCTGTTCTTCCCCCAGTATCGCTTCCAGCAGGTAGGCTGGGGACTCCCTGAACTTTTAAATCCTCAGGATTCTGTCACTAGTTTCCAAAACAGAAAGGACTAGGCCCCTTGTAGAGGTTTTCCCCACAGTGCCTATAATTAAGGTTTCTCTAGCAGGTTGCTAGGAATCATTTACCCCATTGTCATTGTCAGGTCCTAGGCTAATCTCTAATATGGTTTTTCATGTGCCGAGCCAAGTTTGAGGACCACCTGAAGGTCTTCCCACACTTGCTGCATTTGAAGGGCCTTTCTCGAGTATGAAATCTCCTGTGGCTAACGAGCTGGGAACTCTTGCCAAAAGCTTTTCCACAAATGCTACATTTGTGGCACTTCTTCTTAGTGGGTATGTTCTGGAGTTCAGTGAGCCTGGAGCTCTGGTCACAGACTTTTTCACAATCTTCAACAAGCTTCTCTTTACTTGGTTTTAATTCCTGTAAACTCAACTCTGTGTCCTGACAGGACAACAACCCGGGCACGTGGCATTCAGACTTTGCCACTCTGATGTGTTTTCTCTGATGATTACAAAGGGTTTGTCTCCCAACAAAGTCTTTCTCACACCACTGACATTTAAAAGGTCTCTCTTTAGCGTGGATTCTCTGATGATTAACAAGACGATAATTTCTATCATAAGATTTTCCACACAGATTGCATTTATAGCGCTTCTCTCCACTGTGTATTCCCTTATGATCTAAAAGAGTTCTCTTACGTGTAAAGGTTTTTCCACATTCTTGACACCAAAAAGGTTTCTCATCAGTGAGGATTCTCGGCTCCAGATTTGGAGTCTTTTCAATTTCATGACATTCATACTGTTTTTGAAAAGAGTGAAGCCTCTGATGTCGGTAGAGATTGGAACTCCATCTGAAAGCTTTCCCACACTCCCTGCACTTGTACGGCTTCTCTCCAGTGTGAATTCTCTGATGCAGGAGGAGGAATGAGTGATTACGAAAGGCTCTGTCACACTGGCTACATTTGTAGGGTTCCTCTCTCGTGTGACTGCTCTGAGGAACTGCAAACACTCTGTCCTGCTTAAAAGATGGCTCACCCTCAGGTTTTCTTTTCATGGTATGCTTCTTCTTATGAACAATAAAGGCTGACTTATAGATAAACTCTTTGCCACATTCCCCACATCGGTATGGTTTCTCAGCTGTATGAATTTTCTGATGATCAATGAGGGTTTTCTTTCGAGTAAATGTTTTGCCACACTGCTGACACAAAAAAGTTTGCTCCACAGTGGGGGCATCCTGGGGCTGACTGCAGTTAGGATTCTGCCTGAAGTCTTCTTGACATTTATCTTGTTTGTGAAACTTTTCCTCCTGGTGCAACCTCCTATGACGAGTAAAATTTGACCTCCACCTAAAAGTTTTCCTACATTTGGTACATTTATAGGGTTTCTCCTGGGTGTGAATCCTCTGATGTTCAAGAACATAGGCTTTACAGTGGAAGGATTTCCTGCACTGGCTGCAGTCAAAGAGCTTCTCCCCACTTCGGTCTCTCAAATGATCAAACCCTGAACTGTAGGCGAGCACTTCCCCGTACTGATTTGATTCAAGAAATTTCTGCTTAGCATGGGTTTCTTGGTGCAGACGGTAGGCTGACATACGTCGGAAAGCTTTCTCACATAAACTGCACTTATAAGGTTTTACCCCAGTGTGTATTTTCTCATGTCGCACACAGTTGGAGCTCCACCTGAAGGCTTTCCCACACACCCTACATTTAAATGCTTTCTCTTGAGTATGAAGTTTCTGATGACATACAA
Source organism: Propithecus coquereli (assembly GCF_000956105.1). Taxonomy (NCBI): domain Eukaryota; kingdom Metazoa; phylum Chordata; class Mammalia; order Primates; family Indriidae; genus Propithecus; species Propithecus coquereli. The sequence goes on along the minus strand of NW_012133857.1, from coordinate 8,576,741 downwards.
GATGGGAGCTATGACTAAAAATCCTCCCACAGTCACTGCACTTATATGACGCCCCCACTGTGGGAAGGCTCTGCCCATGTTGATAATGAGAGCTAAGGCTGAAGTCTTTTCCACGCACATCCTTTTTGTTCCCTTTCAGTCCAGTATGAATTCTCTGAAGTAGGTTAAAGCCCCCAATCATGTATCTGAGCCCGTTCCCATATCTTATGTAGTCAAAGTGGTGTGAACTCATTATACTGAAGTGTCTGCCATAGCCATGTTTAAGGGATAGCTTTCTCCCAGAGACTCTCAAATATGTAACATGTTTTAGGTCAAGGCTATTACTTCTTCCTGATACTTCAGAATCTTTTCCTGTCCTGTGACTGAAGTTGGTCTCTTCTTTCTTAACTCTCACTTGCATGGGGTTTCCATATTGATCCTTGAACCTGCTCTTTGGTTCAAAAGATCTGCTGAGCCCTGTTCCCTGAGAAACACTTGTTGCAAGACATTCTGATGGCACAGCTGGGGTTTCTGCTTCTTCCAAAGGTTCCGGATTTAAGAAGAACTTGTTTGTTTTAATCTGGAGCTTACCTGACAAAAAATAAAACAGAAGAGAATGTGCTCTTTTCCCATACTTGGAACTAGAGAAGGCACCAAGGGGCAATGAAATGTCTGGGTGGTGAGGCTTTTGCCTGACTTCCAATACCTTTACAAAATAGTCAAGTATAAGGCAAAGCATAGATGGAAGAGTATCCCAGATAACAGGGAGGAGGGGAGGAAAAGCAAGATGGGCACAGGAGCTAGAGACACGTAGACATCACACCCAGCAGGAAAATGAACAGGTTGAAAGAGAGTGTTAGATAGTCAGTGAGGGGAGAAGAATCATGGCACAGGAGCAACATAGAAATATACCCAAAAGCCAAGAGGTAGGGTGCCAATGAGGGCCTGGCTCAAAGGACTAGAGATCAGCCTAACACAGAAGGAAAAACCAAGCAAAAAAGAGGAACAGGAGTGTGATGAGGGCTCCTAAGTACAGGATGGGGTGGACATGGGGGTTTGGCAGGAGTACAGGCACAGGGCTAAGGACATCAGTGAATGAAAAATACAGGAACAGTGAAGCCCTCCGGCAAGAACTGTTAATGAGAGGGCTGCTGGGGAAGGGGGAAGGGACAGGTCTAGAAACAAATGGCCTCTCAAAGGCCAACCAAGAGAGGAGAGGCCCAGGGGCCCAGCACCCCTTAGCAACACTGTTAAAGATTTTCCTTCTAGATCCTTTTGTAGTTTATAAGCGTGATGATTGAGTTTTCACACTCACATGTGAGATGCACCTCCCTCAAACCTTTTTATGACATCAGCATATTACCCATCTGACTTGAAACAAACAAACCAAAAAGATCTTCTAGCAAACAATGAAGTAAGCCACCAGTGATATACTTGACCTAAAGAAAGAGAGGAGTAGATGTGGGAGGAGCAGGACCTGGTAGGTTCTCTGGAACTCACCCGTAGGGGCAGCACCTGGATTCCCCTTAGGCTGAGCTGCTTGGACATTCAGGCCCCACGGCTCCCTTGCTTCCAACCAGGAGATCAGAGCAGGTTTGGTGAATGGCCCCACTGCAGAAAAGAAGGGAATGGGATGGGAGGGTATATGGATCACTCAGAACTACCAGAGGACTCTCCCAGCCTGAAGTCCTGGCAGGGAGGTGGGAAAGGACAGGAAAGCAGGTGAAAGAAGCTATGGCAGGAGGCCCAGACTGCCGTTTCTGATAGCCCTAAGCAAACAGAGATAAGAGAGGAGAGAGGCTAAGAGAAGTTGCAGGCAAAAGGATCACTAGAATTCTCTAGAGGTGAGAACCACACAGCTACTCAAATGGTTAAATCAACATTTTTTGAAAGCCTAAATGGACTAAGAACTTAAAACACATTACATTTAATCTTTACAATAACCCGGAATGGCAGGCATTATTATCCCCATTTTATTTTTTTAAGAGACAGTCTCACTCTGTCACCTAGGCTGGAACACAGTGGTATGATCATAGCTCACTGCAGCTTCAAACTCCTGGGCTTAAGCAATCCTCCTGCCTCAGCCTCCCAAGTAGCTGGGACTACAGGTGTGTGCCATCATGCCCAGCTGATTCTCTTTTTTTCTTTTCTTTTTTTTTGTAGAGACAGGATCTCGCTATGTTGCCCGGGTTGGTCTCAAACTCCTGGCCTCAAGAAATCCTTCTGGCTTGGCCTCCCAAAGTGCTAGGATTACAGGCATGAGCCATCATGCCCAGCCTATTATCCCCATTTTCCAAAAGTGGTTACCAAGGTGCCAGATTAAGTGATCTGGTTAGCAGTTACACAGCCAGGATCTAAACCCAGGTCAGGTCCCTCTCTATGTACCACTACAAAAACCAAGAAGGGCAGTCCACTTGCTCAAGGCTTCTTGGGCGTGGCTCCAGGTCATGGTCCTCAAAAAAAAAAAACAAACCCAAGAAGGCACAAGTAAAGGTGGATAGAAATATGTGAGTACCAATGACTTACCCAGAGAAACCATGTTCCTATAATTCTCCAGCATCACATCCCTGTACAGGTTCCTCTGAGCCGAGTCCAGCGATCCCCACTCATCTTGGGAGAAGGTCACCTCCACGTCCTTGAAAGTCATAGCCTCCTGAAAAAACACTGTGCCCTAGAGCTGGTCCACAGCTCCCAGTTTTTAGAAGGGGGCAGGGGAATGGGCTGGCTCTGGGTGAGTGAAAAACAGATCTGGCAAAGGTGAACAGACGACCATCACCCAGGAGGAAAGCTCTGAGCTCAAGGAAGGTAATCTGGTGTCTGGGACATGCATCTATGGATGTGAGGTCACTAGACAGAGAAACCCAGGATGAGGAGAGCTGTACTACTCCATTGGGCAGTAACGCTGGGACATCAGGAAGGACTGAAGGCCCTGTGGCTCACCTGGGGCTGGGCTGTCAGGGACTTGGTTACCATTACCTGGTCTCCTGGGCACCCCTCTCTCTGGGAAAAGGCAGGAACCTGGGCAGCAGGAGGATCTGAAGGAGAAGAAAAAGCCATGAGAAAGCTGACCAGTTCTGGACGCCCCACTAAGCCCACTCTTCCCTACATACACAGGTCTCCTGGACCCATGAGCAGGCACAGACTATTACTAAATGTCCATCTCACATGTGTGTCTACTGGGGGCCAGGAAGGGAGCATGCGTGTGTTGGGAGTTGGGGGGCGGGGTGCAATGAGGGGAGGAGCTAGCCAGATATGAGTCACAGAAGGGGTGGAGAGGACACAGATCTAAGGGCCAGAACAGAAAGATTCTTGTGAAAGGACAAATGGTGAAAAGACAACGCCATAGAAAATTCAAGAGGTGTGCATAAGGCTGGAGTCTTAGGGCCAGGCAGCGAGTACCGGATTGCCCAGGCAAGAAGTCACGTGCTCCTATTTCACAGGGAGGCTCCAGGTGGTCCCCCAAAGCAGAGCCGTTCCTGAGAGGTGAAGCAGGGGGCCATATCTGTGCAGATCGCAGGGCTCCTGTACCCATCCAGTGCACATCTGGGCTCTGGGCAGAGCCTGGGTCCTGGCAAGAAGAAAATGTTGTGAGAGGATATCCTCATGGGAATCAGATCAGAGAAGAGGCCACATAGCAGGTCTCTAAAGGGCACGGGCCATGAGAGGGAGGAGCCAGGTCCTGTATTACCTCCAGGCAGGGGGGAAAGCACAAGTTGCAACACAAGGAAGCCCCTCCCACCCTTTCACCTCCATGGGCTCTAATGAGGACTCAACACAAGGAAGCACTTGGCAAGTCAGTAACAGCATTGTTGTCAGTCCTCAGATGCCACGGTGACGTCTCCCCACTACCCACCCCTGACCTGAAACTTAGAAATGAGAGAGAAGAAATTAGTTCTTGAGAGTTAAACTGATAATGGTTCATAGCAGAGATGGTCAAGTAATATCTACTGTCAGGTAACATCTACCACTCTAGGCACTGATATGCACAGAGAACTCAAAGAGGTAGGCTAGCTCCCAACTGCAAACTTGACTTTAATAGTAACACCTCCAGAGAGGCAGAGCTAATTATGAGGGTCAGCCGTGGAATCACAGAAGAAAAAGCCTCTAGTGTAAAAAATGGCAGTGCCTACTGAAGCAGAGAGCAGCAAAGAGGAGGCCTTTGCTCTGGTCTATAAGGCAAGGTTGTCTCTGATGTGGAGATGAGTACAGGAAGCTACAGCCAACGAACTTCTGAGTTTTCCTGCTCCCGTGGCCAAGACATTCTCTATACCAATATGAACAATTCTTAGCCTGAGGCCATTAAACATCTGATGCAAAGACACACACTAAAGATAATGAATTGATCATCATGGTAATGTATCTCCTGCTCCTCTCAAACCAGACTAAAGGAAGAATAAAGAAATAATAAGAACATAAGCACAGCCACATGAGTTTAAGGACAAACTTTCTCAGGCCCTGGTTTTTCAGTGCCCTAATTTTGCTGAACTCTAGGATGACCCTGTGACTTTATATGTATCTTAAGCATTTCTGTTCATTTTCAGAATTTGGGGGGCTTTTCTGCCATGACGACTTGTAATATAGTTGGCATTGGCAATTTTTGATGGTCCCTATGGGGACTAATAAAAATAAAAAATAAAAAAAGAATTTGGAGGGCTTTCTTCCAGCCCCCACTGTCTTCTAATTTCTAAGGAGCTTTCAGTTAGGCCCTTTCTGCTCATTTGGCAATGTTTTCACGGATTATTTTCAACCTTACATCTAGCTCTAAATGAGCTATTACAAAGCTGCAAATTTACTGTGTATCTTATTTCCTTTTATAAATTATAATTAGGCCCTTCTGAATATTTTTTTAGTAAAAATGACAAATCCTCTTTTGAGGTACTAAAATAGTACCTAATGTTAAGCAAAGATATTTTCTAATAGTCATAACTTGTGTTGAGTTATTACCATTTACTCTTGGTAGACCATGTTCAGATGTGTTATTTGATTTAATTTTTACAATAAGTTTGGGGGACAAATATGTCAAATTTATTTCAGAAATCTTAACAGCAACTTTCATTTATACATGAATTATGCACACAGAATCACACATATTTTTACACAGATAAAATTTGAAAGGCACCTAAAACAAAAATAATAAATGATCTTTCAAAAAAACTGAAACAATACAGGAAGCATCAGCTCCCTGTGTGCAGGAGAAGCAGCAGGAAGAATGCGCTGTAACTGACTTGCTACAGTTCTATTGCTGGGCCTGGGACTGACTGTCAACTCTGCCAGGGCCAGGTACACAATAGGCACTCAAATATTTACTGAACATTGCTTACAATTAGATCATTTCTGCATTTTCTTCTCAACGAACAGAGGCTCTGAAAGGTATAACAATGTGGCCAAGGACACTGAAGGTACGGAATGAAGTCTAAAATTGAGATCTTCCTATTTCCCAGCCCAGGGCTACCCTTTAGCACTCACATCCATCCCTCCTCCCCAACCGCCAACCGTGCACACAAAATAGATCCTCAAAAGCTTCCTGAGAAGCAACATGGTACATGCAGACTGCCTTTCCAGGTTTTAACACGTATTCTCTCACTCAGAAGCCCGGAGTCCTGACTCTAGGTGCTGCCCCAACCCCCACCATTTTACAAGGCTATGGTCAGTCTCAAGTCAAATTAGATAATACATGGAGATGGACTTTGTATACTGTAAGCAGCTGTGTCCGAAGACTAGTTACTGTTATTTATGGATACTTGCAGACCCCATGTGGAGCTGATGTTCCTCTGGGAAGGGCTACCTGCTCAAGGTCCATGGCTCAGGGTCCATTTCTCAGCTGCTCAGGTGCCAAGGAAATGAGAAGGGAAGGCTTCCCATGTATTCTACAATGCTGACAGTTCAGAGGGCTGCCCCCGCCCCCAGACAAATTGGCTCACCAGCAGGCAGAGTTCACTGGGCACAACACACTTGCTCATACTCACCATCCATGGTGTCACATCAAGGTCCCTGTGCAGCTCCTCCAGCAAGGCCACAGCCTTCTCCCCACTTTCAGGGTGATGGAGCTGCACCCAGGTCCGGAGTTCCCCAGGCAGGATGCTCAGGAACTGCTCTAGCACCAGCAGCTCCAGGATTTGTGCCTTGGAGAGAACGTCAGGCCTCAGCCACCAGCGGCAGAGCTCCCGGAGCCGGCTCAGAGTTTCTAGGGGCCCAGAAGACTCATGGTAGCGAAGCTGCCTGAAGAGCTGGCGGAACAGCTCCTGGCCAGGACGGTTCAGAGTCTGTGGCCTGGCAGCCTGCACCGAAGTGCAGCCTTCATCCTCTTCTTCCTTCTTTACCATTTGAAGGCGTCCTCGCTCCCTTGAAGACTGGGCCTGAACTGGATGGACAGTGCACCACCTGCCTGGAGGCATCACTCCCGTTCAGGGCCTAACCAGAAGAGCTCAAAACAAGTCTGCCTTAGCCGTGTTGCTGCTGGGTCCTCGGGAGTACCTTCTCAGCACTGCAGTGGATGATGCCATTTGCTAGGACATCAGAAGTCACTGTTAAGAGACTGAAATAACCAACATTCAGGAGGGGATGAAAGAATGATGTCCATCATACATGGTGCAGTAAGATCCTGTTGGTTGGAATTATCTTTGGATGTATGAGAAAAAGGCGCATGTACAAGAGCATTTGCACAGATGTATTTGCCAGTATCAAGCAGACCAGGACTAGAATGTCACCTATTGGGGTAGTAAGCTAAGAAAATATCCCAGAATACAGTAAAACATGTATTGAGTTTATACATAAAAAACTTCGTAAAAAACATAAATGGCTGATGAAAAAAGTCAAAGAAGATCTAAATAAATGGACAGACACCATATTCATGTATTGCAAGACTTGACATAGTAAAGATGTCAATTTTCTCCAAATTGATCTATGGATCTAATGCAATTCCTACCAAAATCTCAACAAGATTTTTTTTTTATAGATATAGACAAGATTATTCTAAAATTTATGTAAGAAGACAAAGGAATTAGAATAGCTAAAATAATTTTGAAAAATAATAAAGTAAGAGGAATCAGTTGATTTCAAGACTTATAGCTATAGTAATCAAGACCGTGTGATATTAGTAGAGGAAGAGACAGATCAATGGAACAGAAAAATCAGAAATAGACCCACACAAATATGCTCAACTGATTTTTTTAATATAAAATGTGATTTTACTAATTTTATAATACAATATTTCAAAATATCTGACCCTGGCACTGTAGCTCACATCTGTTATCCCACCACTCTGGGAGGCCGAGGCAGGAAGACTGCTTGAGGCTAGGAGTTTGGGACCAGCCTGGGTAACATAGTGAGACCCCATCTCTAAAAATTAGCCAGGCATGGTGGCACACGCCTATAGTCCAGGCTACTGGGGAGGATGAGGCAGGAGGATCGCTTGAGCCCAGGAGTTCGAGGTTACAGTGAGCTACAATTGCACCACTGTACTCCAGCCTGGGTGACAGAGCGAGACCTTGTCTCTAAAAAGAAAAAAAAAAATCAAATAAGCAATTCAAAAACAAAACAAAATGCTGATTGAGAATCCCCTAATTGATTTTATGACCCACCAATGGATTAAAAACTACTAATCCAGCAGCCCACTCAACTCCTATATTTCCTTTCTTTTTTTTTTTTTTTTTTTGAGGCAAGGTCTTGCTCTGTCATCCAGGCTGGAACGCAATGGCATCAACAAAGCTCACTGCAACCTCAAATTCCTGGGCTCAAGTGATTCCTCCTGCCTCAGCCTCCTGAGCAGCTAGGATTACATATGTGCATCACCACACTCAGCTAATTTTTCTGTTTTTTTGGTAGAGATGAAATCTTGCCATGTTGCCCAGGCTGATCTCGAACTCCTGGCCTCAAGAGATCCTCCCACCTCAGCCTACGAAATCTAGGATTACACCGACCCTGTATTTCCTTTTATATTAATAATTCATCATAACAGGGGGTGTCTAAGGGTTCAAGCCACTTTCAGGAGACAGCAGAGCTTAGTAGAAAGACTACAGAATGTGAACTAAGACAGACATAGTTTCAAACCCAGCTCCCTAATTATTAGCTGTGTAACTGTGCATGCATCATTTTACCTCTCGAAATCTCTGTTGTGGGTTGTGACGTTTAAATAAGAAGCTACTTTACGTTTTGGGCTCTCAGGAAATGTCTGTTTGATCATACAGGGGAAAGGAGGTTGTGCTACAAGCCACATCACTGTGCAGGAGTTCACCCCTGCAATATGCCAAACTAATTTTTTGTAAAGGTACAAAAGTAATTCAAAAGAGGAAGGATGGTCTTCTCAACGAATGTTGCCAGAGCAACTGGACATTCATAGGCGAAATAAAGAAAGTAAACCTAAACCTCACACCTTCTACAAACATCAATTTAATATGATCACAGACTTAAATATAAACCATAAAACTATACAACTTTTAGAGAAAAACATAGGAGAAAACCTTTAGGATCTACGACAAGGCAGAGTTCTCAAGACTTGGTATCTGTGATACTTGGTTTTCGTCCACGGTTCTGGCTCATAACTTCCATAGCCCTTATTAATTCCTAAGTGACTAAAACAATAAGCGTATCTTTTGTTAAGGTATTTGGCCTTTTGTCCTCAGCTCCTGAAGCAGCACTGGAAAAGCGTTAGAGCAATAAAGTAAAAGACAATCTTTTGTTATAATGTTGGGATACTTTAGCCTCAGGAGCAGGTCTCAGAAAACAGAATCTCTCTCTCTGACTTTCTGCCCTCCTTTCATCTGCTTCTTTTTCTCCCCAAGGCAGGCCAAAGAAACTAAAAGTATATGCTAATCTTCCCCTGCTTTTCTGTCTTGGAGCTGGCCATAAATTCTCTGACCTACCTTGCTTGACTGCAGGTCATAAGACCCCCATTTCAGAAGGGGTCCTGCCCATACCTGGGAGGAAGGAATGCTGTACAGAGAGGCCAAATAGAATCTGAACAGACTTGCCTTGTTGGGATTCCCCACTCAGTCTATTAGTATTAATCATACTATTTTTGTCCAATCACATTTCTACATGGTTGTCCATGCTTCAATCATGCTATCCAATGAAGTCTACATAAAAGGACTAAGAGGGCAGGGTATGGAAAGCTTCTAGACAGCTGAACTTGTAGAAGCTTATAGGAACGTGAACAAGAACTCATTCATGTGCCAGGAGGATAGTACAATTCAACTCCACAAGAATGGAAGCTCCCATATTCAGGACCCTTCCAGACCTCCTCCTATGCATCTCTTTATCTGGCTGTTTATTTATATCCTTTAAAATATCCTTTATAATAAACTGGTAAATGTAAGTCAGTGTTTCCCTGAGTTTTGTGAGCCACTCTAGCAAATTAATTGGGCAATGTCCAATCAGAAATTAATCAATACAACAGCAACAAAAAACATAAAACACCCAGAAATAAAGTGAACAAAAAAATGTACACGATCTTAATAGAGAAACAGAAAATTTTGCCAAAAGACATAACAGCTCTGAATAAATCTTAAGTATGGAAAAACCAATATTTTTAAGATGTCAATTCTTCCTAAACTAATGTGCAAAGTCAATAAAATCCCAACCAAATTCCAGTTTCTTTTCTTGGGGCTTGGCAAGCATATTCTAAAATTCAAATCAACAAGGAGAAGGCCATGAATAGCCAAGACAACTTTTAAGAGGGGAAAAGATTGTTCTACCAGACAATAAGACTTACTATAAAGTTATGCTAATGAAAACACTGTGTATTACTGAAGGAATATGCAAATACTACATAAAAGAAACAATACAGAATCCTCACACAGGCTTATACACACATACACATTTAGTACATGATAGAGGTAGCATGATAAGTCTTTGAGAAAGATTTGACTATTCAATAAATTGTATTGGGAAAACTGGCTAGGCAAATAAACAATGAATTCTAGTTAAAGAGTTAGATTTCAAAAACAAAACTCTGAAAAAAGAGTAAGAGTCCTGTGGTAAAGAAGGATTTCTGGCTGGGCACGACGGCTCACACTTGTAATCCTAGCACTTTGTGAGGCTAGGGTGGGATAATCACTTGAGCCCAGGAGTTCAAGACCAGCCTGGGAAACACAGTGAGACTTCATCTCTACAAAAAATCAAAAATTAGCAAGTTGTGGTGGCATGTGCCTATAGTCCCAGCTACCTGGGAAGCTGAGGCAGGAGGATCACTTGAGCCCAGGGGTTCAAGGTTGCAGTAAGCAGTGATCACACCACTGCACTCCAGCCTGGGTGACAGAATGAGATACTGTCTCTTAAAAAAAAAAAAAAAGATTTCTTAAACAACAAAAGGAATAGAGTGATTGTATTATACTATAAGACACGTATTACGCATTGTGACTAAAAAGTTAATGGTAGCCACAAGGCCCAATTAGGCATCTCACAGGGCCTGCACAACATGTCACTTAGTATGATGCAAACTGGCCCAGGAATTTCTAGGACACAAGGTCACCTCAGCACAGATGTAACTCTCAGAAACCTTATAACAAATCTTACTCTTACAGGAACAGTTTAAACTTCCTTATGAAAGAAACACCCAGTAAGGCCCAGACTGAATACAACTATAAAAAATGGGAAGGATTCCCCAAACTTTGAGAATGGTTTGTGGATCATCCTGTTCAGTACATCTGACCCCTAAATGTACCTGGCCCATGCTGCCAGCCTACTCCCACCATCAGTCTTATAAGAGTGCTGCCAGAATAAACTGCCTGAGCATCAGAAAGTGTCTTAAGATTCATCTTTGGTGCAGATCAAGCTAAAGGGGAGAAGTGGCCTCTGGGGAAGCTGGTCACCTAGAACCACCCAAAATCCCCAAACACAACAGTGATATATTTGACTACATTAATATGAAAAAAACTCAAAAAATAAAAATCAAACACAAACCACTGATAGAAGTGTAAATTTATATAGCCATCAAGAAAGGTAGTTTGAAAGTCTGTGGTAAAACCAAAAAGGCACATTCCTTATGCCCCAAACTTGTAGGACAGATAGAAGAAGAGAAAGAAAATTGAAGTATGAAAAGAACCAGAATGCTGCTAAGGGTGAAGAGAAATCTGGCAATGAGGTTAAAGAGAAGGAACTTGAGGACAGAGAGAAATATTTTTTTTTTTTTTTTTTTTGAGACAGAGTCTCACTCTGTTGCCTTGGCTAGAGTGCCGTGGCGTCAGCCTAGCTCACAGCAACCTCAAACTCCTGGGCTCAAGCAATCCTACTGTCTCAGCCTCCAGAGTAGCTGGGACTACAGGCATGCGCCACCGTGCCCAGCTAATTTTTTCAATATATATTTTTAGCTGTCCAATTAATTTCTTTCTATTTTTGGTAGAGACAGGGTCTCACTCTTGCTCAGGCTGGTCTCAAACTCCTGAGCTCAGAACGATCCACTCGCCTCGGCCTCCCAGAGTGCTAGGATTACAGGCGTGAGCCAAGAGAGAAATATTTTGAAGAAATACACCCAGTGGGAAATATAAAAGGCACTGACCTAGCTCAGGGTATGGTAGGGGTCCCCAGCCCTGTGAAACAGGAAAGAAAAAAAACAGGAAGAAACTCCACACCAGGAAAGAAATTCGCAAAATTTGCTTTTGTGGCTTCTGTAACTTGCTTGCTTGAACAGGCCTGCACTGGAGAGATAACAAATCAGCTAGGAACGCCATATAGGACCATAGCTTACACAAAGACCTCGCTGGAGATTAGAGATAAACACATTGTAACTGTGCCCTTCACCATCCTTTAGAGATGTATAAAAGACTATTACACCCCTTGGTTGGGGCTCAGAATTTGGACCCTGTCCTCTGAGCCTCACTAGTGAATAAATGCTCATTGTCATCTTCTTCGCCTGGTCTCTGGGTCAGTTATTGGGAGAAGGATCTTCCTTCTCCTCCTGCAACAAGACAATTGACACCCGCAGTGAAATTAGGACCAAAAATAAGTCTCCGAGCTGGCTGTTTTGAAGCAGCTGCTGCAGAAATGTTCTAAGAGGTCAGTGAAGTACTTGTAAAGAGGTAAATAGAAGACTGACAAATAGAAAAACGAGGGCAAATGCCTGTGAATGTGGCCAAGATTTCAGTCCTTCAATCAAAGGTGTTAGCCCAGCGTCTAAAATCATGAACATGGAGAAAGCTGAAGACCTCATGGGCCTCTCAAACTCTGAATGAAAGACCCAGAGCACAGTGAACACTGCCACCCAGCAGGCAGCTGGGCCTGCCAGTAAAATTCAGGTATCCTAAAGCTGCAGGCTTCCTCCCAAGTCCCAATTACCTTTTGAGGATGGAAGAAAAACTTCCTTTATTGACTTGTTGAGATTATACCACAACTGTGAACACACAGGCCTGGGAAGCAACCTGAGCTGGAACTTACTCTCAGGACTCTACTCCCAGAGCTTTAAACCTTAACCCAGTTTAATTTCCACAATGAAAATGGCTTTGAAAAGAACAGAGCACATCTTGGCATTTTTCATGGAGATTTTCTTCTTTTTGTTATTTTATTTCTTTGCTTCCTGGGCAATGTGACTTGTTTTCCTTTTAAAATCCCCATGAACTAGTCTCTAATTCTTGGGTTTTCCTACCAGTGTGAGTGTACATAAAATATATTTTATAAACTGATAATAAGCAAACAAGTTTCTAAGATAATCGCCACTAAAGAAAGACTGCTTTCAGTATGTACTTAAAATCTGAAAATAATATTCATACTAATTTACCAACTAAGAAATAAACTCATACCTAAAGTGCCCAAAACTTGTTCTACAATAAAATGAGGCAGGGCTCCTTGAAGAAGTGATTGATTCTAAGCTGGGGCAGGGAAAATATAAAGATGAATGTTCTGCAATGCCAGAAAACTAGGGGAAGACTCAAAAAAGGATGAGGTCATGTCAAAGGGACACAGCTCCCAATGGCCAAAGCTAGAATAATTCACACAACAAAATAAATAACAATAGCACTGCATTATAGCCCAAAGAATAAAATAAATATCCATGAGCACACACTAATGTAACTGAATAAATAAATAAAAGGAAGAGAAGGCACAGCTTTTTCTCACAAAGTATTCCAATGTTCCAATGAGTAAGTGTAGAAAGAATGAGGAAAAGAGAAAGTCACATTCCAACACTGCAGTAATAGTTGCTGCAGGCAAGATCCACCAATGAATGAATGCTATTTAGTGGAAGAAAGTTAAGGAGAAACAGAGTATTTGTATGCAAATAGCAATCTTCCCCCAAATAATCATTGATTATAAAGGGAAAGTAACTTTCCAGTGATGAAACTTGACAAGACACCACCACATCAAGGTTAACATCAGTAATAAAACATATGGACCCAGGCACACACCTGCAGTCCCATCTACTCAGCAGGATCACTTGAGCCCAGGAATTTGAGGCTGCAGTGAGCTATGATCGTGCCACTGCGCTCCAGCTTGGGCAACAGAGCAAGATCCTGTCTGTTAAAAAAAACAAACAACCATAAAAACCTCAATCTAAGCACAAGAAAACATAAATGCAACCAAGCTGAGGGACATTCTAAAAACACAAATACAGAATATTTCAGGCCAGGCGCAGTGGCATGCCTGTAATCCTAGCACTTTGGGAGGCCAAAGGAGGATTGCTTGAGGCCAGCAGTTCCAGATCAGCCTGGGCAACATGACAAAACCCCTGTCTCTACAAAAAATACAAAAATTAGCCGGGCATGGTTGTGTATGCCTGTAGTCCCAGATACTCAGGAGGCTGGGCAAGGAGGATCGCTTGTGCCCAGGAATTTGAGGTTGCAGTGAGCTATGATGCCACTGTACTCTAGCCCAGGTGAGAGAGCAAGATCCTATCAAAAAAACAAAACAAACAAAAAACTACGAAATTGTCAAGGTCATAAACACAAAGACTGAGGAACTGTCACAGATTGAAGGAGAACAAGTAGACATGACAACTAAATGTAATAAGGGATTCTAGATTGGATCCTGGAACATAAAAAGAACATTAGTAAAAAACATATGAACTTTTTAATAAAGTCTGCAGTTTAATTAATAGTACTATATCAAGTAAATTTCTTAATTTTCAATGAGTGAACTATAGTAATACAAGATATTAACTTTAGGCAAACTGGGTAAAAGGTATGAGAGAACTCTGTATAAGTTTTGCACCATTCTGCAAGTCTACAATTATTCAAAATAAAGTCTTTTTTAAATTAAGAAGTTTGAGCCATTATCATTTTTATCTGATTTATTTTCATTTTAGGTATTAAAAATTAATTTGACAATAAGCTCTTTAAAAATTGAGGACATTAAATACTGTCAATTATCTCCCAATTTGGACTCATTCTTTCATTAATTTGCATACATTTATTGAGTACCTACTATGTCCCGCACACTAAGGTCACGACAGTGAATAAAACAGACAAAAAGCACTACCTTGAGGAGCCTATGAGGAGACAGAAATATGTTATGTTAGTGACAGGTGCTACACAGTAAAACAAAACAAGGAAAGGGGAAAATAAGTTTAACATCAGGAAGGAAAAGCAAAAGCTCATAAATTCAATCTTGTAGAACTGAATTCTACAAGAATTCAATCTTGTGAATCTAACCATTCACCTGAGGGTCACAGGAACGTTCGTTCACAGGACCTCTTTCAAATTGTTTCTAAAATACTGAAAATTGCAAAATATAGTAAGTTATGTTTTACCATACTTTATGTATTTTTACTCTCCAACAACTCTCTGACATCATATTAATAGAATGGTTAGGCACAAATACTTCCTGGATACCAGAAGCCACAGAAAACTTACTGGTAGAACAGGTAGCATTTTTCATGCTTTTGTCAGTTTCCTTTTTAAGTGTACATGGAGGTTTACCTTCAAAACATTCCTATCTTTTCTGCTTACAGTAAGAAGGGATTGTTTTTCAACCAAAATATGTCAGCCTCTCTTCAGCATTAGGTAACATTTAAGAGCAGCCTAATTCTTCAGTCCCTGAATATGCACACAGCCATAGACGTATATAACACATGGAAATTCCCTGAAATTGCTTAATCAAATTACTGCTCAAACCACTCGTTGACACTTCCCTGCAAAACAACCAACCTAATATTAATGAGTTTTCCGTTTTGAACTTTCTTAGCCATCACTTTCAGATTAGCATACAGATCATTCTTTGATCTCTTAGGCCTATGCAAGTCAGGGTACACTACAATGGTTGTAGGTTAGAGTTCTACCTTTGTTTAAATACTGCATCTCCTACACTGTCATTTGTCATTTTGAAAAACAAACACCCTAACAAACAAGATTTTGCTATTTTTCTGCACAGATGTCACTTGTTGACCACTTATAGCTTCATGTAAATGTGCACTATGGGAAATAAACTGCAAACACAATGTTTTAATTATCCTGCAAAAAAAATGTTTCAGCGGTCATAATGCCAGGCCCAATTTTAACCAAAATTAAAATAAATGCATTCCACAAGGTCAGGAGATTATAATTTTTAAAAGGCACTTAATGCCACTGAATTATATACTTCGAAATGGTTAAAATGGTAAATTTTTATTTATTGTATGGCAAATGGTATGTGTATTTCATCACAATAATACTAACAAAAGCTTTTAAAAAGCAACAACATGATCTTTCATAACAAAAATATGCATGAACATATATGTGAGTGATAATTACCCACAGTGTTTAGAAGTCAGGAGGCCTGGAGACTAAGATTTCCGGATTGCGGCTACTTTTACTTTTTTTTTACTTTCCTGTGGTATCTAATTGTTTCTAATGAACACAATTTATTTGCAAAATTGGGTGAAAAAACAGAGGCCAGAGAAAGCAGGACTCCAAATTCTCTACATCGGAACCCGGGAAGCGAAGATGTCGCCGATGCGCCCCCAGCGAGGAGCGGATGGGATCCCCGGGCAGGTCCCCCGCCCAGGGCGCAGCCTCGAGGCCGAGCCTTGTCTGCCGTCGGGGCAGGGCCGAGGACCCCGGCAGGCCTCCGCGAGCCCCGCGCCCGCACAGCCGCTCCCACCGCCCCCACACGCCGCTAGGACACTCACCTACTCTCGCCGCCGACCAACAGTTGATCCTCCCGCCGCCGCCACCGCCTGCCGCCCCGCGCCTTCCTCCCCGCGCCTTCCTCCCGGCTGTCCGGGCCGCGCACGCGCGTCGCCGCTCCGGGCCCTCCGCGGCCTGTCTAGGAAACTGGGAGGGCCGACGTCTCTGCTGCTCCCCGGCCTCGGGGCAGGCGGTGGGCGGCCTCTGGGCGGGCAGCGGGGCTTGTCCCGAACACCCCTCACCTCCCTGCCTTGGATACCTCCCTTCCACGCTGGTATCTCCGATGCCCTTTCGCGTCCCAGAGCTCCAGCCTTGGCCTGTTTGCCGACATCCCTCCCATTGTGTCCGCGGGGCTGCCCTGGAGGCCTCTGTCCCCCAGGGGGAAAAAGGGATTCGAAGCTAGGGGTGACAATAGGAACAGTAATACCTAGCTAACTGGTTCTAGCCAGAAGGAAGTGTTTAGGGTCCACTCAATCTTCCCTGGGGTACCCTTCAACGAGGGGAACCAGATTCTGTGGAAGGCTCGTTGCCAGGACTCCTGCCTCTCCAAGTCGACATCATCTCATCACTACTATACCCAGGGATATTTCTTCGTTCCCAGCCTAGAGGCACACAATACTGCAACCCGCCCTTGACTCCTATTTTTTTTTTTTTAATAATCCTGTCCCTTAACTAACTACTTGATCTTTTGAGTTGTTCCCCAGAAATGGTGGATTTTCTCTAAGACAAAGGAGCGGAGGTTCTGAAGGCCCCTGGGCAGACTTCCTGACTGCCAAGATTCACCATCCCCCACAACCTGCCACCTATCACACTTAGCCCCTTGTTATTAATAGGCATACCACACCTGCCCCCAGTGTTAGGGGGCTAAGGGCATGCAGGAGGCAGGGCAGGCGACAAGGGGATGTGGATGTGGTCAAAGGCCCAGGGTCGGCACCATTAAAACAGAGGGAAGAAACGACAAGAGCAGGAACTGGTAGGGGCTTTTCCCAACCCTGAGCATTTGGGGAAGCTAGGCGCTGGTGACGGAAAGTAAACTTTCCCTCGTTAACATAGTAAAAAATCACAGCCCCTTAGCGTCATGACAGTTCCAGAGCCAGCCACACAAGGACAAAAAGTGGGAAGGTACCACTTCCAAGAAATCTCCACCCTTTCTCAGAAAAATCATGAATATTCCGCCCCTGCTTAACATAAAATTGAGGAACCAACATAAAAAAGAAAAACAACATTATGTTCAGCGTCTCTTCGACGCACAGAGCAGACCCGTTCCTCTCCAGAACGTGCTTTCGCTTTGTAAAGCTTCCTTCTATCCTTCAATAAAGCTGCTTGTGTGCATATGTGACTGACCCATCATCGTCATTGACCTGGTACCAGTACCCATTCTTCATCACTGGGAACCAAGACTAAGGAACACCGAGACAGACTTGACACCAAGGCATGTGACCCCCTCCTTTAAAAGCCCATGATGTCCATTAGTTGGAGAGTCGGATTTGAGGCAGCTTCTCCTGACATTTGTCATATTAAAAATTCCTTTCTTCCTTGACAATCCTGTTATCTCAATAATTGGAACTTTGTGCACTGAGCAACTGGACCTAGACCAAAACCCTCTTGTGGTTTTGACAACAACACTTTCCTCTCCCACAGCCTCCACTTGTTTTCTCCCATGGGCGAGTTCTAAGTAAGGCCATAATCTTGGAGGAGTAAGTTGGGGGATGGAAAAGGTGCTTGAAGAAGAGGTGAACCAACATTGGGAGACTGTCCACCCTCTATAGGAGCAAATGTCATCTACTGCCAGTGCCAGAGAACCTTGAGGGTGCAGAGCCAATGCCATAAGACCATCTGCTGCCATTGCAGGGCAAGCTGCAAGCTGCTATACCCAGAAGTCAGGTAGCTGTAGGAAAGTAATTCCCAATGTTGGGAATCACTCAAAGTCCAAGTGGGTACTTGGCTCCACAGCAAGAAAGAATTCAGGAGCAAGTGAACAGTGTAAAGTGAAAGCAAGTTTTATCCAGGAAATATAGAAGATCTATTCTACAGAGTAGAGGCTAGTTCTCCCTGCTGAGGAGAACAGCCCCTCAGCCCTTTTTTGATTTCTTTATATAAGCAAAGGCTTAATCATTAAGCTAAGCAGGGGAGGAATATTCATGTTATTTCCTAGAAAGGGGCGGTGATTTCCTAGAACTGGGACCCTCCCCTTTCTTTATAAGGCCTCTCCTGGAACTGTCATGGTGTTGGTGGGAGTTTCCTTTAGTATGCTAATATATTATAATTAAGGCATAAGGAACTGCAAAGTCAAGAAGCAGCCAATTTCTTTACCATCTTGGTCCCAACTGGTCTTAACTTGTTCTGTCACCACACCCTGTTTTTGATCAGGATGATTCGGGGCTTTTTGACTCTGTTAAGCAGTGTCTGCCAGTTCCCTATATCACTGGGAGTCCTCTGGTATGTGCTCCCTGGTGGCAGGGAGCCAACTGATATTTCAGATGGGTGTTGATGATGTCCATCTGTGTCCATCTGGATCTTTGCTTCACTCATTTAAACCACACTGAGTTCCTTTTTAATGCCCCAGTCACCAAGGATGAAAACAGAATGAATCCTAAACACCAAGAGAGATGGTGATGAGGTGGAAGAAAAACAGACAGCACATTAAAACAGGGTAACTGAATGAGTCCAAGGGGTGATTTACGAAAGTTGGAAAGGGTTAAGGAAACACAACATGGGGTGGTGCAGAATCCCACGCTAGCAATATTTGGAAGCTATTATTACACCTAGGAGCAGGCTACCTGACAGAAACCTTGGCTTTCAGTTGAGGGACACAGCCAACCCATGGTTCAGGACAAAGGAAGCTGGGGTAATAAATAACCTGGACCTGACTCTCTTCTGATCTCCTGCCAGGACTCCCACTGGTCCAACCCAACTGAAAGCCAGAGGGCAGTCCAGGAGGGTCAGCCTCCCAAGTCTCTCAGCAGGGCTGAGGACTGAGAGTGAATATAGAGGGGCAACTGGAAAATATCCAACACAAGCAAAAGGGAAATGGAAACCACTTGTCAATGCCTAATTTGTCCATTAATTTCCATTTGAAAGAATATTCTTAGGTAATGGACTCCATGGGGGTAGGGGTATTGAATATTCAGAACCACCCATACTAGAGAGATAAGTTTTGGAATTTTGGTTGAGAACAAAATTTTCCCCTTCATAGAGGAGCTGGAGCAAGTTCACTGTTTGGGGAGTGCTTACTGGATGTTTTTCAACATGATAGGCAGTTAGCATGGATAGCACCCACATTTGGTGTGCTCAAATAGATCAACCACACTAGCTTAACTAGCACTTGAAAAACTTCCAGGAGCAGCCACTGGAACTGCAGCTTTGTTTTCAATTAAGTCCTGCATAGCTTCTTGAAGCTCAAAGAAGTTCTGCTAATACCTGATTTCTCTGAGTGTCACAGCACTGAGCCTGTAACAATGAGGTTTCTTCACTTCTCTGGTTGGAGCCCTATTCTTTTTTTTTTTATTTATTTCAGCATATTATGGGGGTACAGAAGTTTAGGTTACGTATGTTGCCCTTGCCCCCCCTCCCCCGCAAGATCGAGTTTCAAATATGTCCATCCTTCAGGTGGTGCGCATTGCACTCTTTGTGTATGTATATACCCGTCCCCTCCACCCTCTTGCCCCCTGCCCCCTCTCCCTCCCCCCTGCCCAACATCCAATAGACGTTATTCTTATATGTGCACTTACGTGTTGATCAGTTAATACCAATTTGATGGTGAGTACATGCGGTGCTTGTCTTTCCATTCTTGGAATATCTCACTTAGTAGAATGTGTTCCAGCTCTATCCAGGAGTATACAAGAAGTACTATATCACCATTGTTTCTTAAAGCTGAATAGTACTCCATGGTATACATATACCACATTTTATTAATCCACTCATGTATTGATGGACACTTGGGTTGTTTCCACATCTTTGCAATTGTGAATTGTGCTGCTATAAACAATCGGGTGCAGGTGTCTTTCTTATACAGTATCATTTGGTCTTTTGGGTAGATGCCCAGTAATGGGATTGCTGGATCGAATGGTACTTCTACTAGTATCTCTTTAGGATATCTCCATATTGTGGAGCCCTATTCTTGCTAGCTGTATTTCCTGAGTGCCTTGCTTCTTTCCAAATTGGGACAGTTTGCTTGGTAAGAGTCCTATGTAGTACTTCTCAAATTTTAATGTGCATGCGAATACAAATCACTTGGGGATCTGGTTAAACTGCAGATTCAAATTCAGGAGGTCTGTAGAGGGGCCAAAGAATATTCCTTTTTTTTTGAGACGGAGTCTCACTCTGTTGCCTGGGCTAGAATGCCATGGCGTCTGCCTAGCTCACAGCAACCTCAAACTCCTGGGCTCAAGCAATCCTCCTGCCTCAGCCTCCCAAGTAGCTGGGACTACAGGCATGTGCCACCATGCCTGGCTAATTTTTTCTGTATATTTTTAGTTGTCCAATTAATTTCTTTCTATTTTTGGTAGAGACAGGGTCTCGCTCTTGCTCAGGCTGGTCTCGAACTCCTGAGCTCAAACGATCCACCCGCCTCGGCCTCCCAGGGTGCTAGGATTACAGATGTGAGCCACCGCGCCTGGCCCAAAGAATATTTCTAACACGCTCCCAGGTGCACCTCATGTTGCATTTCCTGTATCATGTTTGGAGCGGCAAAGAAACTGTGAATGTAAGTCACTGGTTCTGAACTTTGCTGCACATTAAAATCCTCCTTGGAGCTTTTTAAAAGTCCATTCCTCATATCAGTTAAGTTCAAATCTTTGTGGGTGGGTCACTGGCATGCCTAGATTTCAAAATCCTTAGGTGTTTCTAAAGTTTGAGAACCTGGGAGTAGAGAATTCTTCCTTTACCCTAATTCCCTGCTGCATGTAAAAAGCGCATGCTAAAAGATTTTTAGGTCATTTGCTTCTTAGTTTTGGCATTTAAAATGCTTCAGGATTCTACCTGTCAAAAAAGGAGAAATTTCTCCCTTAATTTTTTCCTCTTTTTTCTTTTTTCTTTTACACTCCAGAGAAGGAATGGGTCAACCCCCGAGAGGGTGGAGACCAATTTTTTTCCTCTTATTTTGAGAGGGAAAAGAAAGGGATTGGGGTACTGGGGTGGAATGGGGGTCTGGACTGTGACCTCAGAAAATAGACAAGATGTTAAAACTTGAATCAGCTGTGGACAAGTGCTGAAAGCAAACTGTCCTGGTAGGTTTTTTTAACTCCTTTTCTAGCCTCAAGCTCAGTCCCTTCTCTAGCAGTGATGGTGGTGAATAGAAAATAAGATCTGATTTTTTTTTTAGATAAAGAGTCTCTGTCACCCGGGTTAGAGTGCCATGACATCAGCCTAGCTCACAGCAACCTCAAACTCCTGAGCTCAAGCAATCCTCTTGCCTCAGCCTCCTGAGTAGGTGAGACTACAGGCATGAGCCACACCCAGCTAATTTCTACTATTTTTAGTAGAGATGGGGTCTCACTCTTGTTCGGGCTGGTCTAGAACTCCTAAGCTCAAGTAATCCTCCCTTCTCAGCCTCCTAGAGTGCTAGGATTACAGGCATGAGCTGGCCCAGTTCTGGTTTTAAATGAATTTTTAAACTACTCTGTCACTTAGGTAATGCTTTAAGTAGTACTAAAGTAAGTAGTACTAAAAAGGACTTAAAATTTAAAAACTGAACTCAGCTCCCTCCTCCCACCCCCATCTTTTTCTGTAGAGGGTATCCCTTGCCTCTGAACACAAGGGTAGAGACAGGATCAGGAAACCAGAAAGGGACGCATGGGGAGTTTAAACTTTATTGGTAATAGGCAGAGGATCTCTCTCTAAGTCAGACCATAGCCATGAAGAAGAGAAACTATGGAATCTTTGTTTTTGTTCATTTGCTGTAGCTCAAGTACTTAGAACAGCACCTGGTACATAGCAGGTACTCCATAAATAATTGTTGAATAATGAATATTCTCTATCTCTAACCTAGGTTATTAATGCTGTTCTGTTGTGATAAGGATGCCTGCACCAGTGGCAGCAGAGGGTTCTTGACCTCCGAGAGAGAAGGAATTCAAACACAGGGTCACACGCGAAGCAAAAACGTTCATTAAAGACAGTACAGAAAGTATAGTACGCTTTCAAAGAAGATAGCAGACTGCTCCAAAGTAGGCAGTAGCCCACATGGGTTTGGGTTTTCCTTTTTATGCTAATCCCTAATAATATGCTAAACTGGGGGTGGACTATTGATGGATTTTCTGGGAAACGGGTGGAGAGTTCCTGCAACTGAGGGTCCTTCTCCCTTTCTTTCTGTATGGGGTAATTTCTGGGGTTTGCCATGGTATTTATAAACTGTCATGGTGCTGGTGTTGTTGGGGAAATCTCAGTGCTAATTCCGCTTAAAACCACAAAGGCAGCTAAGTAGAATTATGCACGTGTTAGCTAAAACCACAAAACAGTTAAGCAAAGTTGTAAGCCTGTTATAACTATACTGCTTGTAAAAATTGCTACTAATTGGCTGTCTTTTGAATCCTATTGCTAATTGGTTAACCATTTATGCTTGTATGCTATTGGATATGTCTAACCCAAAAAAAAGTATAAAACCTGA
Source organism: Propithecus coquereli (assembly GCF_000956105.1). Lineage (NCBI taxonomy): Eukaryota > Metazoa > Chordata > Mammalia > Primates > Indriidae > Propithecus > Propithecus coquereli. Next base: position 8,554,130 of record NW_012133857.1, on the reverse strand, counting down.
CAAAAATAAGAAAGCGATGCTCAGAATTTGGAGACAAGTCTCCTCTGGGTCCGCCGGCGAGATTAAACGCTGACTCTCCAACTCTCTGCGTGCCACTCGGTTATTCCTTTGGGACCTGTCGCTGTAACACTTGCTGTAACATTTGGTTCCCTGACAGGGAAACTGACCATGCTGGCCTTTTGAAGCCACCGGATCGGGGATGGGCGCGGCGGACGGCGGGACCTCTGCGACTGCAGCAAGCCGGCGCCAACCGCCTCTTTGCGGAATCCTCGCTCCTCGGGAGTCCCCGCCGGCCGCGGCCCGGAACTGAAGGATCCGTCAGACCGGTCAGGACGTCGACGAAAAGGTAAGGTCCCGGGACCCTGTCAGGCCCGCCAATAAATGGAAGAGTGGCTTCCTAGGCAGAAGAGGAGCTTGATCACCTCCTAAGGTTAGAGACTCCCCTGGGTGGGAATGTGCTAACCTCTTGTCTGTCCGAATCTGTTTGAAAGCTTTGAATGAATGGAGCTGGGTGGCTGCTTGCGGTCATCGTGCCTGTAGTCCCACGGCTTTGGCTACGGGATTTGAGTGGGTCCCAACCTGTGGTCCTGTGGTGGCGTCGTACAGCATAAGGGCAATTCACTCCCTGTAATCGGAGCGACGGAGTCCAGGGTTTATAGGGGTACGCCTTAGCCAAGACACGCCTAAGCTCCCACGAGGGATGCAGCCAGGTGGACACCTGAAAGTCCTAACCCTTGTTTGTCTTGTGGCACCGTTCATGACAAAACGGGGAGGTCAGGAGAAAAAAAAACCCCAAAACAAGTCAAAAGGGAGTGTTGCCGGTGGTGTAAAGAGAGAGATCGCTGGTGCAGAGATGGGCGGGTCAGAGTCCAAACCAATGGTCCTAAAGTGCATGCTGAAAAACTTCAAAAAGAGCTTTAATGGAGGTTACGGGGTCACCATGACTCTGAGTAGATTAAAAGCCCTGTGTGAGCTAAAGTAGCCAACATTTAAAGTAAGCTGGCCATCAACGGGAACCCTTAACCCCCCTACTGTAGGAGCTGTCTGGAGAGTAGTAACAGAAACCCCTTGCCCCATGGGTCCGGTTCTGCGTAGAGAAGGGACAGAGTAAAGTGCTAGAGGCCCAAGGAGCTAGAGGCTCCAAACACAAGCCCATCCATCAAAAAGGATCTACAGAGGAACTGCCGCCACCTTACGAAAAGGGGGAGTCACCGGCCCACTACCAAAAGAACTTAAGCGACGAGTATCTTTAGCACCAGATCAGTGTGCCAATTGTAAGGGATACGGGCACTGGAAAAACGAGTGCCCTTGCAAGAATCAACACCCAGGGGCACCGCAAGGGGCATATCCAGTAGTTCCAAACCCGTAACCCTCCTGGGCCTCATTCCCCCCACCCCCCGACGCAACTTGATTTAAAATTCACCAACTCTGTTCAGGGAAGCTTTAGCTACAGATCTTGCCTCCTTTCCACGAGAAAAAACCCGCTGTACACTACTACAATATGTTGATGACCTCGTCTTAGCAGGGGCAACCAAAGAAAATTGCGAGCAGGGGACCCAGCACCTCCTCCAGCTGCTCACGGACAGGGGATATAAGGTCTCCTTGAGGAAGGTGCAGATTTGTAGATAAGGCCCTGTGCGGGCCCGACAACAAAGAACTAGAATAAACTGAAAGTCAAGAAAAGGCCTTTCAAGAAATAAAAGACTTGCTTAAGAGGGCCCCTGCGCTAGACCTGCCAGATCTCACCAAGGACTTCAACCTGTTCACGCATGAAAAAAACAGGTAACGATGGGAGTCTTAACACAGACTGTGGGACCCTGGCAGAGACCAGTGGCCTACATGTCAAAGCAATTGAACCCAGTGGCGTCAGGCTGGCTCCCTTGCCCTCGGGCGCTAGCAGCCACCATCCTGCTAGTCAAAGAGGCAAACAAGCTCACGCTTGGACAAAACATCCACGTGTGGGTTCCTCATGCAGTGGTCACCCTGATGAACGCTTCAGGGCATCAGTAGCTTTCCAGCAGTCAGCTGGTGCAATATCAGGGACTACTGTGTAAAAACCCACAATTCACCGTTAAGGCTGTGCGGACTCTAAATCCTGCCAACTTTCTGCCTACCGAGCTGGGACCTCCCGGTGCCAAAGCCATAAAAGAGGTCTATGAGAGTCAGCCAGATCTGACGGGACCCCCGGTGCCAAGGCCATAGAAGAAGTGTATGCAAGTCAACCAGATCTGATGGGACCCCCGGGAGACAAACCGATACGGGCACCAGACAGATAATAACGGCGTTGTCCAAAAAAGCAGAGCAACTAGCAGGCTGTGCTGTCACCATGGTAGACAAGGTCAAAACGTCAGCTCCTCTGCCCCAGCGCTGGTCAACACAAAGGGCAGAGCAATGAGCCCTTATCCAAGCTCTCAGGTGCGCCCAGGGACAGCAGCGAGCCCTGCAGAAAAAACAACCGCGGGTTAAGAAGGTAGAGCGACGGCTGCCACAGGCCAAGGTACAAGGGGCACGCTAGGGTAGCCCTGGGGGACAGCCCAGTATAGCACTGAGGTAGACCCGCAGAACAAGCGCGCCTCGTTCACAGAAAAGACGGTGCAGCCAAAGGCGCTCTGCAGAAAAGCAAAACAGTAGGCACAACAAGCAGAGGCCCGGCGTGCCCACAAGGAAGCAGAACGCAAGCTAGAGCACTGGCATCTAAGGGCCAATAGGGCGCCGAGGCCACGACTGTGGGCAGAAGAGCCTGCCACGGACTGAAGCTGGAAACTAAAGAAAGGGGGGGGCGAGGTCTGGGCCTCAGTCCAGGCGAGCCGTGGGCCCCCGCCCCCGCCAGGCCTTAACAGCGGCTCCAGCCGCACCGGCGCTGAGAAACACACTGGGAATCTGCGGGAGCCGAGTGTGCTCAAGAGGAGGCTAAAATGGCATAGCAACGGTTAGAGGCCCTGCTAAAAGCAAACAGCCTCTGGCAACATAAAAACATATAAACTTATTGTCTAACACTCCCACAGAAACAGGAAGGGTTAAACCACATGAAGCCCCAGTCGCAGCAGCTGGTACTAGAGGAGCAAGTGCTAGCACTACAACAGCAGAATAAAAGCAGCAAAACAGGCAAAACAATGCTTTACAGGTGGACCTAGCGGAGGCAGAGAGGAACAAAAAAGCCCTGTAAAAAAAGAAAACTCACCTAGAGGCTCAGCTGCCAAAAAGTAAAAGAAACTGAAGCTGAGCTGCAGGCAGAACTCAGGGGCTTCCAAAAAAAAAAAAAATTTCAAAAAAAACTAAGCGACACATGCCACCAGCAGAAAACAGCAACAGCTCAGCTGAAGCAGCTCCATCAGGAAGCCAAGCAGCAGTAACAGTAAGCCAAAAAAGACACAACACGGCAGCAGACCGAGGTAGAGCATGTGCTTAAGAGGTCATCCCCGGTACTAAACTGCACAGCAGTCCTCTCTAAGGCACTGGGAATCCAATAAAAGCTACATACAGCGTGCAGGCCACAGAGCTCAGGAAAAATAGAGCACATAGACCGGACCCTCAAAACCACGCTAGCAAAGCTCTGTCAAAAAACACAGTTACGGCCGGGCGCGGTGGCTCACGCCTGTAATCCTAGCTCTCTGGGAGGCCGAGGAGGGCGGATTATTTGAGCTCAGGTGTTCGAAACCAGCCTGAGCAAGAGCAAGATCCTGTCTCTACTAAAATTAGAAAGAAATTAATTGGACAACTAAAAATCTATAGAAAAAATTAGCCAGGCATGGTGGCGCATGCCTGTAGTCCCAGCTACTTGGGACGCTGAGGCAGGAGGATCGCTTGAGCCCACGAGTTTGAGGTTGCCGTGAGCTAGGATGACGCCACGGCACTCTAGTCCAGGCAACACAGTGAGACTCTGTCTCAAAAAAAAAAAAAAAAAAAAACACACAGTTACCCTAGATAGATATGTTAAGCCTAGCTCTACTAAGAGCCAGGTGCACCCCCGGCCCCACCGGGTATACACCTTTTAAAATCTTGTATGGTAGACCATCCCCTCTTATTAAGCAATTGAAGAGAAATATTAGACAACTAGGAGAACTAAACCTAAACAAACACCTCCAGACTCTATCCAAAACCATAGCCCACATTCATCAGTCTATCCTAGAGAGAAGCCCAATCCCATTAGGACTCCCTGTTCATCCCCACCAACCCAGGGACCTAGTCTGGGTAAAAAACTAGAAAAAGACACCTTTGGAACCTACCTGGACAGGACCCCACACCATAATACTAGTCACCCCCACTGCTGTTAAATTTACAGGTCTAATACCGTGGATTCACCACTCCCGGGTAAAAAGGAAAGCAAAACCAGACGGAACAACTGACCATTGGATGGCGCAACCAGATCCACAAGACCCAGATCAAGCGCCAGCCCAACAAGACCAACAGCAACCAACAAACACCATCAAAAACGCGGGACTGAATGAGCCCACTAATCTGGACTTTCATTAGACTAATAACTTTACTAAAAATTAAACTCGGGGCCTCAGCCCCAAAAGACTAAACTATAATTCAAAGATTGTTTTTAACTGTACTTTACTAGGTCATAACAGGATGTCTCTTCCTATGCTGGTCATAGCTAGGGTTTTTAAAACCCTCACCCTCAAAACAAAAAAAAATCCAAAAATAAACGTCCCTAGCTGGGGTAGCACTCCAAAACCAAAAGGTGTTAAATCTCCTCACAGCTAAAAAAGGGGGGCATATGTTTTTCTAAAAAATATTGTGACTATGTCAATAAATCGGTCCTAATTAAACAAAACATACATCAGTTAAATAATATTAAAAAAAATTACAGTATTACAACCAAAGTAAAACCTCACTTACAGAATAGTTTCAGTCTCCTCTAATTGCATGGTTGCTGCCCCTCCTGGGACCTGTCATGGCGCTTCGGTCATTCTGTCTCTTGGCCCTTTGTCTGATAGTTTCTCCAATGACGACTTCAAAAACTTGCTCGTGCAGCAATCACCACTCGCATGATAGCCCTGCATAGCTACCCCATTAAGGTTGATGCCATTATATAACATTTAAAGGCATCAAAAGGGGGGAATGTTGGGGAAATTTCAATGCTAATTCCACTTAAAACCACAAAGGCAGCTAAGTAGAATTATGCACGTGTTAGCTAAAACCACAAAACAGTTAAGCAAAGTTGTAAGCCTGTTATAACTATACTGCTTGTAAAAATTGCTACTAATTGGCTATCTTTTGAATCCTATTGCTAATTGGTTAACCATTTATGCTTGTATGCTATTGGATATGTCTAACCCAAAAAAAAGTATAAAACCTGACAAAAATAAGAAAGCGATGCTCAGAATTTGGAGACAAGTCTCCTCTGGGCCCACCAGCAAGATTAAACGCTGACTCTCCAACTCTCTGCGTGCCGCTGAGTTATTCCTTTGGGACCAGTCCCTATAACACTTACTATAACAGTGTGTGTATGTGTTTTTTATCATGCTAATGAGGCTAGTTCATTTAGGGATACTGTTGCCTCAAATTGTGCACATGCTCCAATGAAAGGAATTCCCCTTCTGCTTCAGATAAGGATGTTACAGTCAAAGTAGAATAACTAAATGGTCCCTATTGGCTACATTTATCTTAGCTAAGCATATTCACATTCTTGTGTCTTTCTTGTCCTGTTGGCCTTCTCCTTCTGAGCCCTGCCCTAATTGTCTGTAGGGTATCTGACTCCTGTCTCAATAATAGCCAAGTCCCCAAACAGGCCAGTTTTAGCTGACAGGATAAGAAAGTCCCCTTCGCTTTAACTCTTACAAGGAGGCTGGGCACAGTGGCTCACGCCTGTAATCCTAGTACTCTAGGAGGCCGTAGGCGGGAGGATCCCTTGAGCTCAGGAGTTCCAGACCAGCCTGAGCGAGAGTGAGACCCCAGTCTCAAAAAAAAAAAAAAAACCTCTTACAAGGAAAGCAACTTGAAATAACCTGATGCTCCCTATTTCTACCTTCGTCAGCCCTTTTCAGCCTATAAAGCCAACTTCCTCTGTTCAACTCATCGGAACACCCATTCTATTTTATATACTGAGATGTTGCCACATTCTAGAATTGCTAATAAAAGCCAATTTTTCTTTAAACTAAATTTGTTGTGATTTTTTTTTGAGACAGAGTTTTGTTAATTAACCTGCAAGAGGGGGTTCTCTCTGTTGCTTGTCACACATAAAGCCAATTATTGAGACCCTAGGATTGTCAAGGAAGAGAGAGGATTTATTATGGAGGATGCATCAACCAGGAGGTGGGAGGAATGGACTGTCTTAAATCACCTGCCCAACCAACAGGGTCAGGGGTTTTTCTGGAGGTGAAATGAATAATGCATTAGGGGAGTGAACATCACTACATGTTTGGGGTGGAGTGCAGGGCATGCAAGCACAGTGAGAAATCATACTACATATATCCCATGATCAAAAAATGGTGGGTAAGTCCCTCCCAGGGCAGGGATTTTAGCAGTGTAATGAGCTAGGGGTTAATACTGGTCATTCTTTAAGCCTTGTGCGTGGGTGAGATGCAGGGAGTAGGCTGTTCAGCAGGTCCAACACAATCTGTGTTGGGGCTTTGCTTATCTTGTTTTCTCCAAATAGGTGGTGTAAGTCTTTGTAGTTATCTTGTGCCTGCAAGGAGATTCTGCCATTTCTGGGAAATAAACTCAAAAGAGAATGCATCAGTGCAAGAGAAATTTACAAAGTTCCGGTCAGCAAATCTTGCTGACCTGGGAACTTGAAACATAAGAGAACTACAAAAAAAAAAAAACATAAAAAAATGTGTTCTCGTGTATGGAGCTGGTTACAGTCTCACTCAGTTGTCCAGGCTAGAGTGCAGTGGCATCATCATAGCTGACTGCAACCTCAAACTCCTGGGCTCAAGTGATCTTCCCACCTCAACCTCCCAAAGTGCTAGGATTACAGGTATGAGTCACCACACCCAGGCTGTAATTTTGTCTTTTGACAACTGTTTCTATCCTGCCTTTTGCAGTTGCCATTCTAATGTCAAGTGTTTTTATCACATTGTTAAATAATCTTTAAATTTTTATTTTTCCTCAGGGAAGTGAAGTGATCCTCCTCCTGCTCATTGACATCTATTGCCCTGAGTTGGGTGGGGGTGGGGCAGGAAGCGGGGAGGGGTGTTGGCCTTATTAGAGCAGGAATGTAAGGGGAAAAAAACCAATCATGTTAGTGTTTGGTTTTTTTTTTTTTTTTTAAGAGATAGGGTCTCACTCTGTTGAGTGAGAAAAACAAAATGAACAAACAAAAAAAACAACCTAAAAAAATATGTTCTCATGTATGGAGCTGGTTATAGTATCACTCTGTTGCCCAGGCTGGAGTGCAGTGGTGTCACCATAGCTCACTGCAGCCTTGAAGCCCTAGGCTCAATTGATCCTCCTGCCTCAGCCTCTCAGGTGGCTTGCATATTAGTGTTTAATTTCTATAAAGTCTGTTTTATAGACAAAGACTTAGCAAAGCTTTGGCTTCACAAGAGCCCTTGTAGGAACAAAGCTCTCTTATAGAACAGTCTGGAGGTGGAAGTTTCAAAACTTGAGATAACTAATAAAAATCAGTTAATTCATGATGTTATCTTTCCAGTGACATCAACAACTCACTCTCTCTCTGCATTATTGCACGTTTACATATGATATAGTTTAAGCATGCACAGTACTTCCCATTAGGTGGGGACTTTGCTATTATAATTAACTAGAGGATATCATAAGGCAACTTAAAACAGTTTAAACCAGTCTTAAGACTTATGACCATTTTCACAAAGGAGCTATTCAAGCATACCCCTTGTGCTTTGTATTTCTTTCTGCTTTTTTGCTTTGATGTCACTCTAATTTTGAAAGAATCCTGCTAAGAGTTCTGCCAAACATTAAAAGCCACGGGTGGGGAACTTGTATTTTTCCCTCAGTCCCTCATGGCCAATGGCACTTGCCCCACAACCAAAGCAGAGAGATGGTGTTCATGCACCCTTCTTATGCTGCCTGTGAAGGACCCCATTCCCTTCCCATTGAGAACAGATATAGCGGTGGGGTTGAGCAAGTGCCACGTTGTTACAGGGATAAAAATTAACCAAACAGCTCCTGTAATTTCACAAAAACGATAGCAGGAAACTTGCAGATGTATTTGTGCTGGTCTGCTTGTTCTCTTTCTCTTACTCCAGGGGGTGGTTTGATGGTCACAAGACCAATGATAGAAAAACCACACGATGAGATCAGATGAGGAACAATTGAGCCACAAGGGGCCCATGGAAACAACATGCAATGTAGGACATGAAGACCCTGAGTTAACCAAAGGATTGTGTACCCATAAAAGAGCCTAAACTCCTCACAATGGGAGGATGGTGGCTTTTTAAGACGAGAATCTGCCATCCTCCTCATTTGCTGGCAAATTAATAAACCTTCCTTTCCTTTCTCTTCAACCCACTTGTTCTCGTTCTTTATTTGGCTTCAGGAACAAGTACCAAGCTTTCGGTAACAACATGATGCACATGTTTAAGCAGAACAAAGAAGTACACATCAGACCTGGAACAGAGAAAGATATTCCTAAACAAGGTGATGAGCCCAGCACAGGCGGTAGAGGCGCTTTATCTCCATGTAGGTAAATGTTCCAGGCCCGAGGCATGTACTTTTGAAACTGTGCAAGGTCCATACTTTATATTAGGGTTCGCTCTTGGTGTTGTACATTGTATGGTTTTTGACAAATGTATAATGACATGTATCCACCATCGTAGTGGCATACAGAGTAGTTTCACTGCCCTAAAAATTCACTGTGCTCCACCTATTCATCCCTCCCCATCCCTACCCTGGGGCAAATGCTTATCATTTTACCATAGTTTTGCCTTTTCCAGAATGTCATATAGTTGGAATCACACAGTATGTAGTCTTTTCAGATTGGCTTCTTTAACTTCGTAGTATGCATTTAAGTTTCCCCCATGTCTTTTCATGGCTTCATAACTCATTTCTTTTTAGGACTGAATAACATTCCATTGTCTAAATAATATTCCATTGTCTGAATGTACTACAGTTTATTTAACCATTCACCAACTGAAGGGCATGTTGGTTGCTTCCAAGTGTTATCAATTATGAATAAAGCTGCTATAAACATCTGTGTGCAGGTTTTTGTGTAGACATGCATTTTCAATTCATATGGGTAAATACCAAGGAGTACTATTGCTAGATCAGATGGTAAAAAAGTATGATTAGTTTTGTAAGAAACTGCCAAACTATCTTCCAGAGTTACTTGTACCATTTTGCATTCCCACCGGCAATGAGCGAGAGCTCCTGTTGCTTATATCCTCACTAGCATTTGGTGTTGTCAGTGTTTTAGATTTTGGCCATTCTAATAGGCATGTAGGGGTGTCTCATCCCATTGTTTTAATTTGCAATTCTCTAATGACATATGATGTTGAACATCTTCATATGTTTACTTGCCATCTTTATGTCTTCTTTGGTGAGGTATGTTCAGGTCTTTTATTGATTTTAAACTGGTTGTTCATTTATTGTTGAGTTTTAAGTGTTCTTTGTATATTTTGGATAACAGTCCTTTTATCAGATATGTCTTTTTGAAATGTTTTCTTCCAGGCTTATCTTTTTACTATTTTGACACTATCTTTTGAAGAGCAGAAGTTTTTAATGTAATTTTTAAAAAATCCAGCTTATCAATTACTTTTTTGGATCATGCCTTTGATATTGTCATCACCCTATCCAAAGTCGTCTAGATAGTCTCCCGTTGTGTTCAAGGAGTTTTCTAGTTTTGTGTTTTACATTTAGGTAAAACACATTTAAGTAAAACAAGATCTATTTTGATTTAATTTTTGTGAACAATGTAAGATCTGTGTCTAGAATCCTTATTTTTTTACATGTAGATGTCCAGTTGTTCCAGCACTATTTGTTGAAAAGGCAACTTTGCTTCATTGTATTTCTTTTACTCCTTTGCCATAGACAAGTCGGTTATATTCATGTGCACCTATTTCTTGGTTCTCTATTCTGTTCCATCAGTCCAGTTGCCTATTCTTTCACCAATACTACATGGTCTTGATTAGTATAGCTTTATAGGAAGTTTTGAGGTCAAATAGGGTCAGTCCTCTGACTTCATTCTTCTACTTCAATACTGAGTTGGTTACTCTGGGTCTTTTACCTCTCCTTATAAAGTTTAGGATCAATTTGTCAATATCCACAAAATAACTTCCTGGGATTTTGGTCAAGATTGCATTAAATTTATAGATCTAGTTGTGAAGAAGTAACATGTTGACAATATTGAGTCTTCCTATCCATAAATGTCTAAATCTAAATCTCTCCATTTATTTACTTTTTTGATTTCTTTCATCAGAGTTTTGTAGTTTTCCTCATAGATCTTGTACATATTTTGTTAGATTTATACCTAAGCATTTCATTTTGGGGGGTGCTAATGTCATTGTTAATGTGTTTTTAATTTCAAATTCCACTTGTTCATTGCTGATATATAAGCAAGTAACTGACATTTGTACATTAACCTTGTATCCTGCAACCTTGCTATAATCACTTATTAGTTTCAAGATTTTTTTTGTCAATTCTTTTGATTTTCTACATAGACAATCATATTATTTGTTAAAAAATACAATTTTATTTCTTTCTTTCCATTCTATATATCTTTTATTTCTTTTTCTTGTCTTATTGCATTAGCTAGGGCTTCCATTGCTGTGTTGAAGAGTAGCAGTGGTGAGAGAAAACATCCTTATCTTGCTCCTGATCTTAGCAGGAAAGCTTCTAGCTTCTCATCACCTATGATGTTAGCTGTAGGTTTTTTGTGTTTTGTTTTGTTTTGGTAGATGTTCTTTATCAAGTTGAGGAAGTTCACCTCTATTCCTAGTTTGCTGAGAAGCTCTGTCATTTTGAGACAGCACTTCATCAGGCTCACTAGAAGAACTAGACCCAGGAAGATGATCAGGCCTCCCTGGAGGATGGTCCTCAACCACTAACCCAAGTGCTGGGATTAAGGCAATTGAAACTGAAAAGGTCAACAAGTGAGACTAAGGGGTGGGGTTGGGGGACTCCGGGTAAACAGCTGATAACTATCCCGCCTGAACATGAATCTTCTCCAGCTCAGTTTCTACTTACCCTGAATTATTTATACATATTTGCCAACAGGTTTTGGCAATAACACAAAGACCACCGTGTTCTGCCAGCAGATTATCAAGGGCTTTTTGGTTGTCCGTCACCACCTTGGCTAGTGACTTTAGTGAGTCTTGTTGGTCTTGGATAGCTTGGGCTGTAGCATTAGCTATTTCCTCCACGGTTAAGGAAAGATTGTGCATTATTTTTTCCAGGGCCTATATGCTGATGCCTGAATTAGAATATGAACTGCAGAATGAAACCAGCTATTGATTTGTCCTCCCAGGAGGGTGCTAGAAGTAATTCTGTAGTGGATTAGCAGAATGGGCTCCTTCTAGCCCTCTGTATGGTTGTTAAAAAGGACAGTGGGCCCTAGGACTCCAAGGCAACAAGATCCTTCTGGGGATAGACACTGTTGCCCACTGAGGCCCACAGAGGAATACATAATCTGGAAGGGCACAAGTGACATCTGTCAGGCATTTGTTGTTATAATACTGGTTTGCCCATTTATATACAGTCTCAGCTTGTTTTTGCCCTGTGGTTGCAGGGTGAGAAAAATTACATGTAGTACATCCACATCTGAAGTACCAATAGAGGTCAGTAATGTCCATCCCAATATGGGAGTCCTTTCTGTCATATCATAAGTAATATTAAAGCAGGAGACTCCAGAGAGTGCCTGCATCTGGACTTGCATCAAGGGAGTTACCTGGCATATGACCCACTTTGAGGATGATCTGATACACTGTATAACAGCCAGGCCATTATAATGGAAGTATAGGACAGGAGGGACTTCAGTCTGGGTAACAAATCTAGCATTGTTTGCTTGCCTCCTTTTGCCTTATTGCATTAGAAGAAAAGTTGTGCTGATTCTTATGAGGGTGTTGTCATGCCAAGCATGACAGAGTTTTCTGTCGGAATGAGCAAGGGAAAGAATGATGATCCCACCCCACTTACATTACAAATAACTCCGAAGGCCAGAGATGTTCTTGTGCAATGTCCTGAGGTGAGGATTGCCTGGGTATAGCTACCCAGGCTGTTTGTCTGAGTCCTGAGGCTACAACTTCTGCAGGGATCCACTGGCCCTGTTACTTGACCCAAACATTTCAGTCTTGGTTATCCAATCCAGGGAGGGAGTTCAAATTTTGAAGAAATTTGGCATATCTTATAATACTCCTCACCTTGGGATCAGGAGTCCTGGGTGAGACCAGAGGAACATTAGTGTCTCAATATTCTGTCACTCCTTTCTCTGTCCCCATGGGGTGCCGCAAATGGGAGGCACCTGAAGGCACCATTGCCTCCAGATTTGAATCAGGAGGCCCACTAGTGGCACCACTGAGATCCAGATCACAAACCACCACTGAGTAGTGCTTCCCAGCAGAAAGAAAGAAAAAGAATGGCTGGGTATACTGAGATTGGGATTTCACAAATGTAGTCCAACGAGGTGACTGCCTGTTCCTTCACCTGCCTCAAGCTCAGTATTTCCCAACATGCATTTCAGGGCTGTTTCTCTTCCACTGGAGTACAGTGTCTAATGTCCAGATGGCTTCTGTTAGGTGGGAGTACTACACAGTAAGTTGTTCTTCCTGATTGCTTTTTCATAATTGTTGCTTGAGCCACCCATTCCATCATTCTGTCACCCTGTTCACCTCGCTGTGAGAGAGAGTACAAAAGTCCCCCCTTTTTTTTTTTTTTTGGAGACAGGGTCTTGCTCTGTTGTCAGAGCTAGAGTGCAGTGGCTTCATCATAGCTCACTGCAACCTCAAACTCCTGGGTTCAAATGATCCTCCTGCCTCAGCCTGTGGAGTAGCTGAGACTACAGGTGCATGCCACCACACCCAGCTAATTCTTCTATTTTTTGTAGAGACATGGTCTTACTTTTGCTCAGGCTGGCCTCGAACTCCTGACCTCATGCAATCCTCTGACCTTGGCCTCCCAAAGTGCTAAGATCACAGGTGTGAGCCACCATGCCCAGCCAAAAGGCCCATCTTATGCAATGGAAGATGCCCATTGCTGTGTAGCTTGTGCAATGAATATGTTGCCTTGATTAGGTTGGAATCCTGCTGGATATTAGAACATATGGCAGAGGTGTTTTTTAAAAGTTGTAATACTAGTTCTCGCATCTACATGGCACTCTGGAATGGCAGTCCCATCTCCAGAATGTGTACCCATGTCAGTAAAGCATCACCAGAATCTGTCTCTGGGAACCAGCAGCCCAATGTGGTCAATATGCCTGTGGGGACAAGAGTGATTTTATTTTTAAACACTATTTTTAAATGCTAATTTGCCTGAATAACTGGAATGCAGAATGCCTCCAAAATGTCTAGTTGATGTATTACTTTTTATGTAGAAACATCTATTCAATATAAGTTTTAACTTTCCTCCAAAACAACCCTTGATACTATTGCAGAAATCACAGGCTGTGATGTCAACATCATTCTTTCATCCATCTGCACATTCCTTCCAAAGCACATATAGTTTCTCCCCCAAATGTAAGTCCTGGGTCTGGTGGGTTGAGTTGCAGAGATCTACCTGTTTTATGGCTGCCCAAGACCATGCTTCTGTCCCTAAGTACCCCTAATAAATCATCCTATGCAGACAAAATTTGTCTGCCTCATTCTTTAGTTTCTTGGCTCCTCTGGCATTTGGGGGTCACTTTGCCTATACAGCCCTTTCACAGAACAATGTCACACTGTCATGGGCCCTTTGCCCCCGTTGATGTGGCACAGTTTGCCATGTTGCATTGCCTAGGCTAGTGGCAGGAATCACAGGACTGCACTGCATCTTTGGCTTCCCTTTCTTTTTGAGAAAGTTCTCATGATTTGGCTCATTCTTGCATCTGAGGTGGACTTCCACATTCCATTCTGTGGTGGACCCAATTGGTAAGTTTGCCATTTGCTAAGCACATACGAGATCAGCTTATGAGTTCCATTCATGTTCTCTTTTGAATGGTCCTTTGCCATAAGTAACAAACAGGTCTCTTTCACAGTTCACAAACTGCCTATATAGTCCCTGTCCCTACATACAGGAGTCCTTAACAGTTCAATCATTAATCTGCCAGTCACTGGACCGTATGGCTAGCCCATTTGCAACAGCCCATGAGTCTGTAAATATGTAGCAGAGACCTGCTGTTAGGTTTGCCTGCACAGCCATCACCACTGTACAGAGTTTGGCCCTTTGGGCACAGTATCTTTGTTGAGTCTCTGTTAAAAGGTGGACATCCTCAGGGTGTGTCTTAGTCGATATGTGCTGCTATAGCAGAATACCTGAGACTGGGTAATTATAAAGAATATAAATTTATTTCTCACAGTTTTAGAGGCTGGGAAGTCCAAGATCAAAGCATAGGCAGGTTTCAAGGTCTGGTGAAGACACAGTCTCCACTTCCAGGATGGAACCTGGAATGCTGTGGAGGGGAGAAGTGCTGATCCTCACATGACACAAGAACGGAAGAGAGCAAATCAACTCTCACAAGCCCCTTTTATAGTAGCATTAATATAAATCCATTCCTGAGGGGAGAGCCTTCATGACCTAAACATCTCCCATTAGGCCCCCACTTCCAACACTGCTTTGTATTGGAGACTACAGGATTTTTTGTTTCTGTTTTTTTTTTTTTTTTTTTAGAGACAGAGCCTCACTATGCTGTCCAGGCTGGTCTTGAACTCCTGAGCTCAAATGATTCTCAGGGCTCCTGAGTAGCTGGGACTTCAGGTGCATGCCACTGCACCTAGCTGGAGATTAATTTTTAACATGAGTTTTGGAAGAGATAAAAACATTCAAACAACAGCAAGGTGGATGGCCACAAAAGCCCATTAGATTCCATCAGCTTTGAGTTTCACAGATCCCTAAGTGAACCAACCCATACTATCAACTGGAATATCTTTGAACCATGTGCTGCACTAAGCTAAGGGAGCACCGCCTATGGTCTGCTCAGCTGCTCTGGCAAGGCTGCTTCTCAATGAAGTCAGCTGACCCCCTAAGGTCCAGTCAGGCTCCATCTTCTGTGCAACATTTCCATTAGTAGGATTAGTGAGTACTGTGAAAAAATAAAATCAGATCAAGTTTATTGTTATACAAAAAGTACAGATCATGATCTGGGAGACTCAAATCAAGTGGTAAGAAACTCATCCTGCAGCAGTTACAGCACAGTTCATAAAGCATAAAGGAGGGAGTATTCTGACCTCTTTTATGATTAGCTTTTATACATTAACATTCTTTTTTAGAAAAAGTAGAGCTGTTTAAGCTTATTTGTCTACAGCTGGTTGGCTTAATTTCACTGAATCATGTTGAGAAAGATATAAAGCTGATGTTTTGTGTTTCATTTATGATCAGAGATTGAGTTTCAGGGAAAGCAGAATGATGTAAATTTTGGTTACATGGTAGTGGGTGGTTGGCCTTGGGGCATGTCTAAATTGTGGCTTCCGATTTTATTTTCCTTTAACAGTGCCTACATGAGGATGGGCAGCTCAGGTCTTAAGGTAAAACATGATGCTTCAGTGGTCAAGCATTCTGTTCCCATCAGGATCCAATAGCAGGCTAGGAGTTGCCATCCAAAGGGAGTGTATGTAGCAACCATCTTGGGTAATTTATATATCCCAAACCTGAGAGGCCAGTGCACTCTTGTAGCAGTTTCTTGTTGCCACAGGCTCCAATCTGCATAAGTAGTTCCATAAGCCTGTGGGCTTCCTCGGCCTAAATGGCAGACCCATGCTAATGCATGCTGTAGGTCTCTAGAGTTTGTTTTTGGGAGCCCCATTCAGAGGTAGCTGCCTTGTGGGTAATTTTAACTAAAGGAAGCAAAGTAATACCCAGATGTGGTACGTGTTATCTCCAATAGCCAAAGAGGCCTACCATCTTCTTTCTTGTGGGGGAGTGGGGGCTGCCAAGGCTGATTTTTTACTTTATCAGAAGTACTCCTCGGATTACTAGCCTTGGTGGCTCTAAGGACCGCACTTGTTGAACAAGGCCCTGATCTTATCAGGGTTGACAGTTCAACCTGCATGTGCCATATTATCTATGACCTTATGTAGGTCATACATAGGTCAACTGTTTTTTAGGCCAGGAATGAGGATGTTAACATAGAGGATGACAGGTACTTTTGGAAGTCACTGGGCATGTGGCAGATCAGAGGAATTGAAGTATTGCTATGGACTGAATTGTGTCCCACAGAATTTGCATATTGAAGCCATTAGCTCCAATATGATTATATCCAGAGTCATAAAGGCAGGAAAGAGGAAGGCTGTGAACAACCACTGTTCCAGACATGGAAAGCAGAATGACCCTTCCCTTGGCTATTCAGAAATCATCAGGAACACTGCCTCAGTTTCAATAGGCCAAATGATCTCTGACGAAAGCCATGGGGGAGTGACCCCTGCCTGGCAGATTTATGGTCAGGACTATTATCTCAGAGGTCCTAGAGGGGACAGCATAGGACCAAAGAGGATTATTTTTGAGCCTTATGATCTCAAGGCTGGGCATGGTGGCTCATGCCTGCAATTCTAGCACTTTGGGAGGCCAAGGCAGGAGAATCACTTGACGCCAGGAGTTTAAGACCAGCATGGGCAACACAACAAGACCTCATCTCTACGAAAAATAATTAGGGCATGGTAGCATACACCTGTAGTCCCAGCTACTCAGGGGGCTAAGACAGGAGGATCACTTGAGCCCAGGAGTTCAAGGGTACAGTGAGGTATGATCACACCACTATACTGCAGCCTGGGAGACAGAGCAAAACCCTGTCTCTGAAAGAAAAAAAAAATTCTCGTGAAATTTGCCTTGCTAAGTTTTGGACTTGCATGGGACCCATCATCCCTTTTTTCCTTCCAATTTCTCCTTTTTGGAATTGAAATGTCTAATCTATGCCCGTCCTACCATTGTATTTTTGAAGCACATAACTTGTCTGGTTTCACAGATTCACAGCTGGAGAGGAATTCTGCCTCAGGATGAATTGTACCTTGACTCTCACCCATATCTGATTTAGATATTTAGATGAGACCTTCAACTTTAGAGGTTAAAGTTGATACTGAAATGTGTTAAGACTTTTGGGGCTGTGGGGATGGAATGAATACATTTTGTATGTAAGGACATGAATGGAGGGGTGGCTAGGAGTGGAATGTTATGGAATAAATGTTTACGTTGAAGCCCAATTCCAAATATGATGGTATTTGGAGGTGGGGTCTTTGGGAGATAATTAGGGTTAGAACAGATCATAAGGAGGGGGCCCTCATGATGGAATTCATGCCCTAAAAAGATGTAGAAGAGGCACCAGTGCTCTTGCTCTCTCCAAAATGTAAGGTCACAGGAAGAAGGTGGCCATCTGCAAACCAGAGAGCTGTCACCAGCGATCAACCACGCTGGCATCTTCATGTTGGACTTTCAAGTGTACAGAACTATAAGGAATATCTGTTTTTCAAGCCATCCAGTCTAAGGTATTTCATTACAGAGCTCAAACTAAAACAGTTGCTAAAGATATGTCCCTTCCAAACCCCTTACCCATGCCAAAAAGGAATCAGGCCCAGTTACTTCTAGTAAGCCTTCCAGGATTAATTCCCAAGTGATGCAAACTCTCCACAGTAATAAAAGAGGAAAAAAAAATCCTTCCGAATTCATTTTGCAAAGCCAGCAAAACATTACCAAATGGAATCTAGTTTGCACTTAACAACAACAATCACTATGAACAAATAGATTTTACTCAAAAACTATAAGGAAATTTTGGGCCGGGTGTGGTGGCTCACGCCTGTAATCCTACCACTCTGGAAGGCCGAGGCGGGCGGATTGTTTGAGCTCAGGAGTTCAAGACCAGCCTGAGCAAGAGCGAGACCCCGTCTCTACTAAAAATTAGAAAGAAATTAATCGGCCAACTAAAAATATATAGAAAAAAATTAGCCGGGCATGGTGGCACATGCCTGTAGTTCCAGCTACTTGGGAGGCTGAGGCAGGAGGATCGTTTGAGCCCAGGAGGTTGAGGTTGCTGTGAGCTAGGCTGATGCCACGGCACTCACTCTAGCCCGGGCAAAAGAGTGAGACTCTGTCTCAAAAAAAAAAAAAAAAAAAACTATAAGAAAATTTCAAGTATTTGGAAACTTGTCAACAAAATGAATTACCAAAAAAAAAAAAAAAAAAAGGACAGAGAGGACATACCCCAGAAAATTAGAATGGATTTTTAAAAACCTGATAGAACTTAGCAACCATTCCTAATAAATAATAATTGCAAAACTATGTACTCTGTGTCAAGCACTGTTTTAAGTACCTTACACATATGAACTCGCATATATGAACTAATGTAATCCTCACAACCATATGAGGTAGCTTCATTTTACAGATGGAGGAACTAAGATACAAGGAAACTAAGTGATTGGCCCAGGGTCATACACCTAATAAAGTGGTGGACCCAAGATTTGAACCTAGGGCACTGAGCACAAAATTTCTGCTCTTAACCACTGTACTACACAGTTTCTTCTAAAATTAGGATTAGAAGGAAACACCCTAAATGCAATAGAATATTTATCAGACCCTAACAAGGAACACCATAACAAACTGTGAAATACTAAAACCATCCCCCTTAAGAGTTAAGAAAAAGATATGGAATGCCTGTAATCTATTAAACAGTTTTTGAAGTTCTTGCTAATGCACAACATAAGTGGCATAAATTAAGAGATAAATAAATCATTTTTATATATCTATAGAAAAGCCAGAAAATGGAACTAAAAAACTATTAAAACTAACAATATAGCAAGGTAAGTGAATCCAGATTTTAAAAAGTTTTTTAAATTAAAGCTTATACTAGGAATAACTAATAGAAATTGAGGTATGGCTTTCAAATGCAGCCAGTTTTCCTGCATCCAAGAGCCTGAGGCTGTTTCAGGATGTCAGGGCATTCACTTCTACTGAGCACCTACACCAGATTGGTGGTAGTAGGCACATACAATTATGAATAGTCCAAGTGCCCACCTTCCAGAGGCTTAGCATGGTAGGGATGAGCGGACAAGAACCAGAAGGTAAAACTGTAGCATTCAGTAGTCAGGATGGTTCTACTGAAGACATGATCAGAAATGCCCAACTCAGAGTGGAGGATTGGACCCATGTGTTCATACAGGGTCAGGCTCTTCCCTGGGATCTGAAATCTCCCAAAGTATTGTAAAACAGTTTAAAAAAAAAGCCCTATATGCATATCATTTAAGGAAAATAAAAATACCAAAAATATAGCTGAAAACATTTAAAATACACATTCACAAAAAGCAAATTTCCAGTTGTATCCTGAGTTCAGTAATCTTTATAGGCCCTGAAAAACTTTAGGTTCCCAATAATCCTTTCTAACTTTGCCTGAGATGTCTCCCCCAAAATCACATTTCTTATTTTCTTGAGCCTCAAGTCTCTTCCCTTTCTTCTCCACTGACTGGGACATAAATCGTAGCTCATGAAATCCCCTCCAGGTTACATATCTGACATTGCCCCTCTAGCCCCCTTCTCTACCTCTGTCACACTGCTGATCCTGTCAGTCTGTTAAGAGGAAGTTTGGGAGATGGAAAGAGAAGCGGGTGGACACCAGAGGCAAAGGTCCTGCAGACTGGGGCCCAACTGCAAGGGTGGAAGGGAAAGCTTGTTCAAGTTCATGACTGATATGTGACTGTAAAAAGAGGGGAAGTCCTCTGAGATTTCCTGTTTCTTATGTCTTTGGGGAATGAAAGATGGCCTGATAACTAAGGGTACAGCTCTCATCTTGACATTAAGATGGCAGTTGTAGTTAGATATGGCCAGCTGATAAGGAAAACATATTAGTCTGATTTTTTATCTTGCCAAAAACCTCATCACTGGCCGGGTGCAGTGGCTCACGCCTGTAATCCTAGCACTCTGGGAGGCTGAGGCAGGTAGATCACTCAAGGTCTGGAGTTCGAGACAAGCCTGAGCAACAGTGAGACCCCGTCCCTACTAAAAATAGAAAGAAATTATCTGGACAACTAAAAAAATATATATAGAAACAATTAGCTGGGCATGGTGGCGCATGCCTGTAGTCCCAGCTACTCGGGAGGCTGAGGCAGGAGGATTGCTTGAGCCCAGGAGTTTGAGGTTGCTGTGAGCGAGGCTAACACCACGGAACACACTCTAGCCCAGGCAACAGAGTGAGACTCTGTCTCAAAAAAAAAAAAGCTTTACCCCCAGATCCAATCTATATTTGTAAAGCTCTGAACCAGTGATTCTCACATTTTCATATACATCAGAATCATCTGGGAAGCTTACTAAAAATGCTGATAAACAACTTTGAATTTTAAAAAATGGTAAACTGAACACACGTATTTATTAATATCTCTTCTCCCTTCTAAAACATCTTAAAAATGACAGGAAGGAAATAAAAGTACTAACCTAAAAGACAACAGGGGAGGAAACAAAGGTTTACAAAAGATTTCAACATGTTTTCAAAAGATGGGCCAAAGAGTTGAGTGCAATGGCTCAGGCCTATAATCCTAGCACACTGGGATGCAGAGGTGGGAGGACCACTTCGGCCCAAAAGTTTGAGACCAGTCTGGCCAACATAGTGAGACCCTGTCTCTACAAAAAATAAGAAAAATTAGCCAGGTGTGGTGGCACATGCCTGTAGTCCCAGTTACTCAGGAGGTGGGAGGATCACTTGAGAACAGTGAGGCTCAAGTGCTGCAGTGAGCTATGATGATGCCACTGCACTCCAGCCTGGGTGAGAGAATGAGATCCTGTCTCAAAACAAAAAACAAAAACAAAAAAACAAAAGATGAAAGTAAACACCAGGTGTGGTAGCTCACGCCTGTAATCCTAGCACTCTGAGAGTGTTGGGGCAGAAGGATCACTTGAGCCCAGGAGTTTGAGGTTGCTGTGAGCTAGGCTGATGCCACGGCACTCTAGCCCGGGCAACAGGGTGAGCATCTGTCTCAAAAAAAAAAAAAAAAACAAAAAAAAAAAACCACCTCATCACTGTGAATTCCAATCATCCAGGGATGCTCCTAGCTGGGATTTTCAATCATCCGTACCACAGCCATTAAAGTCAAGTCTTCTTTGCAGTAAATTTTGACTGCAAACTTTATTTAGGAAGCAGGATGTAGTCAGCTTTAGTTCAGAACTAAATAAGCATGCAAGTCAAAGTACAAATGAGTGGGTTATGACTGCCCAACCCAATACACAGGTATTCATTCACACACAAATCCATTAGCTCTTAAAGGCTGAAGTACCAATAGTAAATAATAAAATAGTAAAACTTCCAAGGCAACACACAGCGGTCCCCAACTTTTTTGGCACCAGGGACCAGTTCCATGTAAGACAATTTTTCCACGGACTGGAGATGAGGGGGTAGGGTGTCATGGGTGGGGGTAGTGTGGTGCAGCACTCAGGCAGTGGTGCACGGCCCATTACCTAACAGGCCACAGACCAGTAATGGGCAGTGGCCCAGGGTTTGGGGACCGTGGACATAGAAGATATCAATGAGGTTTTGTATGTGATATACTATGAGGAGATGCCACTTCCATCTTCAGAAGTTTCTAGTCCAGTAAATGTGATGGGGGCAGGGGGAGAGACCACGCCCATGTTAAGAATGGTTCAATTTGAGAGCTGAGTTTCAAAACATATTTAAGAACTAGCATACTCAAAGTATTATCTATATGTTAAAAGAAATAGACACCACACCTGATCTCAAGAGCCTACAAGTTGGTATGAAATTATACAAATACGCATTAAGTTGAGAACAATTTGCAGGGCAATTTAACAACAGTTGCACATTGTAGCACCAGCTAATTTAAAGCATTGAAGTCAAATCAATAGAAGTTAACAAGAGGAGTGAAGAAGCATTTGAAGAAGAAAGCCTTTCAGAGATGAGATGAATCTTGAACATTATGAGACATGATTACCAAACAGGAAGAAAAGGTTTTCTAGGTAGAAAATAAAAATGATGAGAGGACACAGATTACAATATAAATTTAAAAAGTAGCTGTGTAAGGTGACAGCCAAGAAGCAGGAAAGAATAACCTTGTAGAATGACTTCATGTAAGTGATGAAATGGAGGAATTGCAGTAGAATAAAGAAGATATAATCGCTGTTCTTGAGAAACACAGAATCTGATTATGGAATGCACACTAACGAATTAGATTTTAAAACAGTTTAACAAAGAAAGGGAGAAGGAAACCTACAAGTAAATGAAATGTGTAGTCCTTACTTTCCTAATAGTGGGTAAGGATCACACTAAGTTACTCCCACTCTCCCACCTTAGCGACCCAAAGGAAATCAGGCAGGCAACGGTCCACACTGATTAGTGACTCCCGGGGGAAACCACGGTGTGAGCATCTTCTTATAAAGAAAACTTAACTCAAAGGTCTTCACTCTCTGTCTCAGAGAACCATGCCTTAAGAAACTGACCGAGCCAGACCTGAGGGCTTCTCTCCAGTGTGAGTTCGCTGGTGGTGATTAAAAGTGGAGCGCTGACTAAAGGCTTTCCCACACTCGCTACATTCATAAGGTTTCTCTCCAGTGTGAACTCTCTGGTGCACAATAAGCTGTGAGCTGTCACTAAAGGCTTTTCCGCAATCGTTGCATTTATAGGGTTTTTCCCCAGTATGTGTTCTCTGATGTACCATAAGGCTGGAATTATAACTGAAGACATTTCCACACTCATTACATTCATAGGGTTTCTCACCAGTGTGAATTCTCTGGTGTATAATGAGGTAGGAGTTTTGATTGAAGGATTTACCACACTCGTTGCACTTATAGGGCTTTTCACCTGTGTGAAGTCTCTGGTGCCGAATAAGACATTTACTCAAACTGAATGCCTTACCACACTCACTACATTCAAAAGGTTTTTCTCCAGTATGAATTCGCTCATGATCAACCAGTTGAGAATTCTGACTGAAGGCTTTCCCACATTCGCCACATTTGTATGGCTTTTCCCCAGTGTGGAGGCTCTGATGTCGAATAAGACATTTGCTCCGACTGAAGGCCTTGCCACATTCATTACACTCATAAGGCTTCTCCCCAGTGTGGATTCTCTGATGGTCTAGGAGATTTCTATTGGAACAGAAAGCTCTCCCACACTCATTACACTTGTAAGGTTTCTTACCACTGTGAAGGACCTGATGTCGCACAAGATTTTTATTCCGACTAAAGGTTGCCCCACACTCCTTGCATTCATTAGGTTTCTCCCCAGTATGAGTTCTCTGGTGGTCAAAGAGTTTGGAGCTCTGATTAAAAGCTTTTCCACATTCATTACATTTATAAGGTTTCTCTCCATTGTGAAGTCTCTGGTGTTGAATGAGATGGGAGCTGTGCCGATAGGTCTTTCCACACTCACTGCATTCATAGGGCTTTTCCCCTGTGTGTGTTCTGAGATGAACAATGAGCTGAGAGGTTTGCTTGAAAGTCTTACCACATTCATTACACACATAGGGTTTCTCTCCAGTGTGGATTCTCTGATGGCCAATGAGGTGTGAACTCCAACTGAAAGCTTTGCCACATTCATCACACTGATAGGATTTCTGTCCCTTTAGAGTTCCTTCATGTTCAGCAGGACTAGAAGACAGATTTTGATGTTCCCTGATCTTCTTATGTTCCTCACACCTGTCTTTTGTGGATTTTTTCTTATCCTTACCTGTTATTCCCAAGAAAGCACTTTCTAGTCTGCTCCCTTCTTCATCTGAGGGTGGCACTTCTAGCTTCTCGAAAGTATCTTCATGGACATCTCCAGCCACTGTTCCCCCAGGAACCAGCCCAAAGAGTCCCCCTGGTATCCTATCAGATGACTCTGATCCGTTAGAAATTTCCTGCTTTGGCGTCAACTCTGAACTCTCCATCATGTTTCTACCTGCTGCCAAAACAAAGAAGAAAACTTTTACTTACTTCTTGTTCTACTGAGCAAACAGAATCATTTACAGGCTATGTATCTAAGGAGAAGCCACATTATGGTTAAGAAATAAGACGACACATAGAGAACAGGAGAGGATATAGGAAGTAGCCCATTTTTTTCTTTCCTCCAGGGCTAAAAAACAGAGAGGGGAAAATAGTCAGTGGAGGAAGGTAGGAAAAAGATTCCAGGACAGCCAACATTAGCCAACATTCAGCCAATACAGCCAAATTAGAAGGGACATCAGAAAGCAAGAGACCATACTGTAAAGTATGGTGTATTCCTACAGAAGTCACTCCGGTGCTATGTGTCCTTAGTAAAATGATGAACTTTAAGTTGCTTTCCAACCACAACACTGTGTGGTTCTATGGTTCTCAAAAACAATGCAGGGAGACAGAATGCTAGCAAATATTAATACCTCAAGTCAAATATAAGAAAGAGAGAAGGAAAAGATGGGAGTTAACTGCAGATTTATATTATGAGGGTATGATTACAAAAGTTTACAAAAAGGAGAGATCTTGTATGATAGGACAGTGACAAGATTTGAAGAAACTATGGGTTCAGAAATGCTGAGGAACAGTGTTGAAGGGAAAGCAGAGCTCTAACAGTGGTGATGCTAATGTCCCCAGAGCACTGAACTGGTATGAACCAGTTCTGTACTCCTACAAAAACTAAGAGGAGCAGCAATAATTGAAATATGAATTAAAATGTGTCTTTGGGATCTTGATTTTATAGAATATAAAGGAAACTTAATGGGTGAATATTTGCCTTGAATTCTGGAATTTTTAAATACAAAATGTGGAAATAAAGAGTAATCATGGTCATAGCTAAACACCAAAATGTTGGTTTCTTTTAGTCATGCTTTAATTAGAGCCACAGCTGTCATGCCATTTAGCCTGTGGAAAATCAAAGATGTCTGGGTCAGTAGCCCAACCCTCTCTAGAGTTGGCTAATGTCCTAAGCTTGTCAATCACAGGAACTTCCTTGACAATAAATCTTCCAGGAAACTGTCCCAGTCTTTGCAGAGAGGGATGCTTAGGCAACCATGCTTTGTATAAGTGATTCCGAGTATCCCAGGATGGACCACAGGTGACTGGACCAGTGCCAGGCACTAGACTCAAGGGAAGCTTATCTTTAGGTTAGTTATCAGCCTCTGCCATGGCCTGGGCCAAAGCTCTGTCCAAACAGAGAGGATATTTAATGGCTGTTGCAACCAGAATCCCTCTCTAAGTAAATGTGGAACTTGAAGTAGGGAAAAATTTAGGTAATTATGAGTAGGAAGGAAGCTGAAATGGTGCATGGAGAGAAGTCAAGCCATTAGGAGCCACAGTAAACAATAAATATGAGGGAACAATTAGGAAGGAGCTATGAGAGGGACAAAAGATTCAGAGTCAATTAAATGGGTAGCAGCAACAGGACAAGCAGAGAGAAAACTGATAAAATGCAAGTAGCTGCCTTATATTCACTCCAGAACATGGGCATAAAAATTCATTTGCTTTTGCTACTCAGGCTCCCAGGCTGCCCTGGGTCAAGGCTCAGTCTCTACAAGTCCCTGTTTCCCACAGTGTGGTCTAGCTGATCGGTTTGTTCTGGGTTCTTGTTCCTTGGAGCCTTATAACACAGAGCTCCTTACTTACAAGAACTTGAGTGACTCTCCATTCCTTACAACTAAAAAACCCCAACTAAACCACCCTATGTCAATCAGTAATGAAGTAAAGAGAATGTTGACCCTTGTAAAGCTGAGTTATGGGTGCAGACAGGTTCACTATACTATTTACTCTAGTTTATCTATGTTTGGAAATTTTCCTAATGAAAAGGTAAAAAAGACAAAGAATATAGCAAAGAAAATGTACAGAATGCAGACTCTAAGTTACTGAGGAACAGAATTATTACCCAATGAGGCCGCACTGTGGTTATTTTCCAGTATCATGTTCCGGTAAAAGGCCAGACCTTTCCACTTCTTCTCAGTATAGTCCACAGACAGGTCCTCATACGCCACAATATTCTGGAATAACAAGCTGCTATTGTTCAGGAACATTCCCGATCTGAAGGGCAGAGTCATCAGGGCTACAAAGGGCACAGGGTACAGGCTCTTGGTGGGCAAAGGGGTGGGAGACAGGAGCTGGGACGACAATTCCAAAAGGACAAGTCCAGGGAAAGACAGAGTCCATTAACTCAGCAGTAGGGACCCAGCTCCAGGGGAAGCAATTAGGCAGGAGAGCCACAGGAATAGTCCCAGATGAGGCAGAGTCCTGGAGGTGAGAGCTCTAGCCACTCTTGGGCCACAGACGTGGGAACTTGGGAAAAACAGAAAGAACCAAGCTCACCTAGGGCCTGACCATCCAAGGCACAGTTGTTGCTGCTTGGTCTCTGAGTTCCCCACTTTAGGAAAGGCAGGAACTGGGGAAGCAAGTTGAGCTGAGGGAGGAAAGAAAGCTATGAGTGGGACAAGCCCTGCCCTCAGCTCCCATAAGATGTTATATTCCCAAGTAGTGGATTCAAGAGAACCAGGCGGCTCCACACATACTGACTCTTACCCTCTTCCATAAGGCATTATCCCAAGGTGCTATGAATTTTCCCTGGAGGGCACACAGTAGAAGGCCCCTGTTCAAACTGAGAATTCAGTGTTCCTCCAGCCCTCACTTTCTTCAACCTCCCTGAAGCAAGCTCTTTGGGCCACATTCTTTCTCCCATGGCTTCCCTAACACCAGGCACACCTGATTTTCCCCTCACATTTCTGGTTCCTCATGCCCTGGTTCCTCTTCCTGCTCCTTCCCTCTCATTAGGGACACTCCTTGAAGCTCTGGCCCCAGTGCTTCCTTTTTCTCTCTGTCAGCGATCTCACTGACCCTCATCACTTTAACACTGCTCTCACAGTTCTCACTTCTCTCCTAGACCTGTACCACATGCTTCCAGTTGTCCATGGGACATTCCACTTGGGTGTCCTGCAACATCTTAAGCTCAGAGTCTAAAATGCATATACTCACCACCTTCTTTTCCAGTTTCCCAAGTTCTGTCAATGAATCCAGACATAGGCCAAAATATTCTAATTCTCTTTCTCCTTACTTCAAACACAAGTCTCATGAATATTCCCAGAATTGATCTACAAATTCCACACAATCCCTATGATTCCCAGGCGATATCTTTTTAGAAAATGAAAGCTTATCCTAAAATTCATATGGAGACTCCAGCGACTCATACAGACAAAACAATCTTGAAAAAGAAGAATAAGTTGGAGAACTCCAACTTCCCAATTTCAAAACTTATTACACAAAGCAACAGTCATCAGATCATTGTGATGCTGGCATAAAGACAGCCATATACATCAATGAATTAGAATGAAGAGTCCAGAAATAAACCCATACACTATGGTCATTTTTTTCTGACAACGGTGCCAAGATTACTCAAAATGGAAAGAACAGTCTTCTCAACAAATGGTGCTGAGACAACTGGATATCTACATGCAAAAGAATGAAGATGGAGTCCTAACTCACATCTGCAAAAATTAATTCAAAATGGTCAAAGACCTACGTGTAAGAGCTAAAACTCTAAAACTCTTATAAGAAACATAGGTGTAAAAATATGCCACTGGATTTGGCAATGGATTCTTGCCAAAGGCACACCAAAAACACATTGAAAAAAAGAAAAGATAACTTGGACTTCATCAAAAGGAAAAACTCTTGTGCTTCAAAGAACATAAGACAAAAAAGTAAAAAGGCATCCCACAGACTGGAAGAAAATATTGGCAAGTCATATATCTGATAAAGACTTGTATATGGAATATTTAAAGAACTCACAGCTCAAAAATGAAAGGAAAAATAACCTAATTTTAAAATGGGCAAAAGGTCTGAATTGACATTTCTCCAACAAAAATATAAAAATGGCCAATAAGCAAACAGGATAGTCAGTAATATCAGTCATCGGGGAATGCAGAACAACACAAGGATGTGATACTACACTTTTAGCCAGGTGTGGTGGCAAGGGCCTATAGTCCCAGCTACTAAGGAGGCTGAGGAAGGAGGATTACTTGAACCCAGAAGTTTGAGGCTGCAGTGAGCTATGATTGTGTCACTCCATGAATTAGTATTAAACGTGTTTTGGGACAGGATTTGTCTTAAGAGTTTTATAGAGCTTTGCCTTGAAAGAATATGTGAACGTGTTGGTTTGCATTTCGAATGCTGTTACACTTGGAAGGGTGTCTCTGAAAGGCAGTAGCGGCTGTATCCCACGAGGCGCCGCGTTTCTCAGACCTAAAGAATTGGATTTGCTTTGTAAAGCACAAGTGAATCTGTTAAAAACTATAGGCTGAGAGCTGACAATGGAGTGCCCTCCGGAACAAACAGCTTCCTGGAAACGACAGCTTCCCAAATGGCTAAAAGCAAAGCTTTTGTTTAAACCACTCTAGACTACCTGTCTCCATTCACAATAACCGAATAAACATGGAGCTTACATATCTCTGTTTAACCCCTCTGTTTAAATGATAAACTTACCTTAGAATTTAGAAATTAACCTTTGAAAGACTTTGTAACCGTTTGTTCACATAAATAGAATTAGTTAAAGAATCTGTAGAAGCCTTCTGTAAAAGCCTTTTGAAAATCTGTTAACCTGAGAGGAACTACCTGTTGTTATGTAAATCTGTTACCCCTGACAATTGTTCACTATTTCCTATAAGTTACCATATAAGACCTCATTCGGGGCTTTTGAGACCAACGGAGAGGTCTAAGCCCCCTGAGCTCTCACTTTGCCTATAATCTTTATAAACTTATAAAACTATATCTTTGTCTCAGTGTATTCTTTTATTTCTTCCATTTTCCATTTCTCTCTATTATTTTCTTATCCCTTGCAACTCTACCAAAGGGACCCAGTTTTTTGCGGGGAACACTGGCCACGTTCCCCGCATGATTGTGCCACTGCTTTCCAGCCTGGGCAACACAGTGAGACCCAGTCAATTGAAAAAAAAAAAGAGAGAGAGATACTACTTTACACCCACTAGGATGGCTAGAATAAAAATCAGATAATAGCAAGCATCAGAGAGGATGTGGAAATACTAGAACCCTCATTCGGTGCTGGTGGAAATGCAAATTGGTACAGACACTTATGAAGACAATCTGACAGTTTCCAAAAAATGTTAACAGTTAGTATTTGACCTAATAATTCTACTATGAAGTATATATCCAAGAGAAAAGAAAAGAGGTGTTCACACAACAACTTGTACACAAATGTTCATAGTGCATTATTCATAATAGTCAAAAGGAGGAAACAATCCAAATATTCATCTAGGTTTTCAAACTTATTGGCATAAACCTATTCACAGTATTGGTACTTTCTTAAAATTAAATAACTTCATATCCTTTTTGTGTACACTCTTAACAATCCAGGAATAGAAAGAAACATCCTTAAACTGAAATGAGGAATAGCCAAAAGGAATCTACAACAAAAGTGAAACTAAATGGTGAAGACATTAAAAGGCTTGTAATTAAAACAGGATCATACAAGGTAACCCTAGCCAATGCAATTAAGTGACAAAAAGAAATATGCAGGAAACTGTTGGAAAAGAAAAATGAAAAGCAAACATATTCATGAATGATATGAAGACACACCTACAAAATCCAATAAAGCCCAGGTGTGGTGGCTCATGACTGTAATACCTGCACTTTGGGAGGCCAAGGTAGGAGGATCAATTGATATCAGGAGTTTGAGACCAGCCTGGGAAACACAGCCAGATCCCTGCTCCATCAGGGAAAAAAAAAAAAAAAAGAAATCCCACAAAATGAAACAAAAAACATAACTAATATGAAAGAACATTAAGGAGGCTGAATTTATAATCAACATATATTCAATAACTTTCCAACACAACAGCAACAATCAGAGAATGAATACAATAGCAACAAAATGCAGGTGGTTTTCTAAGGGAAAATTATTAAAAATAAAAAAAAAATCACAACAAAAAAACAAAGTATCCAGAAATAAATCTAATAAAAATTGTACAAGACCTTAGTGGAGAAACAAAAAACTGTGCCAAAAGACATAACAGATACAAATAAATCTTACTTAGGTATGGGAGGACTACATTTTTCAAGATGTCAATTCTTCCTAAATTAACATGTAAAGTCGATAAAATCCCAACCAAATCCCAATATAACTTTTCTTGAGGCTTGATAAGCATGTTCTAAAATTCACAAAAATGAGTAAAAGAATGGCTAAGACAACTTTTTAGATGTGGAAAGTTTTGATCTATCATACAATTACAGCTTAATATAACACTGTAGTACTTAAAACAGCATGTATTACTGAAGGAATATGCAAACAGTAGATAAAAGTAAGAGTGTAGAATCGTGACACAGGCTTATACACATATACGAGTTTGATGTATGATAGAGGTAGTACTGTAAGTTAGTGGAAAAAACTAGACTATTCAATGAATTGTGTTGGGACGACAGGTTAGGCAAACAAAAATAATAAATAAAATCACACAAAAATGAATTCCAGTTAAAGAAACTTCAAAAACAAGGCATAAAAAACAAAGAGACTAACAACCCTGGGATGAGCAAGGATTTCTTAGGACAACAAAAGCAAGAGAGTGAATATATTTGAATACATCAATATGAAAAAAACCTCTATCCAAAAAAAAAAAAACACCAAATGCAAACTACAGATAGAAGTGAAAGTTTAGGCCAGGTGTGGTGGCTTACACCTGTAATCCCAGCACTTTGGGAGGCTGAGGCAGGAGTGCAGGAGGATTGCTTGAGGCCAGCCTAGGCAACATAGTGTGACACTCATCTCCACAAAGAAAAAACAAAAAATTTAGCTGGGTGTGGTGCTGTGTGCCTGTAGTCCCAGCTACTAAGGAGGCTGAGGCAGGAGGATTGCTTGAGCCTGCGATTTAGAGGCTACAGTGAACTATGATCACGCCACTATACTCCAGACTTGGTGACAGAGCGAGACGCCATCTCAAAAAAAAACCAAAGAAACCAGAGTGGGAATTTACACAGCCGACAAGAAGGATACTTTGAAAGTCTGTAGTAAAATGAAAAAGACATATTCCTTATGCCCCAGGAATTTCACTTCTAAGACCCTCCCCTGAAAAAACACTTGCACAGGTATTCAGACATTTACATGAGTATTCACTAGAATACTCTTTGTAGCAACATAATATTGGAATTAACCTACTTGTCCATCAATATGGCTAAAAAAAAGTATAGCATTTTATAGGATGAAATACCATACAGTACCTAAAGGGAATATACTAGATCTGTATGCATCAACATAACTGTTTCACTGTTCACTAGGTGGTCAGGCTGTGTGGGCAAGGTTAAAACACAGGTAAGTGCTACCCAGGGAAGGGACAATGAATGGACTTGAGGTCACTTAGAACAGACAACACCCATAGTAGGCAAAAAAGGTACAGTGTTTACTTATATAGCAAAAGGAGAAAGATAGTGCACAAGACCCAGCCCCTTGCAATGCAAAGATCCCCCATAGCCAACGGATCCACTCCATAGCCTACAGGGCCAGTGTGGTGCTCACACTCCACTTAGTGAGGTAGAACGGTCTTGATACACTCTTCCCACTTTCATGGGGTCTAAAATATAGAAAGCTGGGAGCATGAATGAAGGCCATTGACTCATGATATTAAACAAAACATCAAGCCGAAACAGTGGCTCACGCCTTTAATCCTAGCACTCCAGGAGGCCAAGGCGGGAGGACCACCTGAGGTCAGGACTTCAAGGCCAGTCTGAGCAAGAGTCTCAAAAAAAAAAAAGCCTGACACAGTGAAAGACACAAAGCGTTAAACCTAGCACAAACTTTGAGGGCTTCATCTCTGCAAGGAAATGTTCCAGGCTCAAGATGATTCTTACACTCTAAACTTAGCAATGGGCTCCAAAAAAAATCAAGGATATCAAATACTATCAATTCTCATCTCCCAGTTTGGACTCCTTCTTTCATTAATTTAACAAACATTTATTGAGCACCTACTGTGTACCATACCCTGAGGTCACAGTCGTGAATAAAACAAATAAAAAGCACTGCTTTGAGAAGCTGATGGGGAGATAGACAAATATATGGTATGTCAGATAGTGACAGGTGCTATATAGTAACATAAGACAAGAAAACGGCAGAAGTAATTTAAGATGAGGAAGGGAAAAAATAAGCTCATAAATTCAACCTTATGGAAAGCATAACGATTCACCTGAGGGTCACAGGAATGTTCACAAGACCTCTTTCAGATTATTTCTTTCAGATTGTTTTTAAAATATTGAAAATTACAGAATACAATAAGTCATGTTTTACCATACTTTATGTATTTTTACTCTCAAGCACTCTCTGACATGATAGAATGCTTATGCACTAATATCTCCTAGACAGCAGAAGCCACAGAAAATTTACTGGTAGAATAGGCAGCATTTTCATGCTTTTGTCAGTTTCTTCTTTAAGTGCACATGGAGGTTTATCTTCAAAACATTCCCATCTTTTCCGCTTACAACAAGAAGTGATTGTTTTTCAACCAAAATTTGTCAGCTTTTTTTCAGCATTAGGTAACACGTAAGAGCAGCCTAATTCTTCAGTCCCTGAATATGCACAGACATACACACATATATAACACATAAAATAGAAGTTCCCTGAAATTGCTTAATCAAATTACTGCTCAAACCACTTGCTGACGCTTCCCTGCAAAACAACCAACCTAATATTAATGAGTTTTCTGTGGCCATCACTTTTAGATTAGAAAAGAGACCATTGTCTGATCTCTTAGGCCTATGCAAGTCAGGGTACACTACAATGGTTGTAGGTCAGAGCTCTACCTTTGTTTAAAAACTGGATTTTCCATACTGGTTTTTATCATTTTTAAAGACAATCACCCTAACAAACAATATTTTGCTATTTTTCTGCACAGATGTCACTCGTTGACCACTTACAGCTTCATGTAAATGTGCACTATGGGAAATAAACTGCAAACACAATGTTTTAATTATCCTCGCAAAAAATGTTTCAGTCGTCATAATGCGAGCCCCATTTTTAACCAAAATGAAAATAAATGCATCCCGCAAGTTCAAGAGATTGTAATTTTTTAAAAGCACTTAATGCCACTGAATTACACACTTTAAAATGGTTAAAATGGTAAATTTTCACGTATTGTATGGTAAATGGCATGTGTATTTCATCACGACACTAACAAAAGTTTTAAAAAGCAATAGCATGATTTTTCATAACAAAAATATGTATGAACATATATGTGAGTGATAATTAACCACAGTGTTTAAATGTCAGGAGGCCTGGAGACTAAGATTTCCGGATTGCGGCTACTTTTACTTTTCTTCCACTTTCCTGTGGTATCTAATTGTTTCTAATAAACACGCTTTATTTGCAAATTGGGTTAAAAGACAGAGCCCAGAGAAAGCAGAACTCCAGATTCTCTACATCGGAACCCAGGATGCGAAGACGTCCCCGATGCGCCCCCAGCGAGGCGGGGGTGGGAGCCCCGGCCAGGTCCCACGCCCAGGGCGCACCCTTGAGGCGGGTCCCTGTCTGCAGTTGGGGCAGGGCCGAGGGCCCCCCGCAGGCCTCCGCGAGCCCCGCCCCCGCACGCCGCTAGGCAGCTCACCTACTCCCACCGCAGTGTCAGCGGCCAGCGCCTTCCTCCCGGCTGTCCCGGCCGCGCACGCGCGACACCGCCCCGGGCCCTCCGCGGCCTGTCTAGGAAACTGGGAGGGCCAACGTCTCTGCTGCTCCCCCGCCTCCTGGGAGGCGGTGGGCGGCTCCTAGGCGGGCGGAGGGGCTTGTCCCTAATACCCTTCACCTTCCTGCGTTGGGCACCTCGCTCCCACGCTCGGATCCCCGATGCCCATTCGTGCCTCAGAGCTCGATCAGCTGTGGCCTGTTTGCCCACATCCCTCCCATTGTGTCTGCCGGGCTGCCCTGGAGGGCTCTCTCCAACCCTTCCCCCTATCGCCCCTCCCCCGCCACCGCCCCCGAGGGAATAAAGGGATCCGAACCTAGGGGTGACAATAGGAGCAGCAAGCTTGAACCCCTCAGGGGCTTCCCCTTACTCCAGGCCTTTTGAATCATTTTCATGGTCCAACAATTGTCAAAAGACAAAATTACAACAATTTAGTGTATAGAACTAATTGGCTTTATTTGCAATTCATGAATCAGGACATCTCACTCTTTAAAATAAAATAGATCCCACTGGACATGACACAACAATGGGTTTTGTAAGGTGGAAACAAGGAAACAATAGGAAAAAAAGTGGGTTTACTTATCTTGTAAGGGTTAAAGCAGAGGGGACTTCCTTACTGTGCTGACTCAGTTTAATAGGCTCTTTCTGATTTGTTGCTGTGAATCTTTTGTTTTCAGGAAGGACAGTCTGTTTGGGGATTTACATATTTCCTCAAAGTTTCACTTTAATTATGTGGCTTTTAGCATGAGTGACTCCATTTTTGTTTGGCCAGGTCCCTTGGGGCTTCTCGCAAGAGCTCCGTTCAAAACAATGGCCTCTCCTAATCTTGTTTAACACAACTAAAGGGTTAATGCCTGGCCCGCCCCAGGGCCCTTCAGGATCTGCTCAGGTCTATTGGGACTGGTACAGGGTTGTTAATATGTTTTAAGTATTTCCCATGAGGGGAAAAGAGACCTAAGGAGCACTTTCATTTCTGTGGGCTGGAAGGAAATCTTGAGGCCAATTTCCCTCTCTCCCTGCAACTCCTCCTCACTTGTAGAAAAAGAGGTGAGACCAGGTGGGAAAGGGGCTGAAGGAGCTCCTTCCCCTTCCCAAATTAAGCCTTTAGTTAGTGGATCATATAAATCAATCAGTCTTGGCCTTGCTGTAGAGCTGTGGTCCCCAGCCCTGGGGTCTCCAGCCCAGTATCTGATGGTGGCCTGTCAGGAAACAGGCCACACATCACTGCCTGAGCTCCACACCCACCCACTCACCCCACCCTAATCCGTGGAAAAATTGTCTTCCATGAAACTGGTCCCTGGTGCCAAAAATGTTGGGGACAGCTGCTATAGAGCAACGAAAGGCAGCATGGAGACAGCTGGTATCAGAGGGCCATGGGGTTAAGGACTTCTTTCATTCTCAACAAGCCTAGATAATTGTTCTCTGTGTGGTTGGGAGATGAGTGGATGCTTGCTAGAAGGAGGGCTGGATGTGTCCCATGCTCATGATCTCCCTCATGGTCTCGCTCTGATTACCTTAATTTCTGGGCCAGGAGAAAGTATGGTTTCTCTTGCATGGCCTGGCTCCAGGATGTTAGTGGAGGTAGGAGGTACAGAGAAGCAGGGAGAAGCATCGAGATGTAGAAACCATAATTATTCTGTTGGGGATGTTGGAGTTGAAGGTAAGATAAAAGGACCAGAGGAGTTTTTAGTAGGAAGATGTAGACAGAAATCAAGTGGCTGGGTAGTCATAGGGGTCAGGCATTTCCTTGATGAACACCATGACTAGTGTGGACAGGAGACTCCTGTGAAGTGTGTCA
Source organism: Propithecus coquereli (assembly GCF_000956105.1). Taxonomy (NCBI): domain Eukaryota; kingdom Metazoa; phylum Chordata; class Mammalia; order Primates; family Indriidae; genus Propithecus; species Propithecus coquereli. The sequence continues at coordinate 8,518,706 of NW_012133857.1, read as the reverse complement.
ATGCTATCTACTGCCATCATGTGAGGGATGTAGGTCAGTGATGAGGTCTGGGTTAACCCATTTGAGATTTGTCTGGGGTCTGGAAGAATGTTACAGTCCCTCAGGCCTCCTAGGCTTGGCCATGGCCAAGATGTAGGTTTCATGAGAGGCAAAACATGGATGTAATTCCTGACATGAGGAATAGTGAATGCTAAAGAAAGACTTCAAGATCTTCCAAAGAAGAAAGGCTGTAAATTTCAGTGGAATAGTGGTCTGGATGGAGCAGTGGAGCTAATGCAACCTTTGCAACCCACAGAGGAATGACAATTGTGGTGTTTTTCAAATACAGTTGGCCCTTAAACAACGCTGGTTTAAACTGCATGGGTCCACTTACACACAGATTTTTTTTCTGCCTCTGCTACTGCTACCCCTAAAACAGCAAGGTCAACCCCTCCTCTTTCTCAGCCTATTCAACATGAAGATAAGAAGCATGAAGACCTTTATGATGACCCACTTTCACTTAATGAATAGTAATTATATTTTCTCTTCCTTATGATAATCTTAATGATTTTTTATTTTCTCTAGCTTACTTTATTGTAAAAACACAGTATATAACACATGTAACATACAAAATATGTGTTAAGTGACTATTTATGTTTTTGGTAAGGCTTCCGGTCAACAGGCTGTTAGTAGTTCAGTTTGTTTGTTTGTTTGTTTGAGACAGGGTCTTACTTTATCACTCAGGCTAGAGTGCAGTGGCACAATCATAGTTTACTGCAACCTCCAACTCCTGGGCTCAAGCAATCCTCCCACCTCAGCCTCCCAAAGTGCTGGGATTACAGGCATGAGCTGCTGTACCTAGCCACTAGTTAAGTTTTGGGGAAGTCAAAAGTTATATGCAAATTTTTAGCTTCGTTGGGGGTCAGTGTTCCTATCCCTCATATTGTTCAAGGTTCAACTATATGTCCACAATTCTTTGCTACTTCTCCCTTCAAGAAATGGAACTGGATATAGTAACTTGCTTCTAACAAATAGAATGAGGCAGAAGTGATGATGTGTTACTTCCAAGACTAGGTCACAAAAATGCCTACAGCTTTCTTTTTGCTCTCTCTCTTTTTGAGATCATGTCAGTAAGGAATGCAAGCTGCCATGTCTTGAGAACGTGTTAGCAGCGTTATGGAATGCCCACATGGCAAGAAACTGAGGACTCCTGCCAAGAATTTGTGAGGAACCCAGGCCTCTTTTCAACAGTAATGTTGGTGAGCCATCTTGGAAGTGTCTCCTCTAGCACCAGTCAAAGATGGCTGTTACCCTGTCCCCTGTGTGGCCCTGCCTGACAGCAGTCTCTCCTTTGAAGATAATTAACAAAAAAAAATTTCTGCCTTTCATCTACTGAAATGTTTATATATATCCCATTATTAAAAGAATCTTTAAAATCTTATAAAGCACTACAATGACCATAAAATCTGCAAGTGTCTCCAAATCAAACAAAAGAGGCTTTTCCTTTATCGAGGAAGGAGAAGACAAATAGAGATAAGCAGAATCTTTGGAGGGGAGACTGTACAGGCAAGGGGACATGACCAGTGGGGTCTGACAGGAAAGTATATTCCTGTATTCCGTGGTCAGCAGATTCCCAGAAGCTGGTAATGGGGGTTTGTTCCACTTTTTATGTTTGCTCAGGCTTGGGGTCAAGCAGAATTCAGGGGCCTAAAGGAAGGAGAGAGGCCTGACTAAAGTTCAGCTAACAAGCATTTTGTTCCACTTGATCAGTAGAGACAAGCAGTTTAGTTAATGATTCATGAGGCAAAGAACCGGAATTTGGAGCATCTGTGTCTGACCTTGTCATAGGTAAACAAGGGGGCATCTGCGAGTCTTGCTTAAGCCACATGGAGAAGGATGGTTCTTTTAGTAAGTCATTTTCTGGAACACAGAAGAATGAGGGGATGTCTTAACCTTCACTGTTGACCTGGGTAAGAGGGCTCAAATGAAATTCAACACTATCAAAACTGGAAACAATCATGGTTTCTCTGAGGCAGTTACGAGTCCAGGAGCTATTCATTGATGTGACCTCTACAGATGACTTTTCTTAGGCATGGAGAGCAGACAAGTTGGAAGAGCACGTGATTTAGTCATACAAATATATTTACACACAATAGCTACCTTTTTCATATTTGTAAAAGATATGTTTAGGATAAAATTAAAATAGTGCAAATTTAACTAGTACTTTTAAAATTACACCGTTATCAGTCACTGTTTAACTTGGTGCTGGTTTTCCTTTTCTGTCTTCTGCAAACCTTAAACTTATTACCTTGGTGTTGCTTGTCCACAACTTCTGGTAGCTTCCTGCTTCTACCTGTGTCAGCTGCAGAGTTACATCCCTTTATTATTCTTTTGTAGGTTATGAAAGGGTGATAGTTCACCTGGGATGCAGAGAATTGTATTGAGCTTTCTGTTCTCGAAGGAATATTGAACAGAGTAAAGTTCCAACTTCTTTCTAGCTCTGAGTTTAATGGTACTCTCAACAAAGCAAAATAAAGTCAATCAAATAGAGGTTAAAGGCTTTATTCAGCTGATGTGTATCAGGAAGTACCCCCAAAATAAGGGTAACTTTCTGAGCCAAATAAATATTGGGATTTTTATAAGGCAGGGAGAAGAGATGGATGCAGACTGTGATCTTGTTTCTGGCTACAGTTTTTTTGTTTGTTTTTTTTTTAATCTGTAACTGCTGAGAAGTGGTTGGAATAGGAGCATATGTTCAATTTTTCATGCCTGTTTCTCTGGATCTTTGGTGTAATATTGCCTTAAAAGGCAATCTATATGCCTTTTAAAATTCATTTTCCAGTTTAAATGGCACCTCCTGAGAGAGGAGGGTAAATTTTTAAAATGATACTTGTTAATATAGGTACATAGGAATTACTGTAATTGCCTTCTGGCCTATGTATTACCTTTATAAATAAGTTTCTGAAGGTCTATACTAGTTAGATTCATCTGTGAAATGCTGAAGTATGATGAAAACAGAGAACTGAGGATTCTTCTTCAAATAGTCCTTTTTATTCCTCTGCAAAGCATTCATTTCTGAGATTTTCTCATATATTTGTTTGTCTTTCTCTCTCCACTAGGTGGAGCCTCTATCTTTGTGACTGTGTTCTCAGGACCCTGGACAGTACCTGACATAAAGTAAATGCTCAATAACTGTTGAATGATTGTAGTAAACATACATGCACCTCTGCACCTATCAGCATAGCTTTAAAATATAGAAGGCAAATGCTAATGGATCTACAAAAGGAAATAAACAGAGTAGAAGACCAACCCACCTCCCTTGGAAAAATACCAAGCAAACCAAAAACAACAAAGATATTTTAAAACTCAAAAGTAGAATAATGAGTGTTTTACCATCTATTATATATTTCTGAATCATTTTTTAACATGTATTACTTTTACAAATGAAGATTAAATGTTTAATTTTTCCTTCCAAAACTGAAGTCTTTTAGTATGTTTCTGAGGAGCTGGTCAAACCTATTCATGGTGTTAAGTGCATGTCAAGATGGAGGGTGTACGGAAGGTACGTAACATTAGGAGTCTGTTTAGTTTAGGATTATTGAAAAAAGCATAACTGCTTGTACTTTTTTTAAAAAAAAAGTTCTACACATAGCTAATAACACTTTCTGCAGCTAAGACTGACTGCCAGCCCTCATCTGCCACCCAGGGTGACCAGAGTTTTGTTCTGCTGGGGGCAGAGTTTACGAGACAGTATGGGGTGACATGCCAGGCTGAATTCTTTCCCTGCAGCAGGGACTACTCCACAGTAAAGTGACTGGAAGATCTGACCTAAACTCACTGCAAAGCTTCATTTCTTTTTATAAGGGGAAAAAAGTGTGTGTGTGTGTGTGTGTGTGTGTGTGTGTGTGTGTGTGCGTTTCTGCATATGTATTTTTTTTAACACCACTGCTTAATTTAGAAATCCATAAGAAATAGGCCAAAGCTTAACTATTTATCTTTGAAATATGATTTCTTTTTATTTTCTTCTTTTACCTATTTATATTTTCTTATATTTCTACAATGAATAAGTACTACTTGGGTAGCAAAGAAAATGATAGAAAAGAAAGTGAATCTTACTGTGCACCTTGCATTGTGTTTAGTTCCCTAGGGATGTTATCCCATTTATTCCTCATGGCCACCTGAGGATAGCTATCTCTGTTTTACAGATAGAGGAAACTGAGGCTCAGAGAGATGGGGCCCCATGCCCAAAATCACACGTTTAGAGAGTGTTACAGTTAGGAGTTACAGAGTCAGGAAACAATCCCCCGAACATGCATTATGGTTTCCCCTCAGGAGGAAAGTGCTCTGGGAATCCCTTAGTCTCATCAGCGCTGGGTCCCTGGCACTTCCCAAGTCCAGCTTGTGCCCAGTCACTGTGGGCTGGATAGCCCTGCTGGCTGTCCTTGTTTGCTAGCATCATCTCAGAGTGGGTGACATTGTCACATGGTCCAAACACTGCCAGCTCTATACAAAGGTGCTGTGGCTCAGCCATTGTCATGGAAAGGCTGATGCACACTCCCTAACTGCTGTCATCACCCTGAGGTGGTGACTTCTCTCATAACCCTGGGGCTAGAGAAGCCTTCCCAGAAAGAGGATATAACACCAAAACTCCTCTTTCATCACTGTCCCAGAGCTTCTAGATTCCCCTCTCCTCCCACCTACACAGAAACCATGGGGAGATCAGAAGCCTCCAGTGACCTTTGGCCACATCTTTTCAAAAATCTCATAAGGATGGTTATATATTAGTCAAGGTTGTCAAGAGAAACAGAATCAATAGGAGAGATATAGAAGCAGTATAGATATAGACATAGATACAAATATAAATATAGAGAGACATTTGTCATATGAAATTGGGTCATGTGATTATGGAGGCTAAATCCCACAATCTTCCAACTGCAGGCTGGAGACCCAGGTAAGCTGGTGGTATAGTTTCAAGGCCTGAAAGCCAGAGAGCCAATGGTGTAGATTCCAGTCCAAGTCTGAAGGCCTGAGAACCAGGAGTGTTGAGGGCAGGAGAAGATCAATATTCCAGCTCAAGCAGTCAGGCAGAAAGAGAATTTAATCTTCCTCTGCCTTTTTGTTTTTTCTATTGAGGCCCTCAACAGATAGGATCATGTCCACCCACACTGGGGAGGGCCCTCTGCTTTACTCAGTCCACCAATTCAAATGATGATCTCTCATAGACACACCCAGAAATAATGTTTAATCAGACATCTGGGCATCCTGTGGCCTAGTCAAGTTGACACATAAAATTAACCACCACAATGATGGTAGATTAGTTCCAAAAATTCAATAAGATCCCTCCTTTTCACCACTCCTGGAAATTAACTCCCAGAAATTAACTCAAAACAATGAACCCTTTCCTCTTCTTATAATTTTGAAAATCACATATACCATTAAGTTAGAATCCCATCCTAGAAACCTGGAAGTTTCTGTGGAGGGGAGGTCAGATAGGAACAGCCTTTATAGGAGTGAAAGGAAGGCATAAAAAAAAAAATTCAGCTTGAGAAATCCATGCATTAAGCCTGGCTTGGATGAGCTAATCTGCTTTTCCCAGTGTTTGTTTTTTTTTGTTTTGTTTTTTTTTGAGACAGAGTGAGACTCTGTCAGCCTGGGTAGAGTGCAGTGGCATCATCATAGGTCACTGCAACTTAAAACTCCTGGGCTCAAGCAATCCTCCTTCCTCAGCCTCCCGGGTAGCTCGGACTACATGTGTGAGCCACTGTGTCCTCTGGAATAACTTTTTCAAAGTTATTCTGGGAAGAAGATTTGACCTTCCCCCTCAGTCCTGTTTAAAATTCAGGTGTGAGGCCTGGAGGTATTGAGAAAAATAAACCCCTTACTTGTTTTTGCTGCTGTTTTTCAGGTTTCTGTTACAGCTGAAAGCATTACTCATTGATTCTGAATTTGGAACTTGTAGTGCAGTGGTTCACAACTTGGGGTGATTTTGCTCCCTGGGACATCTGGCAGTACCTGTAGACATTTTTGATGGTCACAACTGGAGGGGGATGCTACTGGCCTCTGGTAGGAGATGGCAGGGATGCTGTTAAACATCCTACATGCACAGGACGGCCTTCCACAACAAAGAATTGTCTGATCCAAAAGGCCTGGGATTGAGAAACCTTGCTGTAGTAGGATGTTACTGGTGACCCTGGTTATGCAGTAAAAAAGTGTTTCTTCAGGCACATGCTGTCCATTGTGATACAGACCACATGGTGACTAAAGCTATAATGTTAAAGGAAATGACGAGAGAGAATTTCGGTGCGTGCTACTTACTTTTACTGCTTTCGACAGAGTTCTGCAAGAGTGGTTAGAGACTGAAGAGAATACAGTTTTCCTAAGCAGTTATTACTCTGCCTGGGCTTTCTATGAAAATCCCATAAATTGGACTCAGAGAATATGCAGTAATGGATTAGAGTATTTGACAAGAGAGGGAACATAATTTTAGATTGGGCTGAATTTAATTGCTCTGAGTGCACTTATCAGATATTTTTAACTTGACTGGAGTAATTACTTTTTTGCTGGATTAATTGGCTAAAGACTGGTTTAATAGAAAATGGCTGGATTCTCATATCTCTTGTGCATTCAAACATTGGGATAGAACAGATATTATGATGGTTAATTTTATTTGTCAACTTGACTGGGCACAGGATGCCCAGATATCTGATTAGATATTATTTCTGGGTGTGTCTGTGAGAGATCAGCATTTGAATTGGTGACTGCGTAAAGCAGAGGGCCCTCCCCATTGTGGGTGGGCACAATCCTGTCTGTTGAGGGCTTTAATAGAAAGAAAAAGGCTGAAAAAGGTTGAATTCTCTCTCCACCTGAGTGCTTGAATTGGGATATTGATCTTGTCCTCAGCACCCCTCATTTTCAGGCCTTCAGACTCAGACATTGGTTCTTTGGCTCTCAGGCCTTAAAATTACAAGACTGGCTTTCTTGGGTCTCTAGAATGCAGCTGGCAGTTTGTGAGACTTCTCAGCCTTTATAACCATGAGCCCAATGCCTTATAATAAATCTCATTATATATATTCCTTATAATAATCTCATTATGTTATATATAAAAATAGATTTTATTATATATGTATACATAATATATATCATGTATATAATACAGCACATCCTCAAATAATGTCATTTTGTTCAATGTCATTTTGTCATAATGTTGATGAGAAAAAAAGTTGATTTCCAGCCAGGGGCACTGTCTGTGTGGAGTCTGCACATTCTCCCCATATCCACATAGGTTTTCTCCAGGTACTCTGGTTTCATTTCACATCCCAAAGATGTGCCCAAATATGTGCATGTGAAGCAAATTGGCATGTCTCTATTGTCCCAGTCTGAGTGAGTGTAGGTGTGTGTATGTGAGTGTGGCTGCGATGGAATGGCATCCTGTCCAGGGTTGGTTCCCACCTTGTGCCCTGCGCTGCCAGGACCGTGAACTGGAGTAAGTGGGTAAAAAATTATCTCACTTTTATCAATCTTTCTTAAATATATGTATAGCTCACATTTACTTCAATGTTTAATATTAGAAGTGTTTTGCATCTTTATTTAGAATTTTGGTGATGTTTTTGTGACCAGAAATATGCTGTAGGAACTTAAGGTTTATTTAATATCAATTAGCCTATGGTAAAATTGGTTTCATTGTATGTTGTTTTCCTTAAAGTTGCAGTTTCCAAGAACCTATCAATGATTTTAAGTGAGGACTTACCATATAAAATATATATCATATATATATAAAATAAAAAAATATAATATATAAACATATATATAATGTTTCTCTGGAGAACCCTAATACAGATATGTGTTTGTAATAATAATAGGCTGAACTAAATGAAGCTGACATTCCAGAAATTGTTTGGTATAGTGTAAACTGGAGGAAGGAATCCAAAGACATAGATGGAAGCCAGCTATAAGAAGTTTGTTTTCCAGCCAGTGCTTCCAGAAATTTTCAGAGTTTGGTATTTGCTACAGTTTCAAAGTTGGAGGACATCACAGCAGAGCAGAATTATTTGAAACAAGGATGGGTGATTAGGATTAATGAGATGAAACAAAATTCTAGTGAGAGGGCTAGAAAAGTCCTAAAATAAAGATACATAAAATCCTTGGAGGGAGGTGTTTATTTTAGAGAACAGTTGTAGTATTTATCTTAGTCCAAGAAGCAAAGAGGAAACGAGCCAAATTCCAATACATAATTAACCTTTTCACACACAGTAGTTTCTACTAGAGCTTTACTCTCCAAACTTTATTTTGCCTCCCAGTCAGTAAGCTTGATGCCAATAACTTAAAAAACCAGCCCCTTCTAATCCTAAAGAATACTTAGGGAGATACTACAGATTTTTTTTCATGGTTAGCCCCTTCCCAGGTTCCACTAGTTTCTGCCCAGGGAAAGGAAGCCAGAAATGACAGAATTAGGATGAAAAGGGAACAGGCTCAACTCATTTCAGATGTGCAATGCCTAGGGCTAGCCTTGTTCCAGGCATAACTAGTAAAGAGGGAAGGAGAAGACAATATTCTTGCCCACCTTTAACTGGGGAGAACCAGCCTGGCCCTCCAGAACGCCTACACTGAGGGAGGAGGAAATATGCACTCGCTTGGGAGTTCTGCACACTTAATCTGTAAAAACATTCATGTGTGGAATTATGGGGAATGCTCTCCCCTCTTCTACAAAGCTCAACTCAATGCTATTCCCTTTGAAGCTGTCTCTAATCCCTTTCAGGATCAATCCTTCCCTTGGCTCTCTGAATTTCACTTACATTGGGTATCACATACTGCCTTTTGTATCTACCTGCCCTTCCCTTGACGTGTCCAAGGTCCAGGTCTCACTCCCTTGTCTCCCTCCTAGAATTCAAACAGTTTCTTGCATAGATGTCTTCAGTAAGTTACAATGCATAGTGCTTAATAGGATGTGTCAAAGCTCACAATTTACCTCACTTTATCCTCCCACCTCAGGGGGAAGCAGGCATGGATTTTTTTTTTTCATTTCACAAATAAAGAAATTAAACACTCAAAATGCATACATAACTTGCCCAAGGTCACAAATTCCTACTCGTAAGAGGCAGAGCTAGGTTCTGCCATATTTACAGGCTGGGAAGAAACTCCAGTCTATGTTTAATAGGCTTCTGGAAGAATTTGGATTTCAAATCCAAGGTCCAACAATACTTTGAAACTGATAGATTATAACCTATAATGCCAAGTTTATTATTTCCAAGACCAAGACTGTACTTTCGGAGAATCAAGCTCACAGAATTCTGGCTCAAAAAAAGAAACAAGGTCCATTGAGTGTGCTGCAGGAGACCTGGGTTCCTATCCCTCCCCGGGCCTGCTTCCCCATCTGTAAAATAGGACGGTGGTGGCTGGCCTAGCGACTCTAAGGATGCATGCAGCCCACAAATCCATGCTAACAACTTTGGTGGCTGGGAGCCACGGGCAGGCTGGCCTGAAAATGCTCCTTCCACTTCGCAGATTTGCAGCAGGAAGGGCCAGCAGCCCAGCTGGAGGGCTGGTGTGGAGGTTGGAGGGACAGGATGACAGGCCCCAGGGTGGGGAGTTGGCCAGGACAGAGTACACGGAATGGATGCCTTGACCTTCCCGCTCACCCCCACTCCCCTCCCCCCCGGAAGAACAGTGGGGCAGGACCCCGGGGAAGAAAGCATGGAGAGTCGGGCAGTACTGGATTTACAGACAGAGGCCTGCATTCCCACCAAATGCCATCGCTGATCCCAGCAGGTCACCGCCGCTCTCTGGGCCTGTCTCCCCATCTATGTCACGAGGAAGGGTCAATATTGGCGCCAGCGGCGGGTGGGGACAGCCCGGTGTAGTAACTCCAACTCCAGGGCCCCCAGGATGGCACATCCATCAGCTCCGGGTCACCGCCCCACCAGCAGTCACCTGGGACGAGTCCTGAACAAAAGATTGCCAGAAGCGAGTCCCTCCGTGGTCTTCCCGCGCTGGGAACAACTTCCGATCCCCTCTAGGAAGCTCGGAGGCCCGCGCGTCTCGGTGGTCTACTTGCCTGAGATGGGTTCCGTGGATCATGAGAACCCTCCCCTTCCCCGACTCGCCCCTAAGGCCACGTTTTGAGGCCATCGCTGACCCTCCCCGAGCTCGTGACAGGGCCTGGTACACTGTTAGCCGACAGAAATCTGAGAGGAATTAAAAAGAGGAATGAATGAAGGTCAAAGAGAGTATCTTGCAATAGAATGGAGGAGGGAAGGTCTAAAGACCTGAATCCAAGGCCTAATTTACCCTTTTCAGTCAGTAAAATGTTACCCGGCTAGCAAGACAATTGCCCAGCGTCAAGATCCTCATCTGCACACTAATGATCCTGTCTTACAGAGGCACTGGGAGTGCAAAGCCAATAAGCAGCTATAAGGGATGTGTGAGTCTCATTCCCTCCAAGCCCCTCAATATAGCCAGCCATTACAGGCAACTTTCTACATACAGCCCAGGCTGGTCAGTTTCCTTCCCTGCTTAAAAGCCTTCTGGCAACCTGGATCAAGGACACATTACTTAGAGGCTAGATGAGGGTTTGTGCTGGATGCCAGGGAAACAAAAGGTGGCTTGACCACAGGGAGCTCACATCCAACTAAGGAGAGAAGTATTTTAAAAACCCAGCCAAACCTAAACTTAGTGCCTGGGGACTCAATTATGAACCAGGGAGGCAGGGTGTCAGCCCACATAGGGCTTACAGTCCAGTGGGGGAGGCCAATAAGTAGACAGTGTTAATGCAGTATGACAAATAAGGTCTGTGACCAGGATATAGCAGGCCACCACAGGAGCACAAAGGAAGGGGCACCTAATCTAGGTGGAAGCAGAAAAGGCTTCCTAGACAAAGGGCATCTCAGCTGCTTTGAAGGAATTTTCTAGGTGAAAGGACAGTCTCTCTGTTCTCCTAGTTAGGACTTGGGCCCTATTCTCTCCCATTCAATCACAGTAGCTGGGATTTTCTGCCCATGTCACAACAAGCCTCCCACCCAGGCACCATTCTAAGTGCTTTATATATTTTATCTCATCCAATCCTCACAACTCTAATTTAAGTATATTGTTATCCCCATTTTACAGATAAGGAAGCTATAGCACAGAAAGGCTAAATAATTTGCCATGGTCACCCAGCTCATGGTCACCAACCCAGGGTTCTAGTACCTTTTACAGGGAACATGGGTAGAGCTTCAGGATTGTGGGTAGATGATGAGTTTTATTTCAGGCATGTAGTACTTGGGTTACCTGTTACCTCTCATACAAAGCTTATGTGATGGTTTCCAAGAGATGGTGGAATACAGAATTCCTACAGGCCTTCTGGAGTTGTCTTTGGCCCAAATGTGGGTGTTCCAACATGTTATATGGGAGGCAACATGGAGCATGTCTTACTCACTGGTGTCCAACCCAGTTGTGGTAGATTAGCCCCACAGTGCTGGCCACAGAAGCACCTCTGAAATCTAGACACACTGCCCAGATGGGCCTGGCTCTCACAGATGATGAAAGTCAACCACTTATGCATGAAACAGCTCTGAGGAATAAAAAAACTCAATCTTGGTTTCCAGATCTTTGTGTCTCATACACTAGGAAACTAGAACTGCAGGACTACATATGGTCAGAGAATCTGGAAATCGGGATTGATAGCATTTGACCTGGCCTTAAGAGATCTCCTATTCAAGAACCCTGAGCTTCTGAGGCCTTGATGGACTAATGGGCAACGACAATGTCAGGTAAAGTCTGGGGTTCTTGGTTTTGAACAGTCAAGATCTCCCTGTGAGATTTCCAAATGTAGTGGATGACCTTGGTGTCAGGAGGCCACCCATCAGGATCAGTGGAAAAAGACAGCTCCAAGAGATCTCCTTTAAGCTTGTAAAACTCTGGAGCATGACTTTTGATGCCTTTGTCTCTATCCTGACCTGTGCAGATACATGAGGAACACATGTCATGGACAGAAGTAGGCCCAGGACACCTATGAAATATTGCTGATCCCTGGCCAGCCCAGGAGACTGTTTACAGTGTAAAGGACCCACCTCCTGGGCTACAATGAGATACATAAATATACATAGTTAATTCCCTGTTACCCTCTTCCCTTTATGGATGGCCATTACACTTAGAGGTTGTTCCTCCAGGGCGCGTTTACCTACGTTAGTACCAAGGACCTGTTCACATGCTGCTTCTGTATGAAAACCATTTTTCAAAGTGAAGTCAGCCTGGGTAACAACTGCCACCCAAAGACTAGACTCTACCTCTTAGATTACAAGTTGTCATCGTACTTCTCACTTTTAGTCTGCTCTCTGGCCTTCTCCTAGAAGCCTCTCCTTAGACACTAGAATGCTGGTACTGTCTTAGGAAAGATTAACCACATTTATGGGATGAAAAATCACAATCTCTAGGCCTGTTTCTTCATTTGTAAAATGGAGATGCTCACTGCTTACTTCATTGAGACTCATACTGGGCATCACACACAGTATATCACCAGTCCCCCACCTTTTTGGCACGAGGGACTGGTTTCATGTAAGACAATTTTTCCACAAATGGGGGTGAGGGATGGGGGAGGATGGTTCCAGGATGATTCAAGCCATTACATTTATTATGTACTTTATTTCTAGTATTATTACGTATTAATATATAATGAAATAATTTATACAACTCACCATAATGCAGAATCTAATGCCAGGACTGATCTGACAGGAGGCAGAGCTCAGGAAGTGATGCCAGCGATGCCACCGATCGGGAGCTGCTGTAAATACAGATGAAGCTTCACTGGCTCGCTCACCTCCTGCTGTGCAGCTTGGTCCTAACAGGCCACAGAGGCAGGTGGCCAGGGGTTTGGGGACCGCAGGTATAACTGACTGAATGTTTAGGATACGCCAGGGCTTTTGCTATGCAGTGCCTGTAATGTTACCTCATTCAGCGCTCACAGCCCTGTGAGGTAAGAACTATGCTCTGCATTTTTCAGATGTGAAAGCAGGTTTAGAGGCTGAGTATCTTTCCCAAGGTCACCAGGAGGGGAAGGAGTAGAGCTGGGGTGAGTCTGGGTTGCCCAACTTTGGCCTGAAAGCAGGAGGTTCGCGACCTGGGGCTTCCGCGTGATGCCCCGTCCCCACTCCCGTCGCTAGTGGCCCGGCACCGCCGGGCTGAGGGTCAGGGTAGCTCTCCTCAGTGCGAGGGCGCGCGCGCCCACCTTCACAACTGAGACTTCCGGGATCCTGTAGGGGCCGGAAGTCGAGGCCCCTCTCGCTTCCGGCTCGGCCATTGTTTTCGCGTCTACCTGTGGTATCGGTGTCTGGCGTCGGCACCGAGTGATCACCGCGAGTGGGCCGGGACAGGGAGGGAAGCGCGGCCGGGGCCAAGGTCGCCGACTCCGGGTGGGACCGCGCTTCGCCCCCGCGGCGGGCGGCGCGGTCCCGGTGACGCTCAGAAGCCGCCCGATGTAGAGCCGCTTCTTTGTCCCATTCCTTTGACCAGACGTGCGTGGCGCGGAGCCGGGCACTTGCGGGTACAGCGATGAACAGGGCAGACGTGGCCAGGTGAGCGGCGCCGCACAAACCTGGTTTAACACGAAAGATAGCCGTTTTCCCAGCCTTGCACTGGGAGACAATACAAGCCGTTAGAAGTGGGTCAGACCCGGCTCAGAATTTCAAACATGAAGTGTGACTTGGAAATGCAAAAATCCAATTGAGATAAGCTGCTGAGCGTTAGGAACAGTAAGAGAAGTAGGAAAATGGCCTGAACTTCCTAAGTGTGTGAGATCTCAGAGCAGAGTTTACAGATTATTTTAAAGTCCGTCTTTGTCTTTTTAAAGAAATTGAGGTTCAGGAAGAAATAGCTTACCTAGGGATCTGGGATGCATGGTGAATTGGAAGCACAGCACAGATGCCCTAGTTACACTAGGTGCTGATTTTGAAAGTTTTCTCCCACTTCAGTATCAGCTAAATGAACCGTGTGCATTAATTTTCCAAATATGTGCTTCTGTGTGCCATGTATGCACATGTGTACAAAGATGAATGGAAGTCAGCCCTGCCCTTTCTGTCCTCCCAAAAAGTGGGGGAGACAGTCGTACTTTAAACCACAAACAATTACAGTGTGAGAAGTGCTCTAACAGAAGTCTGAATGAAAAAGGTACTGTGGGAACACTGACTTAATAGCGACAGTTGAGCCTAGAGAGCTCAGGAAGTCTTTTTAGGGGAGGTGCATTGAGTAGAAAAAGGTCTGGCATTTTCTTACTCCATCTGGTTCCTTTCCTTTAGTGGCTGTCCAGCAGTCTGGAGGGTGAGAGTGGTGAGTTGTGCATAAGCCAGTTAAAATACAGAGTTATAGTGAGAGGAACAGAAAGGGAAGCTACCAGCCCTCTTCCTGCTGGAGCGATCAGGAAAGGCTTCAAGAGAAAATGGCATTTGTTCTGGGTCTTGGCAGATGAGTTTGTCAGAAATGGAAAGGAAGAAAAAAAATCCAAACAGGGAAAGAGTACATGTGGCTTCTGGCTATGTCTTTAGAGCTTTAGTTCCAAACTTTATTGTGCATCTTTATCAGTAGAAGAATTTTGATCGTGCACTCCCTACATAGGTTTATTTGCAAGTTAAAGATGTGTACTACATACAAATGTTAATGCACTCTATAAAACATACATTCAATAGGCATTAAATAACAAGTTGATATTTCCTTTTGCTCCCTTTGTGATATGTTGCATATCCCACATTGGAGACCATTGCTGTATTTCTAACCTGGGTACTTGGGGAGAGTGGTAGGGGATATGACTGGATCAGCGATCTAAGGCAGGGTTGCGAAGGGCTGTGAATGCTAGGCATAGACCAGGGGTAGGGAACCTGCAGCCTTGGGGCCACATGTGGCCTTCTGGATCCTTGAGTATGGCCGTTTGACTGAACCCAAATTTTACAGATCAAATCCTTTTAATAAAGGGATTTGTTCTGTGAAGTTTGGATCTGGCCAAGGGACCATAGACATTTGGGTTTTATCCTGTAGGTGATAGGAGCCACTGAAATTTTAAGAAGGGAAGTCACTTGGAGAGATGCGTAGACTGCCCAGCTTGTGTTCTTTTTTCCCTGGAGTTTTCCTTTTTAACTCAGTGGAGGATCTGTCATCAGCCTGGAGCTGAACACTTCAGGGATTCTAATTTCTCTCTTGTTTCTATAGGTGTCACTCCCATCACCCCTTTCCCCAACCCTGAGGAACAGCTTCTCAGACCTGAACTACAGACCGTCATTTTAAGCAGACCAACTACGGCTGGAACAAACTTCTCATTGGGGTCACAATGACCACTGAAGGCAGGGGAACTGTAGGCCTCATCCCCAGGAGTGCTGTTTTCCAGAAGCAGGAGGGGCGCCTGACTATGAAGCAGGAGCCAGAAAGCCAGACCTGGGGGCAGGGCTGCAGTCTCCAAAAGAACCACCCTCCTGTCTGTGAAATCTTCCGGCTGCACTTTAGGCAGTTATGTTACCACGAGATGTCTGGGCCGCAGGAAGCTCTGAGCCGGCTCCGGGAGCTCTGCCGCTGGTGGCTGATGCCAGAGGTACACACCAAGGAGCAGATCCTGGAGCTGCTTGTGCTGGAGCAGTTCCTGAGCATCCTGCCTGGGGAACTCCGGACCTGGGTACAGCTCCATCATCCCGAGAGTGGCGAGGAGGCTGTGGCTGTGGTGGAGGATTTCCAGAGACACCTTAATGGATCAGGAGAGGTGAGCAGTTGAGTCTAGAATGGCATCTAGAACCATTCTCTAGTGCTTGAGAGTAGGCATTCTCCATTCCCCAGGCTCTAGGCCGATTCGCCCATAGAACTTTTTCCATGGATAGAGGGGAAATAGTTTTGTGTTCTAAGCCATAAACAAAAATGCAAATCCCAGCTAAGCTCGTGAATCACTTTGTGAAATACTATGTTTGTGGGCCTAGCTTCAGCCTGGAGATCCACACAACACTCCTGTCAGGCAGGGAATCTGCATGCTGGTTAGAACAGGGACTGGGGGAGGTGGGGGACATGGTCCTTTAAGTTATGCTGATAACATGGGCCTTCGTTTGAGAAGTTCTCATTGCTCACTTCCTTGGACTTCTCAGAATCAACTTTCTCCTTTCTGCCTCTTAGGTTCCTTATGAGAATTGACATTTTTGCACCATATAACCATTTGTTCCTTTTGCTAGCTCTCCAAACCCAACTGGGGCCTTTTTTTCCCTATTTTCTGGGCTTCTCTCAAATTTAAAGCCAGGGTAACTCAAATTAGGGGAAAAGTTGGAAAGAATTAGCCGTATGATGATATATTGGAATGCCTGGCTTCTAGGACCACAAAGCTAATGAACTCTGTGATCATGTGTTTCAGTCAGGTTCAGCCAGAGAAGCAGAACCAGTAGGAGAGAGAGGGGTGTGTGTGTAAAAAGATATATTACTAGAAAGTGGCTTATGTGATTATGGGGCTGGCTAGGCAGGTGTGAAATCCATAAGGCCTTCAGCAGGAAGGGCAGGCTGGAACTCTGGCACAAGCTGAAGTTGCAGTGCACGGGTGAAATTTCTTCATGGAACCTTCAGCTCTGCTTTTAAAGCTTTGCAACAGATAGCGTCAGGCCCACTCATCCATCCATTATCTAGGATAATTCTTTTTCTTAAAGTAGACTGATAAGGACTTTAAGCACATCTACAAAATATTTCATAGCAACCCCTGGATTCATGTTTGATTAGTACCAAGTTGACACATCAAAAGACCCTTATACTGTGGATAAGTTGGTTCCTCCTAATGAGTCTCAAATTATTCCCCTGTAACCTGAGCAAAGTAGATTAGAGTCCCCTCTGTTTTGCCGCTTTGCATGTTATCAGGGAAAACCAGTATATAAAATTTCTCAAATATCCAGCATGTTATTTTATTCAGTTCTTTTTTAAAAATGATTACGTATCTATCATTAGGGAATCAGTTCCAGTTGATCAGGGTCCCGGGGCTAGACGTTTTTCCAAGAGTACCAGCCAATGCACATTTGTCATTATCAAATCCATTGTCAGTCATCATTTTCTTTGTGTAAACTAGTAAGCGCACATGAATAAATCAGCCATCACCAGGGCCCGGAGAGCAGTTGGACCAGCCATGGCAATGACAAGTAGCTGACCATGTATTTAGAGTACCATTTAGAGAGGGTGGAAGGAAAATTTCCCTTTTTCCTTTCTGGTTTTGTTTAAGCAGAAGTGAATGCTCCCTCCATTCAAACTCAGTGTTTTATCCAGGTAGCCTCAGAAAGAGGTGACTGTAAAGTCACCACCCAAGAGAGTGACTGACAGTTGACAGGCAAGGCAGCTGAACATTAATGTCTCCAGCCTAGGAGTGGGGTCTTTATACTCCATTTCTTACTCTGCCACTACTGTGGGCAAGCCTGTCTTTCATAGGAGGGGTTCAGAAAATGTTTATAGAATGGCTAAAGAAGCTTTTCGGTGGCAGTTTGCCAGAAGGAGATTAAGGAGGATCCAGGCAAGTCGAAGTCATTCTGCTTATTAGGAGCAAGCCACTTTATTGCTGCAGGAAGAGCATGGGCATGTGTCCAGACTGGGGCTGGGAAAGGGTTGTGGAATGATCCTTGCCGGGCTGGAGAATTGTACAACTTGCAAAATGCTTTTATATCCTTTATCTTATTTCAGCTCCCACCAGGCTTATAAAATAAGCAATACAGTCATCATTATCTCCATTTAATAAGTAAAGTGAGCACAAAGAGATTAATTAGCTTGTCCAAGATGACACATCTAGTAAGCATTCCCTTGTTCACAAGATTTAGCTCAAGTGTGGTTATTGCTGATTACTGCTAAGTGTGAGGACCAGGCCAGCTCCCTAGGTTCTAAGCCACTAGCTTTTCTCTATTGTCTTGTTGTGGAATGCCATTTTAAAATAAGAATTAGAATGAGGTTCTCATGCCTTCAAGGAAAGAAAACCTGTGAGTCTGAGTCCTAAATAATGAACAAGAACTGTACCAGGATTTAATTGTCAATGAATTATAAAGTTGTGTTATCACAATGCAGTTAAGTTCTATCTTCTGCCAATACCCATAGCTCCTGCACTGAAGAGCTGTGACTCCCATATATAAGAACTGTTCAGTGGAGAGCCTGGGAACCACAGACCCCAGGGAGCCTCCTGCCACTATGCTGCTGATATACATCTTAAAGAAGACAGTGTCATAACATCTCAGCAGATGTAACCCAATAGAGCAAATCCAGCATGGTTTATTGAAGGAGAAGTTATTTTCACCTCATGGTGTGCTATGTACGTGCCAGAGTGAGCTTATAAACATGCTTTATTTAGATAATGTTTTAGGTTTTCTGCTCCAAGTGCTGTTAAAAACAGTAACCATGAGATTATGAGGAGCTGGTTTGATGACAGTAAGCAAGGGTTAGAAATATAATGTCTGTGCTCTGAGGTATTCTCAAGATCTCTAAAGGTTAATGTTGTCTGATCTTATTTGACTTTTTAAATATAAATTATTGGGGAGAGGTAGTAAATATTGAAAACCGAGTTTATAGATAAACCTAAAATCTCTTAGCAAAATGTCAAGAAGAAGTCAGTCAGCAAATATTAATTGTACATCAGTGTTGGGCTAAGTATTGTTTTGGAACTTGTGATTAAGACCAAGTTTTTACCCTCAAAAAACATATTTCAGTGGAGAATAATAAATAATAAAGACATAAATAATGTAAAGATCAGTACATGCTATATAGAAAATGTAATGAGTTACTCTGAGAGAATGTACAGAATTACCCTCCTGGCTCCCTTTTCTGGATGGTTCTTCATAAGGAAATTTGTGTCTGAAGATTTAACACAGTGGAAATGGTTATAGCATCTAGTCCTCAAGCTGCCACCATGAGGGTCAACAGAGGGATGATGAGTAGGATTGCAGGCGTTAGATTCTGCTTTGACACACTTTTCCCCAGTATGCTGTACTGGTGGGGTGGGAAGGACACTGGCTCTTCTTTTCCTTGGCTTTTTTTCTGTAGGGAACTACTTAGAGGTTCGGGGTCAGTATCTACAAGAATGCTGTTTTGAATCCAATTATATTTCCTTGTCTCTAGGTTTCAACCCTGGCACAGGAACAGGAAATGCATTTGGAGGAGACAACAGCTCTGGGTGCAACAAAGGAATCTCCTCCTACCTCACTGCTCAGTGGGGGCTCAGTCCCTGGAGCCTGCTTGAAGCCTCTTCATGACCCAGAGGCACACCGCCTCCCCAGTGGGCACTTTGGTACTCATCTCCCCAGCTCTGACCTCAAGTCATGCCTCCTTTGTCTCCTCTGAAGTCTCCTTTCCTTCATTTCTGCCCATATCCCTCCCTGTTGGGATTCCTCATTTCCCTGCCATCTGTCTTCCTTCCCAGTGACCTTGTCTGTTCCTTTTGCTTATTCTCCAGTCATTCATGAATTTAGGAAGTTTTTGTCAAGCGCGTGTCATAGGAAAGGCAGTGTTGGAGACCAGAGAGATATAGTACATTGTCACTGCTTTCAAAGAGCTTGTTATCTAGGTGGTAGAGTCAGTCATAAATGTAAGAAAAGGCAACCTGGCCGGGCACAGTCGCTTACACCTGTAATCCTAGCACTCTGGGAGGCCGAGGCTGGTGGATCATTTGAGCTCAGGAGTTCGAGACTAGCCTGAGCAAGAGCGAGACCCCGTCTCTACTAAAAATAGAAAGAAATTAATCGGACAACTAAAAATATATAGAAAAAATTAGCCGGGCATGGTGGCGCATGTCTGTAGTCCCAGCTACTCAGGAGGCTGAGGCAGTAAGTTGCTTGAGCTCAGGAGTTTGAGGTTGCTGTGAGGTAGGATGACACCATGGCACTCACTCTAGCCCGGGCAACAGAGTGAGACTCTGTCTAAAAAAAAAAAAAAAAGAAGAGGCAACCTCATAAGACACATATGAATGATATCTGTCCTTAGGCATTTGATCCTGTCACAAATGAGCAATGTGGGCTTTAAAAAAGGTAGTCTTTGGATAAAAAAACAGGACCATAGTGGACTGGAACTGGTAGGGGATGCTTCACAAAGGAGGTAGCAGTGGCTTCAGCAGTGAAAAATGGGGCTGGATTTTGAAGGGGAAAGAAAAGTAGAAGGCATGCCATTAGGAAAGGATATAAGCAAAGACTCTAAGCTGGAGGTTCCTTAGGTGTCATTGGAGTAGAGTCAGGAAGGGCTATATTTGGGAACCTGGGCCTTACTTGTACAGGACCTTGAGGTTGAGGCCAGGAGGATTTTGGGGGGCAGAGGATGATGTATTTTAGGAGGATTACTCTGGCACACGTGAGCATTGTGGATTGAATGAGAGGGAACCTCCGTACAAGGCTAGTGGAGTAGGATAGATGTGAGAAACATCATGGAAGAATCCGTGGGACTTGGATTTGAAAGAAGAGGAAGGGAAATTAGAATGTTTTGGGTAATAATGGAATCTTTGACAGAACTTGGGAAATCCAGAAAGGAAGGTGGTGAGAACATGCATTTTGGACTCTGAACTTAAGGTGCTACAGGACACCCAAGTGGAATGTCCCATGGACAACTGGAAGCGTGTGGTACAGGTCTAGGAGAGAAGTGAGAACTGTGAGAGCATTGTTAAAGCGATGAGGGTCAGTGAGATCGCTGACAGAGAGAAAAAGGAAGCACTGGGGCCTGAGCTCCAGGGAGTGTCCGTAATGAGAGGGAAGGAGCAGGAAGAGGACCCAGGGCATGAGGAACCAGAATTGGGAGGGGAAAATCGGGCATGGCTGGTGTTAGGGAAGCCGTGGGACAAAGAATGTGCCCAGAAGAAGAGCTCCCTTCAGAGAGGTTGAAGAGAGTGCAGGCTGGAGGAACACTGAGTTCTCAGTTTGAACAGGGACCTTCTACTGTGTGCCCTCCAGGGAAAATTCATAGCAACTTGGGATAATGCCTTAAGGAAGAGGGTAAGAGTCAGTGTGTGTGTAGCTGCCTGGTTCTCTTGAATCCACCCATTGAGAACATAGATCTTATGGAAGCCAAGGGCGGGGTTTGTCCTACTCATAGCTTTCTTTCCTCTCTCAGCTCAACTTGCTTCCCCAGTTCCTGCCCTTCCCCAAGCTGGGAACTCAGGAGAACAAGCAGAGGCAACTGTGCTTCAGATGGTGATGCCCCAGGTGAGCTTCGTTCTTTCTGTTTTTCCCAAGTTCCCATGTCTGTGGCCCAAGAATGGCTAGAGCTCTCACCTCCAGGACTCTGTCCCTTCTGAGACTGTTCCTGTGGCTCTTCTGCCTAATTGCTTCCCCCTGGGGCTGGGTACCTACTGCTGAGTTAATGGACTCTGTCTTGCCCTGGACTTGTCCTTTTGGAATTGTCGTCCCAGCTCCTGTCTCCCACCCCTTTGCCCAGCAAGAGCCTGTACCCTGTGCCCTCTGTAGCCCTGATGACTCTGCCCTTCAGATTGGGAATGTTCCTGAGCAATAGCAGCTTGTTATTCCAGGATACTGCGGCGTATGAGGACCTATCTGTGGACTATACTGAGAAGAAGTGGAAAGGTCTGGCCTTTTACCGGAACATGATGCTGGAAAATAACCACAGTGTGGCCTCATTGGGTAATACTTCTGTTCCTCAGTAACTTAGAGTCTGCATTCTGTACATTTTCTTTGCTATATTCTTTGTCTTTTTTACCTTTTCATTAGGAAAATTTCCAAACATAGATAAACTAGAGTAAATAGTATAGTGAACCTGTCTGCACCCATAACTCAGCTTTACAAGGGTCAACATTCTCTTTACTTCATTACTGATTGACATAGGGTGGTTTAGTTGGGGTTTTTTAGTTGTAAGGAATGGAGAGTCTCTCAAGTTCTTGTAAGTAAGGATCTCTGTGTTGTAAGGCTCCAAGGAATAGGAACCCAGAACAAACTGATCAGCTAGACCACACTGTGGGAAACAGGGACTTGTAGAGACTGAGCCTTGACCCAGGGCAGCCTGGGAGCCTGAGTAGCAAAAGCAAATGAATTTTTATGCCCATGTTCTGGAGTGAATATAATGCAGCTACTTGCATTTTATCAGTTTTCTCTCTGCTTGTCCTGTTGCTTCTACCCATTTAATTGACTCTGAATCTTTTGTCCCTCTCATAGCTCCTTCCTAATTGTTCCCTCATATTTATTGTTTGCTGTGGCTCCTAATGGCTTGACAACTCTCTGTGCATCATTTCAGCTTCCTTCCTACTTGTAATTACCTAAATTTTTCCCTACTTCAAATTCCACATTTACTTAGAGAGGTATTCAGGTTGCTACATCCATTAAATATCCTCTCTGTTTGGACAGAGCTTTGACCCAGGCCTCGGCACAGGCTCAAAACTAGCTTATAGGCCAGGTGTGGTGGCTCACGCCTGTAATCCTAGCACTCTGGGAGGTCGAAGCAGGAGGATTGCTTGAGCTCAGGAATTTGAGACCAGCCTAAGCAAGAGCAAGACCTATCTCTACTAAAATAGAAAAATTAGATGGGTGTCATGGCATGCATCTGTAGTCCCCGCTGCTTGGAAGGCTGAGGCAAGAGGATTGCTTGAACACAGGAGTTTGAGGTTACAGTGAGCCATGATGACACCAGTACACTCTACCCAGGGTGACAGAGCAAGATTCTGTCTCAAAAAAAAAAAACAAAAAAAAACACCTAACCTAACCTACAGATAAGCTTCCCTTGGGTCTAGTGCCTGCCCCTGGTCCAGTCACCTGTGGGCCACCCTGCAATGCTCAGAATCACTTACACAAGACGTGGTTGCCTGAGCATCCCTCTCTGCAACAACTAGGGCAGGGCAGTTTCCTGGAAGGTTTATTTGTCAGGGAAGTTCCTGTGATTGACAAGCTTAGGACACTAGCCAACTCTGGGGAGGGTTGGGCTCCTGACCCAGACATCTTTGTCTTGCCGCAGGCTAAATAGCATGATGGCTGTAGCCCTAATTAAAACATGACTGAAAGAAACCAATGTCTTGGTGATTACCTATGACCATGATTACTCTACCTTCTCCTAGATTTTGTATTCAAAAATTCCAAAATACAAGGCAAATATTCACCTGAGTTTCCTTTATATTTTATAGATTCAAGATTCCAGAAACATATTTTAATTCATATTTCAATTATTGATGTCCCTGTTAATTTTTGTAGGAGTACAGAACTGGATACCAGTTCAGTGCTCTGGGATTATTGGCATCCCCACTGTTAGAGCTCTCCTGTCCCCTTCAACACTATCCCCAGCAGTTCTGAGCCCATAGCCTCTCTAAATCTTGTCAATGTCTTGTCTTCCAAGATCTCTCCTTTTTGCATACTTTCCTAATTATCCTCTCATAATATACATCTGTAGTCAACTCCCATCTTTTCCTTCCCTCTTTATTATATTTGACTTGAGGTATTTGCCAGCATTCTGTCTCCCGGCATTTTTTTCTGAGAACCGTAGAACCATACAATGTTACGGTTGGAAAAGAACTTAAGAGTTCATCATTTTACTAAGGACACATTGCCCCAGTGTGACTTCTGCAGGATCACACTGTGCTTCACAGTCTGGTCTCTTGCTTTCTGATGTCCCTTCTAATTTGGCTGTAATGGCTCAAAATCTGGCTGTCTTGGAGTCTTTTTCCCACTGTCATCCACTGCCCATCTTCCCCTTCCTTATTTTTGTATCCCTAAGAAGAAATTGAGCTACTTCCCATTTACTCTTGTTTTAAATCTCTCATCTCATGTCTTAATCATAATGTGGTACATGGGTACATGTACCCATGGTACATGGGGTCTTGATGATTGTGTTTCCTCAACAAGAGAAGAAATGAGTAAAAGTTGTTTTCTTCCTTCTTTTGAAAGCAGGTGAGAACAGGATGGAGAGTTCAGAGTTGACTTTGAAACAGGAAATTTCTAATGGATCAGAGTCATCTGATAGGACACCAGGGGGACTCTTTCCTGGGGGACCAGAGGCTGGAGACATCTCTGAAGATACTTTCAAGAAGCTAGAAGGGCAACCCTCAGATGAAGAAGGGAGCAGACTAGAAAGTGATTTTTTTGAAATAACAGATGAGGATAAGAAAAAATCCACAAAAGACAAGTGTGAAGACTATAAGGAACTCGAGGAACAACCAAATCTGTCCTTCAGTCCTGCTGAACATGAACAAACTCTAAAAGGACAGAAATCCTATCAGTGTGATGAATGTGGCAAAGCTTTCAGTCGGAGTTCACACCTTATTGGCCATCAGAGAATCCACACTGGAGAGAAACCCTATGTGTGTAATGAATGTGGTAAGACCTTCAGGCAAACCTCTCAGCTCATTGTTCATCTCAGAACACACACGGGGGAAAAGCCCTATGAATGTAGCAAGTGTGGAAAGACCTATCGTCATAGCTCCCATCTCATTCAACACCAAAGACTCCATAATGGGGAGAAACCTTATAAATGTAATGAATGTGCAAAAGCCTTCACTCAGAGTTGCCAACTCATTGACCACCAGAGAACTCATACTGGGGAGAAACCTTATGAATGCAATGAATGTGGAGAGGCATTCATTCGGAGTAAAAGTCTTGTGCGACATCAGGTCCTTCACAGTGGTAAGAAACCTTACAAGTGTAATGAGTGTGGGAGAGCTTTCTGTTCCAATAGAAATCTCCTAGACCATCAGAGAATCCACACTGGGGAGAAGCCTTATGAGTGTAATGAATGTGGCAAGGCCTTCAGTCGGAGCAAATGTCTTATTCGACATCAGAGCCTCCACACTGGGGAAAAGCCATACAAATGTGGCGAATGTGGGAAAGCCTTCAGTCAGAATTCTCAACTGGTTGATCATGAGCGAATTCATACTGGAGAAAAACCTTTTGAATGTAGTGAGTGTGGTAAGGCATTCAGTTTGAGTAAATGTCTTATTCGGCACCAGAGACTTCACACAGGTGAAAAGCCCTATAAGTGCAATGAATGTGGAAAGTCCTTTAATCAAAACTCACACCTTATTATACATCAGAGAATTCACACTGGTGAGAAACCCTATGAATGTAATGAGTGTGGAAAGGTCTTCGGTTATAGCTCCAGCCTTATGGTACATCAGAGAACACATACTGGGGAAAAACCCTATAAATGCAATGATTGTGGGAAAGCCTTTAGTGACAGCTCACAGCTTATTGTGCACCAGAGAGTTCACACTGGAGAGAAACCTTATGAATGTAGCGAGTGTGGGAAAGCCTTTAGTCAGCGCTCCACTTTT
The DNA here is from genome assembly GCF_000956105.1 of Propithecus coquereli. Lineage (NCBI taxonomy): Eukaryota > Metazoa > Chordata > Mammalia > Primates > Indriidae > Propithecus > Propithecus coquereli. The sequence continues at coordinate 8,493,541 of NW_012133857.1, read as the reverse complement.
AATCACCACCAGCGAACTCACACTGGAGAGAAGCCCTCAGGTCTGGCTCGGTCAGTTTCTTAAGGCATGGTTCTCTGAGACAGAGAGTGAAGACCTTTGAGTTAAGTTTTCTTTATAAGAAGATGCTCACACTGTGGTCTTCTCTTGGAAACACTAATCAGTGTGGACCATTGCCTGCCTGATTTCCTTTGGGTCACTAAGGTGGGAGAGTGGGAGTAACTTAGTGTGATCCTTACCCACTATTAGGAAAGTAAGGACTACACATTTCATTTACTTGTAGGTTTCCTTTTATTTTTTAATTTTAACTATAGTCTATCTCGTTTCTTAGTTATGCATTCTATAATCAGACTGTGTGCTTCTCAAGCACAGATACATTATCTTTTCTATTATACCTTAATTTCTCCATTTTGTTTGCATAAAGTCATTCTATAAGACTGATTCATTCTTTCCTGCCTCTTGGCTACAGCCCTCCCCATCTATTCTTTAAAGTTTATAGCCTCTCATCATTTATGTTACCTAGCTAGAAAAACTTTTTTTATCCTGTTTGCTAATCTGTGTTGCTCACAACCTTCATCTTATCTTTGAAAGAACAACTTCAAATGCTCCTTTATTCTTCTTAAACTTCTATTGATTTGACTTCAATTTTTTGAATTAGCTGGTGCTCCAATGTCCAACAGTTGTTTAATTGCCTTGTAAATTATGTGTGTCTGTATACTTTCATACCAATTTATTGTAGGCTCTTTGAGGTCAAGTATGTATTCTTTCAGCATATAGATAATACTTTGTATATACCAGTTAAATAAATTAATTTTTTAAATCTCAGCTCTCAAATTGAATTACTCTTAAAGTATGTATGATCTCCAGCCCCTCCCCAACCAGAGTATATGCTTCTAAAGATGGACATGCATATCATTATAGAATATCACATACAAGAACCTTATTGATATCTTCTACATGTATTCTGGGAAATCTTACTAGTGTTACTTCAGCCTCAAAAAGTTAATGGGTTTATGTGTATCTGTGTGTGTGTGAATGAATGTATTTGTTTCTAGTTACTAGGTTGGGCAGTCATATCTCACTGATATGTACTTTGCCTTGTATGCTGACTCTAGTTCTGAACTTTCTGATTGCACCCTCCTTCCTAAATTAACAGGTGAATAACAGAGTCTTAATTTAGTGCAAAGAAGACTTGACTTTCAGAGCTGTGGTATGGATCTGCAGTCCTCAACCCCTGAGCCACAGCCCGATACCAGTCCATGGCCTGTTAGGAAACAGGCTGCACATCACTGCCTGAGCTCTGCACCATGACCCCTTCCCCCCCACAACAACCCCCAACCCTGGCGGGAAAAAATTGTCTTCCATGAAATTTGTCCCTGGTGCCAGAAAGGTTGGGGACCGCTGGTACAGATGATTGAAAATCCAGCCAGAAGCATTCCTCAATGATTGAAATTCACAGTGATAAGATTTGTGGAAAGCTGATAGATTCACACTAATCTGTTTTCCTCATTAACTAGTTCTATCTACCTACAACTACTATCTTAATTTAAAGATTAAAGACTTAATTAAAGACTTGTACCCTTAATTACTGTAAATGTCTTCTGGGCCCTCTTTCTTCCCCAAAGACACAAGAAACAGAAAATCTGAGAGGATTTCCTTTCCTACAGTCATACATCTGTCGTGAGACTGTAGCTTTTCCCTTTCACCCTTGCACCTGGGCCCCAGTGCTGGGGGACCTTTGCTCTGGTGTCCACTTCCTTCTCTTTCCATCCCCCAAATTTCCTCTTAACAGGCTGACGGGATCAGCCGTGTGACAAAGGTGGAAGAGGAGGCTAGAAGGGCAATGTCAGACGTAATCTGCAGGGGAGATTTCATGAGTTTTGATATATGTCTCATTGTAGAAGAAGGGGAAGAGCTGAGGCTTAAAAAAGTAAGAATTAGATGTGATTCTGGGAGAGACATCTCAGACGTGGTTAGAAAGAATGTTTATTTGGGTCCTAAAAAATATTACTGACCCTAGGACACAACTAAAAATTTGCCATTTGTGAATATACATTTTAATTGGTGTTTGTTTCCATTTTTCTTTTTTTTTTTTCCACAAATAGGACTCTTTATTTGTCATTATTAAAAGTCTGAATTTTAAACAGATTCTTGGACTGGTGGTTCATATCCATCAGCTCGTTCTACTTTAGCGCCTGTCTCGTCACCAGTAGCTTTTCCAGAACTACTACCTTCACCATGAAGCTCCATGAGTTTCCCCAATTCAAACTTGGGCTTCTTCAGCATTTTTACTTTTCTAACAAAGACATCATGGAGAGGATAAATAGATTGGCAAACCTTTTCTATGTCTTTTCCAATGCTGTCCGGAATCAATTTATTGACTACTTCTTTCAAGTCATTTGTCTGCACCTCTCTGGTCATGATTTCCATCATCTTCTTCTGGATTTGGCAGACCTGTTGGTGCTGAGCATAAGAGGTCTTTCGTATCTGATTGTTGTGTTTTTTAGTAAAACCAACACAGAACAGATGAAGCAAATAACCATCGGTAGTCTTGACATCAACATGAGCTTCAATCATAGTCTGCCATTTTTTAACCATGGAACACATTTTGTCACGAGTAAGGTCCATGCCATGAAAATTAGTCAGGCAGTTTTTGCCCTGAACATCTTCAGTAATCAGCTTGAATTTTCTAAATGCAACTTCATCATTTTGCAGATCAGCAAGGCTCACTTCAAATACACGACCCTTGAGGCCATCGGATGCAATTTTCGTTCCTTGAGTTCTGGTGACTAGTGTTTTCCCAATATTTCTTATATTGAACATAGCAGGTGCCTTCATATCATACCAATCTTTCTTAGAAAATGGATCAACCACTTTCTTCTTGGCTCCCTTTTTGCCGCCTTTTGTAAGGTGCTTGTTCTTGCCAACCGCCATGGTGCTGCTCAGAGAGCCAAAAGCTGTTTCCATTTTTCTTTAGAAGATATGCAGGTAGGACTTTTTCTTTTTCATTGTTTTACCTTGGGAACTCCCAGATCCCAGGGAAGAGCCTGACCCTATATGAGCCCATGAGTCCATCTCTCCACCCTGAGTTGGACATTTCTGGTTATGCACATCTTCAGTAGAACTGCCCTGCTTGTTGGATGCTGTAGTTTTACCTTCATGGTTCTTGTCTGTTCATATACCATGCTAAGCCTCTAAAGGGTGGGAACCAGCACTATTTATAACTGTATGAGCCTACTACACCAGTCTGGTGTAGGTGCTCAGCAGAAGTGAATGCGCTGATATCCTGAAAAAGCTTCAGGCTCTTGGATGGAGGAAAATTGGCTACATTTGAAAGCCATTTCTCAATTTCTATTGGTTATACCTAGTTACGAGATTTAATTTAAAAAATTTTTATATGTGTCCTGTTATGTTGCTAACTTCGTAGTTTTTAGTTTCACTTTCTAGCTTTTCTAGGCGTATAATAAACAATTCATTTGTCTTTTAATTTTCAGTCTATGCTACCTCTGTTGTGCATTAGCAAGAACTTCAAAAAATGTTGAATAGTGGATAATAGGCCCTCTATATCTTGTTCCTAACTCTCAGGAAGGTATATTTTTAGTATTTTACCATTGAATCTTTGTTTTGGGGTTCTGATAAATATTCTGTTGCACTTAGGAAGTTTCCTTCTATTCCTAATTTTAGAAGAAGCAGTGTAGTGTAGTGGTTAAGAGCACAGATTTTGTGCCCAGCACCCTAGGTTCAAATCTTGGTTAGGTGTGTGACCCTGTGCAAATCAAATAGCTTCCTTGTATCTTAGTTCCTCCATCTATAAAATGCAGCTACCTCATAGGGTTGTGAGGATTAAATTAGTTAATATGTGTGACATGCTTAGAACAGTGCTTGGCAAATAGTACATGCTATAGCAATTATTATTATACTTAGAGTTCCTATTAGGAATGGTTGCTAAATTCTGTCAAGTTTTTTTAAAACCCGTTGGTAATGTTTTATTCTTTTATTCTAAAATTTCTTTATTTTTCTAATTCATTTTGTTCAAAAGTTTCCTAATAATTGATACTTCCTTGTAGTCCTGGAATAGATCTATTTGTTTATGGTGATTTTTTTTTTTTAAATTCAGAAGTAGATTCAATTTGCTAATGTTTTGCTGGCTGTGCAAAATGACTTTGGAAGATTTTTCTTCTCTTTTATTATTCTGGAAGAGTTTGCATAATATAGGAATTATTTCTTGAAGCCTAGTTAGAAATAACTCATCTTGGTCTTTTTTCCCCCCTCTGGTGTTGGGGTGGGTGGGTCTTATATTTTTATTCTTTCAATTTTTTCAGTGGTTCTTCAGGTTTTCTGCTTCTGTGTAAATTTGGCTAATATTTATCTGGAAATCATCATGATTACAACTCTGTTAAACACTGGCATAAAGTTGCACTTAGTATTCTATAAAATTCTTTTCCTCTTTTCTGAATATGTAATTAGAGCTCCTTTTTATATATATTCACTTCTCAGTATCCACAGGGGATCGCTTCCAGGACCCCCCTGCAGATATCAAAATCCTTGGATATTCAAGTCCCTTACAGTCGGCCCTTTGTATCATTGGAATCTGCAGATGTGGAACCCAGGGACATGGAGGGCAGACTGTATAATGGTTTACCTTTTGGTTTCCATTCAATTTTTTTCTCTTTCAGGATAATCAAGGGCAGTTTATTTTGTTTCTCTGTGATTTCATTTTTTCTTGAATATATTTTTTTCGTATGTTCTTTTACTTCCTCAAGTTGCAGAGGCTTCTCCTTGACCTGATGGTACATTTGTTTTTTCTTCATTAGTGAATGATGAGGGCTTTCCAGTCCTGATATTTACCCCCAAATAGGGAAAATAGATTTTCCTTGAATCCCTTTACAGTCTAATTGGGTGCTGTTAAAATTATCCCTTTAGACCTGAAGCTAGAAGTGTAGTTGGAAAAATTTACATAATCTGTACTTCAGCAGTAAAGAAGCAGCTTAACATTTTGCTAAGCTGGTTGAAAATCTTCCACTCAGGGCCCTAGTTTTTATTTAGCTGTCTTTTTGGCTCAGCCTCCATACTAGCAATGCAGTAGAGCCTCTTTCCAAGTTCTCTGCCTCATTGGGAAGAGCTTGGAAAGAACTGAATGTAGAAAAACCTTCAGTCACAAGTCAGACTTTATTTTACCTCAGTGACTCCACACTGGGAAAAGAACCTATTCTTGAGATGTGTGAAAAACATTCAGTTGTAGCAAACATCATCCACCAGAGACTTTACACTTACAAGAAAGCCTACTCATTTGTGGGTGGGAAAGCCTTTGGTTATAGTTCATTTTTGTTTGACATCAGAAAATCCATGTGGGTGAGAGTGCCTTTGGTTTTTGGAGGTCAAGAAATCGTCAGGAGCTTCCATTCTTTTGCACATGTTTCTGAAAAATACTCCTAAAGAAAGTGTGGAAACGGTTTCTGTTATACAACACATGGCTTCTGCTCCAGCAGGGAATCCACAGTGTAGCAAAGGGGTATCCGTAAACAGTGTGACAGAACTTCCAATTTATTTTTAAAAATCAGAATTCAAACCCAGGAGATACTTCATGTGGTCAGACATGATCTACCCACTTGCCTCCTAAACCCCCAAAGAAAATATTCCACAGCTAAACCCTGATCATAAACCCTAACCCTGGTCATTCAGCTTCTAAATCCAGTAGGAAGGGTCAAGAGATGGTGGATATTATTGAGTACTGTCCTGTGTTGGGAGACAGCTTCTGTCAAGGAGTTGACCTTTAGGAGTGCTCCGAAGGATTCATGAAAACCTCTAGGGGTTAGGGACTGTCTTAGTCTGTTCGTGTTACTATAAAGGAAATACCTGAGGCTGAGTAATTAATAAAGAAAAGAGGTGGCTCACGGTTCCTTGGCTCATGGTTCTGCAGACTGTACAAGAAGCATGACACCAGCATCTACTTCTGGTGAGGGCTTCAGGAAGCCTTTACCCATGACGGCAGGGGGAGGGGGAGCAAGCATGTCACATAGGGAGAGAGGAAGCCAGAGAGAAAAAGAGGTGCCAGGCTCTTTTAAACAACCAGCTCTCCATGTGTACTAATAGAGCAAGAACTCACTCATTACTGCTGGAAGGGCACCAAGCCATTCATGAGGGATCTGATTCCATCGCCAAACACCTCCCATTTGGCCCCACCTCTAACAGTGGGGATTGAATTTCGACAAGAGAGATTTGGAGGGGCAAATATCCAAACTATATCATGGACAAACTGTGAATTTGTCAGTTGTGAATACTTAGATGGTGGCACTATGAAAAATAGATAACAAATCTATCCTTAACATTAGGTCACATTCTGACCTGATAGAGCTTTCTGGAAGTGCTTGTCACAGTTGGGTAAAGGAAATGTGTTATGCTGCCAGTTGGCTCAAAAGTACCTAGTGGTGCGAATACTCAACCCAGGATAGGACATTCGAAATTTATTCTTCACTGAACCACAACAGTCCCCTGACTAATATGGCACAGAACCACTTTACCCGGGCAGGTGCCAAGTAGGGAAAGGTGCAGACTTCCTTTTAGGGCATGTGAAAATACTTTACATGAAAACCTAGTAGGAGAGAAATATATGATGCTTCTCCCCCTTTTCTGACCTGTGGTATTCCTGAAAAAATGCCTGGTTAGGAATTGTCAGCTAAAACCACAATGTTTTTCCCCCTTATGTGGCCCAGTCCACAGACTTAAAAAGAAGTTTCTAGGAATGAATGTCCAGGTGGCATTTTTTGATGATATAAACAGACTTCTCCCCCAAATCCCTTCCAGTTGCATTGCCTTCTATGTAGATGATGCAAGTTCAGTTCCCAACATGGTGCCATATGGATTGTGGATAGAGTTGCGAGAGGGCCAGTAGTTACCCAAAGTTTGGGTACAATAAGATCATTGGACAGAGTAATCATAGCACAATATATAGTCCTCTCAGACTGAATAGGAATGACAGCCACAGCTGCATGTTTAGGGCCATGGGACACATTTGTATATCCCCAGCCACTAGGTTGAATACACTAATTACATACTCTGATTCCCATTTGGGGAATATTGAAAAATGCTATATCCCCTCACTGAGACTGTCTATACTTCTCCCCAGAGGAGGGGGGGGCAAGAACAGTTACAATGCACCATACTTGTAGTGGACCTGGTAAGTCACAGAGCATGTCTTGATGTCAGGAAGATGTCACCAGCATTCAGGCTGCCTCTGCAATAAGCAAAAACAAAAACTGATAATACTTGAGCTCTCACTGGGGAGCCACACCACTGGTGCCCCTGGGGTTTGAGATGTGTGCAACCTATTACAGGGGTCATTTATGGAGAAGGTGGCTGTGGCAGCCACTACAGTGCTAAACTTAAAACCACTGGCAATTGTATTCTTTCCAGTCAAAGCTCTGATCTGTGGCTATCCACTGTGAGGAGACCAGGAACAACAAGATAGTTGTAATTATTCTTTTAAAAACTTTCAAGAGAGAGCCACTTAAGGAATGAACAATTTATGTCTTTTCAGGAATTCCCTAAGGTTTCCTCTGAGTGGATATGTGGGATCAGGAACACCTGGGCAATTCTCAATGATTTGTAAGAGCAAGAGAAGTTGCATATCTGGTCAGAGGTCCTCTAATTTGTGGAGAGCAATATGCTAGAGTAAGAGTTATAGACAGCTCTGTATTTGGAATAGAGGTAAAGGTGTATCCCACCTGCCCTCCCTCCACCAAGAAGCTATAATGTCCTGGCCTGTAACTGATACCAAGCCATCCCCTGACATGCCACCTGCTCTGCATCTCCCAGTTCTGGACCACCGTTTTTCCTCTCCTTGGGGGAATTTTAAAGTGGTCACCACCAAATATGTTGCTCCTCAATGGAAGTCAGGTGTGGTAGTTTGTTGGGGCTGCCATAACAAAGTACCACAGATTGGGTGGCTTAAACAACAGAAGTTGGTTTTTTCACAGTTTTGGAGGCCACCAGTCCAAGATCAAGGTGTCTGCTGGGTTGATTTCTTCTGAGGCCTCTCTTCTTGGCTTGTGATGGCTGACTTCTCCCTCTATCTTCACCTGGTCTTTCCTCTGTATCTGTGTCCTAATCTCCACTTCTTATAAGGACACCGATTATATTGGATTAAGGCCCAATCTCATGACTTCATTTAACCCTAATTACCTCTTTAAAGGCCCTGTCTCAAAACACGGTCACACTCTGAGGTACTGGGGGTTAAGACTTCAACATATGAATCTTGGGTGGACACCACTCAGCCTGTAACATCAGGTTTGTTTGTTTGTTTGGTTGGTTGGTTTTTAAATATTGGTTTAACCCAAGGGCAAGTCTACATTGACTTGACAATGTGGGGAGTTGACCTTATTTTTAGGTGAACATATTTTCCCCTGGATTGAACACTGTGGCCACTGACTCCTGGGTTATATTCCAAATGGCTCCTCGGTCTACATTTTACTCTCAGTTGAAACTGACCTTATAGAGAATGTCTAGGTGTATTTTACAGCACTATGGCAGACATGTGAATGGTTCTCTGGTATGAATTCCTCAATTTTTGTTTTTTTAAACGCTTTTATTGAGATATAATTCACATACCACACAATTCACTAATTTAAAGTATAGAGTTTAATAGTTTTGGTATATTCATATATATGTACAACCATCACCACAATTTTAGAACATTTTCATCACTTCAAAAAGAGATCCCTCTGCCCTTCAGCTATACTCCCGTACTTCTATGCACCCTCTTCCCTTATGTTGTTCTCAATTTTTATTATGGAGATTTTTAAATACTCAAAAAGATTATGTTAATAGGGGGCGTGTAATGCAAGAAGAAATTTCAACACCACCTCTGAAACAAAAGTTTAACTTGAATCTAATCAAGCCTCCATTTCTACCTTCCAATTTATAGGTAATATACAGGAAACAGACAAATCCATTGATTTATGATTTATTCAGTGCAAGACATAAGCTCTTCAAAAAACCAGTGGAATGAAAAGAAAAAGTGGCAGAACTGTTCTATATTAAAAAGGACTCTTCAGAGACACAGTAATCAAATGCAGTGAGTGAACCTTGATACAAAAAAAAAAGCTGTAGAAGATATCTTGGGAACAATGGGAAAATTAGAATACAGAATGGATATAATATTTAATATTAGTTACATTTGATGATGATATAGAATTATTTCTAAATTTTTAAGTGTGACTGGCATTTTAGTTGTATAGAAGAATATAAGGCCTTTCTCTCACTGTCTGTAGTGAAGACTGATGCAGCACTCTGTAGGTAAGTTCCTCTAATAAATGCTTTGGACTGATCACCGTGGTGTTTAGAGCTTCTTTCTTTGGAATCCCCAACCAGCCTCATCTTGGGATGGTTTGGGGTAATCCCTTATGGGGACTCCCCTACCACTGCTTTTTGGAGTGATTCCAGCCATGGGTTCAACCAGATGGAACTTTTATACTTTTATTAGTTTTGTAATTTTGAAGTATCTTTTTATCCTTTCTTATGTCCTGAGAGACATATCCTCAAATAGATTGTGAATTCCCAAAGGGAAGCATTGTATTACCATGATTTTTACAAATAAAGAAAGACTTGACCAGCTGGATATTGATTCCATTTACCCAAATATGAGTTGGAATTTCTTTGGCTGATAGATGTCATGATACAGATTGAAATTACTGAATAGTTAGGCAATTATGTCACTGAAATACCTTGATGTCTGAGCAGTGACATCATTCTGGACTGGATGAATAGATTTTTGTAGGAAAAAAAATATGCTTGTAGATAAGGGCAACATGCTGGATGGGGGGGGCTGGAATTTGCATTTTTTAGTATGTGTCCAAGCGATTCTTATGCTTTTGTAAAATTCGAGAATGACTGGACTAGTATATTAATGAATAATCATCACTCCGTGGGATCAGATGTGGGGTCAGCAGATTGAATCAGAATTAATGACCCAACCCACATAAAAGAGTAGGTGAAAAGAAAGACCAGGTCGAACACCATAATTGCCCTAATGTACATGAATATTCTTTTTAAGCATTTCCTGATGTGGTGGCAATAGTCTTGTGCTCCTCGTCAGAGAGTCCTGAGTTCTCTCCTTCCAGCATCAAATGGGGATGTGTGAACTTGTGTTGGACTTACCATCTCTCTGAATCTCTGATTCTCAGTCTCTATAAAATGTGGCAAAGTTGTGCCACCTACATGAGCTGATGTAAAAGAAGGCTCCTGGTATACTTTATTCAATGCATATTTGTCGATTGATGAAATGCTTCAAAACCTCAATTCTCAGATGACTTCTTAATTATTCCCTGTTTATCTCATCCTGTCCTATACAGTGACAACTCCCAAATTTACATCTTCAGCTGTGGTTACCTCACCTAACTCCAGACTCCTATTCCAACCACCTGTTTGACATTTCCTCTTGGGTGTCTAATTGGCATTTTTAACTTAACACATCCAAAACAAAACTATCAATCCTTCTTCCTAACCCTGTTTCTTTCAGGCCACCCCATTTCTAAAAGACAATCTTATGCTAGTTGCTCAGATCAATAACCATGGAGTATCATCCTTAATCAACATTCAGCTCATTAGCATATCATGCTGGCCATGCCTTCAAAATATATTCAGAACCATTTCTCACCACCTCCATCACTTCTAAACTACTCCAAGCCACCATCATTCCTCGCCTGGAATATTGCAATAGCATATTAATCTCCCTGCTTCTAGCCCACCTTCAGACTGTTCTCAACAGGGCAGCCAGTGCAAACTTGAAAAATGTAAGTCATGGAGTGAAACTTTCACGCAAGGTTGATTTTAGAATGACTAAGGACAGAGAGTAAGGAATTCACAGAATTTACAGGAACATATTTCTTGACTCCTTTCGTGTCAGATAGCTAACAAGTCTTTGAATATGTGGCAGGGGGAAAAAGCTAGGTCATGTCACTCCTCTGTCCCCAAATCCTCCAGTTGCTAGCTCTTTACATTATTCAGAGCAAATCCAAAGCCCTTATCATAGCCTACAAGGTCCTAAACGTGCATTCTCCCCACCTCGCTCCCGAGTCAAGACTTTTGCCTAAGAGGGCACGCTTGAAGCTGACTTGGGTGGGGCAAGGGCAATATATGTAACCTAAACATTTGTACCCCCATAATATGCTGAAATAAAAAAAAAAAAAAAAGACTTTTGCTCCTAATGTTCTGCTTATCGGGAACATTCTTCCCCCAGATAGCCGCATGCTTCAACGGCTCACTTCCTGTCTCTGCCTTCCCTGACTGTCATCTATAAAATAGTCCTACCATCGTCTCCTTCTTTCCTCTTACTGCTACATTCTGGGTTATTTATTTATCATTGCTTCTTTGACTTGAATATAATCCCAATGGGACAGGGAGTTGGTTTTCTTCTAGTGTCATCGCAGCGTCTAGCACAGTGACACAGTAGGCATCCAATACGTATTTTCATATGCTGCCAATAAACCATAGCTGATCCTGGCTTTGAGATTGAAAGATGCAAGATCTGTGGTAGGAAAGATGACCTTTTTGCTCAGCTGGGGGTGTGTGACTTCAAGGAGTCTCAGTCCGCGGAAGGTAGCCTAGCCTGGCCGCCCAGTTGACTGGTTTCTTCTCTTCCCGCCCTAACAGACCCCCTTCCCCAAATTCCACCCCTTCCAGGGCCCTCCTCTCATTGGCTGAAGTCTCCAAGCTCTCCCAGCCAATAGAAGGACAAAGCCCGGGCGGGAGGCGGGGCCAGAGCGCTCGCGCACCCCACTGTGCTTCCGAGCGGGCGGGAGGACTCCAGCCGGGGGGCACAGAGACGCGGAGCCCTCCTGAAGCCTAGAAGGGCTGGAGGGTCAGGTCAGGATGGGAGTTAGTGGGGAGTCGCTGACGCAGTTCCTTCTCTGCTTTGTTCCAAGATGTGGGTCCGTCGCGTTCGGTGAGGGGTGCGCGGCAGCCTGGCGTGGGGGCCGGGCCAGGTTCTGGGAGTGTGCGGGGCACACAGGCCAGGAGCCAGGCCTCCTCTGGGACTGTCCGCTGCTGAGACGGGCGCTGCAGCCATGGGGTCGTTGCGGGCCTCCCCTCCTCTTGTTGAGCGCTGCCTCTTTGTCTAGGATCTTGTCTCCAACTCCTCATAGCTGCTCTCTCCGACCAGGCTGGTGTGGTGACAGAACTGTGTCATCCCTGCTCCTAGCGGGTGGGCTGTCCGGGTAATAGTGATTCAGGCCCCGCCCAAGCTCTCAGAGGACCCCACAGCTCCTGAGTATTAGACTCAGATCACCAGCTCAACCTCCGTTACCAGTGAGGAAACTAGGGTCCAAAGAGGAGGACAGAGTCTTGCCCAAGGTTACTCATTCATTCATTTATCTATTCAACAAATCTTTATTGAGCACCAGCCCCATAGTGTGCTAGGTCCTGGGGTTACAGTTGTGTATAAGGCAGAACTAAATTCTGGTAGGGAAGAAATGAAACAAACTTGAAGGGTGGGGGGTCGGGGGGAAACACAAAACATATTTTGAGAACTAGTAATCCTAAGAAATGGTTCATCAGAAAAAAACATTCATTTTCTAGTGCTCCTTTCAGAAATAAGCCTTATTTCTTCCTATCTCTCTAAAGACATTTGACTTGGCAAAGTTCCCCTCTTGTCACCCTTTGCAAAAACTTTCTGTGGAAAGCGGGATTGCAGAGAACGTCTCAATTGGAATGCATCTTGCAGTTAGAGGCTTTTAGATATCAACAGAACAGGTGAAAAGGATGGCTGTGGTGTGATGGAATGAGGATTTCCTTCAGACACTGAAGGCTTGTCACTCACTAGTTGTATGACCTTGGGCAAATCATTCAGTCCCTGGGAACTGCATTTCCTCATCTTTAAAATGGAAACTATCCTCCTTGCTGCTCACAGTTCTATAGCAAGGGAGGTTACCCAAGGATGGGACACTGCTCTGAGTGTCCACTTGGAGTTAAGGTCTCAGAGAATGCAATCATTTATATCTGTTTACAGTGATTCAAGACCCCATTAGGAACTTCTTTACTGAACCCAAGGAACAGAGCAGGCAAGATCTGTGCTGGGCAGATCCTTTGGATTGAGGCTGCTGCACACAGGAGTGTGGGTGAGTCATCCCTTTCTCTCTTGGGCAGGTGTGACCTAGATTGTGAAGTTAGTCTGGGGACAGGAATCCTGCCTGCTAAAGGATATGGGGAACAGAATTGAAAGGGAATATTTCTCAATGGTTATTTATCAAACAGGAGAAAAGCACAGAAGTGGTGGGTGGGGGTCTGGACCTTAAGTAGAGTTTTGGTATGGGAGTAAGGGTGATGCAGTAGAACTGAAAATTGGGCATTGTGACACTTGGATTTGAGTGCTAGCTCTCCTCTAAGTTCCAGTTTCCCCATCTGTATACTTAGATATAAGACTAGGTAGTCTGGGAGGTCCCTTCTAGTTTAAACATTCTGAGAGTCTCTGAGTAGTGGGACTTGGATGGCTCTGTTGAGATAGAATTGCCAAGAATGCAAATATACCATCATGTTGCTTCTCAGACAATATGAAACATAAAAAAGATAAACGGATGGAGGAGGGATGGTGTGACGATGTGCGGATTCACCTCTGTGCACTCAAGATATTAGATAGAATCCTGAACTTGTTTAACATTTCACATCAAACAACACTTACTGAACCTCTTTGTACCAGTCACTGTGTGGCATCCACAGGGGAATATCATGGGTCCTATTTTCTGGGGCTTAGAGCTTAATATGTACATGGGAGGATGGGGGACATAGGCATACACACAAGCCATTCTAGTATAAAGCCAACTCTATATTACAGATTTGTTATGGTTTTTTTTACAAGTACAGAAATTTTTGTATGCCAGATATATTAGCTTTTTCATCAGGGTGTTAGCCTTTGTTTTATGCTTGAGGCTTAGGCCTTTCCCTGAGAGCAAGTAGTCAGTCCCTTTATATTTTCTTCTAGTTCTTATTTTTCATTTCAATGTTTACATTTCACTCATTTGTCCTTTGAATTTATTTTCAGGTATTTCCTCTTATTCTTACTCCGTTGCAATTAATCAATAACCAAGGACCATTCCTCAGAGGGACCTGAATAGGCAGGTGATGCTCGTGGATTAAAGGAATACAGCCTCCTGGGTAAAGCCTCTCTCTCTCTGTCTCTCTCTCTGTTTCTTTCTGGGAATAGGACTGTGCCCTTTGTGGGTTCTTCACAGCCTGAAATGGATAGTGGTCCTGGAATCAGAGCACTTATCTACCAGTCTCAGAGATTTGTGGGTTGGAGATCTGTAGGGCTTTATTGGTCCTCATCCATTTGCAGGCTGTCTGAGGTTGCGCTTTTGTGCACAGTTGCTTAGATATCCCTAGTGTCCTACTGGCCCAATGGCCTCATCTTTCCCCCCTCCAAACTTCTTTAGCCAAGGCCCCACCTCAAGAATTTGGATATACCTCAAAGAGCTAAAAATAGAAATACCTTTTGATCCAGCAACAGCACTTTGGGTAGGCATCTACCCAAAGGAACAAAAGACATTCTATAATAAACACATCTTCCAGGATTTCTGAGGGAATTTCCCATCCAGTCAGGCAGAGGGCAGCAAATAGTTAGGTTTTCTTTTGATCAAATTCTCCTCAAACTGGTCTTCCCCATCTAGTCTTGCTTTCCCCTCAGGTCCTCCAGAACTGCCCTGGGCTTCCTCACAATGCACCCCTGAGCATTTTTTGTTCTCCCTACCTGCCACTTCTAACCCAAGTCTTTTTCAATAAGCTTATGCATTTTCATGACTTCCTCTGTCCTCTTACTGTTCTCAAATTTGCATTCCTGATATATTCCTCCTTCCCTTGTCTAAAGTGTTTTCCCATGTCCGCGTCTTATTTAGTGGTACTACCATTCTTGATACTCAGACATGAATCTGACGTCCTTGGATTGTTTCCTCTATAACCAGTCTGATGTATGTGGATGCTTTCTGGAAAATAACTGGATTTCATTGTGCTCTGTCCTGTTAAGACTAGGGTCTTCTTATCTTATTTATTTGTTCATTCATTCAACAGACATTTATTGGGCACCTACAAAGTGCCAGGCCCTTTAATGGTTACCCATATTGCATTCCTAAAGTTGTCTCCCAACTCATTTCCCTTCCTCTTTTCTTTTCCCTTCTGATCCATCTGGGCTAATCTTCCTAAAGGATTATTTTTCTAATTTCACTTTTGGGTAGGGTAATACAAAATTTATTGTCCAAACTGGTGTATTTTTGTGAGTTAAGGGGGACACTATTAAATATGATGCTAGGATAGCAGCACTGTTCTGGGAAAACCAGGCTATATGATTACCTACTCCTAGGCGGCAGCTCCTAGATTCTTTTCTTTTTATTTCCCTCAATTTACTCCCCTTGGGATACCCCAGCTGCCTCTCTCCTCTGTTTTCCTCTTCATGAAGCTGGGGGAATCATGAATGTTCTGGGAGGTGGTGGAGGAAGGAGGTATGGGAACTAGGGGAAGTGAATGGTAATTCTTGAAAAACTGTATTGACAAGTGAGAAAGAGAAGGGAAGTAATAAGAGAGGAGAATAGCAACGTGGAAAAAAGAATGTAGGGTGGGGAAAAGAAAATTAAGCGTTGATTTTACTCTTCTGTTTAGAACTTGTTTCCTATGAAACAAACATCAGTTTGTATCCGTATCTTTTCTCTTGTAATTTGATTGTTCTGGCTGGAATCACTTCAGGCAACTTGATTTTTCCATTTGTTCATTCAACAATGACAAAAAATTTTGAGTGCTTATGATGTGCCTGGAACTGTTGTAGGTGCTAGGAATATAGTGGCGAACAAGATGGAGAAAATCCCTGCCCACATTAAGCTCACGTTATAGTGTAATCTCCCACTTAGTTTCGGGTACGCCAATCCTGTGCGACCTTCCTTTTGAGAAAAGAATTATTGCTTATTCTCTGGGGCTCAGCCTAAGTTCTGCCTTTTTAAAGCCCTTTCCCCAGCATTCAAGCCCCAGTAATTGCTCCCTCCCTCTCCTAGTCCCCTTCATCTCCGGCTTGGATGGTTTGTAAATTGTAAATTTGCTCTCTTGTTTCTTTGCCATACTACTCCATTGTTACCTCCTTAAAGGTAGGTATGATATTTCATGCTTGTATTAGTCTGCTGGGGCTACCATAACATACCATAATATCATTAAAAAAGAGAAAAAATTAGGGGAAAAAACATAATACCATAGACTGAATGGCTTAAACAATAGAAATTTATTTTCTTATAGTTCTGGAGGTCAGAATTTCCAGGCGACTGGCCAATGTGGTTTCTGGTGAGAAGTTTCATCCTAGCTTATAGATGGCCACCTTGTTACTATGTATTGACATAGCTTTTGTGTGTGTGAATGGGGGAGAGAAAGTATGCATGTGAGAGCTTTCGTATGTCTCTTCTTATAAGGACACTAATCCTGTTGGATCAGGGCCCACCTTTATAAACTTATTTAACTTTAATTATCTCCTTAGAAGGTCCATCTACAGTCACATTGGGGGTTAGAGCTTCAACATAGGAATTTTAAAGGGACAAAAACATTCAGTCCATAACAATACTGCTTTAAATTTTCCCTGTGTTGGACCCAGAACAGTGATATGTACAGAGTAGCATGTGCTCAGTAATTATTAGTTTAAGAAATGTACAGGTCGAACGTGGTGGCTCACGCCTGTAATCCTAGCACTCTGGGAGACCAAGGTGGGAGGATCGCTCGAGGTCAGGAGTTTGAGACCAGCCTGAGCAAGACTGAGACCCCGTCTCCACTAAAAATAAGAAGAAATTAGCTGGACAA
>NW_012133857.1:8456865-8475181 GCF_000956105.1 Propithecus coquereli | reverse complement strand
ATCATTTTTATTTCTCAATTAAATAAATAAGTGAAATTAAGTGGAAGAAATAGGATGTGACATTATATCTACCATGTATTTAATTATCTAACAATATGCATATGTACAAGGCTGAAAAGGAACATAGTAAAAGTAAAATTAGTCATGTGTTAGTATCCTGGTGTTATCTTTTGGTTTTCTTTTATAACCCAATTCCTTCTAGATCTGAGGTCTTCCAGGGTTACCTGTGTGTCCAGAGTTTCATGTTAAACCAGGTGGAAAATTCCTGCTCATTCCTGACATTTGATTTCATGTACCAGCCCCTCTTGGTTGTGCTATCCGCTATTCTCACCCTTTTGCCATCCTTAGATACTGTGCTATTACGCCATGCAAGGTCCTAGCAGAGATTCTTCTGCCATGCTTTAAGTAACCCTCTTTCCCAGTTTAGCCTCTCAAGTTCATTAGTAGACTCAGTCCGTCAGAGTGATAGCATGGTGAAAAGCAGATGGATGAAACTAGCACGTAAAGCTGGATCCAGCTACAGACCAGCCCCTGTGAAGTAGGCTGTGATATGACCAATCTCCAATTTTGGAAGAATTGTGTCAACACTTATCAAGACAGGGCTTACATACTGGTATGTAGACTGGGACCTAGTATTTGGACCTAGAGCAAAAGATGAAATCTTAGTCACACCCTAAGACTGGTCCCCAACCCCCGGGCCGTGGCCATTACTGGTTTGTGGCCTGTTAGGAAATGGGCCGTGCATAGCCACCTGAGCTCCGTACCACATCCCCCCAACAACACCCTACACCCCCGTCCCTAGTCCGTGGAAAAATTACCTTCCATGAAACTGGTCCTTGGTGCCAAAAAGCTTGGGGACTGCTGCCCTAAGACAGAATCCCTGTTGCTATGCTATAAAACAATTTTTGAGCACCTGTTATGTACCAACCTTTATATCACTAGTCCTAGGGGAATACGTCAGCAAGAACTAAAAGCCAAACTCATCTGAACATCAGTCATTTGAGCTTCTGAACTAATCATCTTTCAGTTCACTTTTTCCAGGACTAGATTATAGGATTTTTTTTTTCTTTTTTCTTTTTTTGTGAGACAGTCTCACTCTGCCACCTTGGGTAGAGTGCAGTGGCATCATCATAGCTCACTGCAACCTCAAACTCCTGGGCTCAAGCGATCTTCCTGCCTCAGCCTCCCAAGTAGCTGGGACTACAGGCATGTGCCACCACACCTGGCTTATTCTTCTATTTTTAATAGAGACGGGGTCTTGCTTTTGCTTAGGCTTGTCTTGAACTCCTGACCTCAAGCAATCCTCCTGCCTCAGCTTCCCAGAGTGCTAGGACTGCAGGTGTGAGCCACCACACCCAGCCCTAGATTATAGTTGAGCCTGCTATTAGGAGATAGATGGCTCCAATTCTGGGTGTAGAGGGTGAGGCAGGAAGAAACTAGGGTGGATTTTACGTTAATTCATTGCTTATTCTGATGCTGGACCTTTTGGGCTTCTCTCAGCCCTTGGCTTTCCATAAGCCTTGACCTTGGCCTCTATGTCTAACTGCATTTTTCTCTTCTTTTTGATCAGTTCCCCTACCTTATCCTTCCGTATGGACCCTGTGGTCTACCACATCATGTCCTTGAATAATTCACCTTCCTCTAGTACAGTGAACAGATGACATGTGCAATTTCTGTTTCTTCTGTCAGGTGGTGAAACTGGGACTGATGAGATGTTGATTCCAAAGCATCATTCCTGAAAAGTCAGAATTGCATTATATTCTTTCTTTCAGGAGAATTCCACAGAGAATTTTGCCAAGGAAGTCAAAATTGAGAAAGCTCCTCTGAAGGGAAAGAGAAGAATAGAGAGGCCACTGGAATGCTCCAAGCAAGAGAAAATGAGGAGAAAGATGAGAAACTTCAAACATAAGATAGTTAAAGACAGTAAAGCACTTAGAGAAGTGAGTGACCAAGAATCTGAAAAAGACAGTAGCCAGTGCTGTGACCCTACAATAAACACAAGAGTTCAGGCTAAAAAGAGACAGTATGTATGCACAGAGTGTGGGAAAGCCTTTAGTCAGAGTGCAAACCTCACAGTACACGAGCGAATCCACACAGGAGAGAAACCGTATAAGTGTAAGGAATGTGGAAAAGCCTTCAGTCATAGTTCCAACCTTGTTGTTCATCGGAGAATCCACACTGGACTGAAGCCCTACACGTGCAGTGAATGTGGGAAGTCTTTCAGTGGTAAGTCACACCTCATTAGGCACCAGGGAATCCACAGCGGGGAGAAAACCTATGAATGTAAAGAATGTGGGAAAGCCTTTAGTCGGAGTTCAGGCCTTATTTCACATCACAGAGTTCACACTGGGGAGAAGCCCTACACTTGTATTGAGTGCGGGAAAGCCTTTAGCCGTAGTTCAAACCTTACTCAACATCAGAGAATGCACAAAGGAAAAAAAGTTTACAAATGTAAAGAGTGTGGGAAGACATGTGGTTCTAATACAAAGATTATGGACCATCAGAGAATTCACACTGGGGAGAAGCCTTATGAATGTGATGAGTGTGGAAAAGCTTTCATCTTAAGGAAGACCCTGAATGAACACCAGAGACTTCATCGTAGGGAGAAACCTTACAAATGTAATGAATGTGGGAAAGCTTTTACTTCTAATCGAAACCTCATTGATCATCAGAGAGTTCACACTGGAGAGAAACCCTATAAATGTAACGAGTGTGGGAAAACCTTCAGGCAGACTTCTCAAGTTATTCTACATTTAAGAACCCACACTAAGGAGAAACCCTATAAATGTAGCGAGTGTGGGAAAGCCTATCGGTATAGCTCACAGCTTATTCAACACCAGAGAAAACATAACGAGGAGAAAGAAACCTCATAAATAACAAATATTGTTGGTTATAGGGCTAACTGGCTAACTGCTACTCTTCTGAAAAGCAATTTTTAAGTATCATTAATCTTAATTCTACTTCTATGAATCCATACATGGAAAATAATCAGAAGTAGACAATGATTAACAAAAGGGATATTTATGCCAGCATCATATATAACTAAAAGAAGAAAACTAGATTTTCAACAGAATGAGGTTTAAGTGAATGATGGTCTATCTATATGATGGTTTTGCAGCCATCATACATTTTAAAAGAATATTTAATGACATGGAGAAATGATTTGAATAAAATGGAATATAAAAGAAAGAAAAAGCAATAGAATAAAATCCAAATTTTTAAAAAATATTTATTCATAGGAAAAAATGGGAATGAAGTAAACAAAACCAAAATGTGAACAGTGATTATCTCTGGGTGATAGGATTATAGGTGATTTCTATTTTCTTCAGTATACCTTTCTATGCTTTCTAGATTTTCTACAGTGAGAATGTACTACTTTTATATTCAGGAAAATATAGTATTTTTTAAATGCAGTGAGTACATGCTCATTTTCACTCAACAATGTTATTAAAGGTACATAGTATATAGAGTCCAGTTTCCTGGGATTGCACCCTAACACTGGCACTTAGCAGCAGTGGAAGAATGAAAAAGTCACTTCGTATTAGAGCGTATTTGCTGTTTAGTGATATAAATACCAATCCTTTGTCTTTTGCAGTTTTAAGATAAGCTGACTTTAGAGTTGTCAGCAAAGTATATAATATCACTGTTAGGTTAAAAGAAAACAGCAAAAATTTACTGAATCCTCTTTTCCCACAGTTTTGGAAGGATCTGCAGATGGTAAAGTACTGCCTAGGCTCCATCTTTTCAATATATGTCTAGACAACCAGGAAAAAAATGAAATGGAAACAATTGTAGGCTCAAAAACTTTAAAGAGATATAGTCACCATTTATATAAAACTAGCAGGAGACTTTGTCTTCACATGTTATGTAGAGATTGTGTCCAAAAGTATACTCTGGGGTCAGAGAGATCTGTGTTCTAATCCCAGGTCTGCCATGTACTAGCTTGTCAATTTTGGACAAGTCACTTAACTGCTCTGAGCCTCAGACTTACCTGTAAAAAGGGAATAGTCACCTACCTCACATGGTTGTTGTGAGGATTAAATGAGATAACGCATGTAGTATATGACAAGCCTGGCACATGGTAAATAATAATAGCTTAAATTTAGGACATTGGAGCAGTGTTTTTCTTAACAGTTTAGAGAGAGTGATTCAAGAGAAGTTTTGCCTAAGGTAGCACTTAGTATATTTTCAGGTGTAATGAACACAATACCAAGTACTAGTAGCCTAGACCATAAGAACATTGATCTTTGGCTTAAGGGGAAGTCTAGAGGTAAGCAGTTCTGTGTTTGGTTTCTCAACTCTGTGGTTCATCAAACTTCCATCTTAACTCTGTTATTTTCAGCATCTTGTCTTTCACTTTTTATAACTTCGTGGTTGCAAGACAGTAGCCACAGCTGCAATCTTCTTTTCTTCACATAACTCCTTCAAAGTCAGGAAGTGAGAAAAGGAACTGAGGCTTTTCCACCTGTTTTTTTTTTTTTCTTTTATCATTGAGAAAAATTTTTCCCAGACAAAAGGGGAAGCAGTGTTGAGCAGTCAGTACTACAGATGTTTACCAGCCCTCTGAGAAGGCCTTAGCCATCTTCAATTTTTAAAACTTTTTAAACTCCTTAGCTCACAGTCCATCTGGGAACACTCAGGATATTCCCATTCTTAGCTACTCCTCTTCTTTGTATATAATGAATCCCTAAGCCCAATGTCATTTGTCTTATGCAGATAGTGATTTATTATTTGAGGAATTACTGAGGATATGTTATTTCATTTAATCCTTTCAACACGTGTGCAAGACAGTTGAGTCTCAGTGAGGTTAAGTAACTGACTAGTAAGTGGTTGGAGCCAGGATTTGAGCTCAGATCTGACTTTGACATTCGTGCTTTCTTCACTATACCAAAGTGCCTCTGCCCTCCATAGTGGTTCTATATGTGAGTGGGAGACCAACTGGGGTTCTCCTGGGTAGCCACCTCTGTGAAAGATGATTGTATCTGGACAGTTATTTGACCATGGTTTCATAAGGAAGATGCTACCAATCTTCTCTGAATGAGATTTATGGCCTATTTCTATACCTCATAATTTCGTTTTAAGGGTTATACATTTCTTTCTTGCTGTTCTGGAAAGAGAAAAGTAAAGGTGGTATATTTATGTGAAAAATGATTGTTTGGTTTGTCCTATTTTGATAGGATAGTGGTTTACACATGATTTTGTGATATAATAGTCCTTCTTTGCATGGTTATTCCAAGCAGGGTCTGGAGGGCCTGGAACAGACTTGCAGCATTCAGGGAATAGGGCTGTTAAATCATCCCTGAGCAAACTTGTTGATGCTCCCCATATTGCTGAGCAGATAATCTCCAAAAAAAAAAACACCTTTTTTTATTACTGCGTCATAGTATCTGAAATGCTTTCTTCAGATAGGCTTTCTTTTTCATCTTAGAAGACTTTGTGATCTTCAAGAGTAAATATGTTCTAGGAAGGATATCATATCATCTCATACTCAGAGATCTGAATACAGGAGATCTTCACATTTCTTGTGTCAGGCAAGCTATGATTATAGTCCCTCAAGGAGGCTTAACCCATCTCCTAGGCTGATACCTGCCTTAAGCTGCAGGAGAAAATGTTGACAACAGGTCCTTGCATCCTTCAGATAAATATTTTGCAATATAATGTCGACTCATCACCTACCTTCCTCTAGGAGTTTACCAGGACTGCCAGCTGTTACCTCAGTCAGAGTTTGA
Organism: Propithecus coquereli; assembly: GCF_000956105.1. Taxonomy (NCBI): domain Eukaryota; kingdom Metazoa; phylum Chordata; class Mammalia; order Primates; family Indriidae; genus Propithecus; species Propithecus coquereli. Next base: position 8,469,452 of record NW_012133857.1, on the reverse strand, counting down.
GCATGCATCCCTTACCATTCTTTCAAGTCCTTCATGATACCCTTTGGAATTCAGGGACTTCTCTTTGAATGTGTTTTCTTACCTTCTTGTTCTAATGGAAACCTGGCTGTTCCCTAAGGGCAATGCTCACTCTGCAGCCCCTCAGTTGCTAGTTTTTGTCTCCCCTAACCCCTGTACCTCTCTGTACCGGCATTTCTTCTCTATTCTCCCTCAAACCCCCAGCTCTTTTGAAGTGTACCTCACTAGACTACTGTGTATTACCCTCCCTGTTTTTGTCATCTTCCCACCTCTTGAGGATGCACATTTTTTCACTTATATTTTTGATATCTTGAATATGTCTGAGGAATATGAAGAGGCAATAATTTTGGCCACAGACATCTTGGTTGTGTAGAATTGATCCTGTATGGAATAAAAATATATGTGCTCTTTTTTAGTTGAGAGGAAAATGTTAAAATCTCATTTTATATAGCCTTGATTAAAGGCCTATATGTAAAGCAAAGAATTCTGCTTAGAGAGGAAAGTATCTCCCTGGACTTAGAGATTTTTTTTTTTTTTTTTTGTAGATGATATGTCCTGTGCTAAGTCTTACTTGGAAGAAAATTGAAACTAAAAAAGGCTTTAGGTAGCTGAGTAATTATGTTGAATCTAAATCCCTTAAGACTAAATTTCATTGCAGCTTTATATCTTCAATGACAGACTTTAAAAAATTTTTTTCCATTCAATATAAATAAAAAAGGATGCTCTTATTGTTAGATTGTTTTTAGTCACTAGATTGTCTTTAATCACCTCTGATGTTATAAAACTGGAGTTATAAAATTGTTTTGGCAGGAAATAGTGATAATTTGTCCAATAAACATCTGCTGTTCTTATAAATATCAGTGATGTTTTCCAATATTATTCTTATGCACTTTTTCCAGTCTGTGCCAGAGACCTGGCTAAGTATGCTTCTGAACTTTTAGAGGAAGCCCTCAGGCAAAATAGTGTGAGATATCATGTGTGTGCTGGAGATGGAAGGCTGTCAGGATGAGTAGAGCCATTCCCCTATAGCTGCACAAAAATCAAGTGGATAGAGGCAACCGTGGGATACAGCACAAAGGGCATCTTTAGGTAACAAGCAGAAGCTGCTTTTAATATCCGACTCAAAGAATTGGAAGTGTTTCAGAATATGCCCTTCACCTGTGTAGTAACTACTACCGTTATTTTTCCAATGGTAAAATATCTGCAAAATATCTGGGACTAGGAAGGGCCTCAGTTACATTTCGTTCTACTCCCCAGACACCCAAACGCCTCTAAGGCTTGGAGATACTAGATCGACTTTAGAACTACCACTTTGGGGCCTCTTTATATCAGAGTATATTCAAGCGTCATGATCCTCTATAGAAAGTCTAGGAGGTATAAGCCAAGACAGCAGGCCTCCCTGCCTCCCATCCCACCAGATTATCAAAGACTTAGAAGGATTCCCAGTGAACAGAGCATATCAATGCTGGTTTGCATTCACATTGGCATGAGTTGTCTAAGACCTGACCACAGCTAAAATATTCAGCAGGTTGAAGATCCTCTTCGCACTGGCTGTCCTGACTTTCCTCCCCCTTCTCCCTAACTGTGTCTTGCCTTCAGGCAAATTGAGACAAATTTGCTTGCTTCTGTGTGTACAAAAGCCTATATATAGTGATGGAAAGAGCACTTACCTTGGATTTTAAGGCCTTACTGGTTATTAGGAAGGAAATTTTAAACAAATTACTTAACCTTACTCATACTTCGTTTCAGTATTATTAAAATTGTTGCACTATTATCTGTCTCAAAGGATTCATATAAGGAGTAAATGAAATTAACCATATGAAAGAGGCTGACAACATAATAAGTAGTGTTTATGTTCTCTATTTCTTTCTGATGTCCCAGCTGTGCCTCATGGTTCTGCTTTGAACTCTTTAGCTTCATTCAAGTTAAATGTTTTGTAGTTGCCAGTTATACACTGCAGAAAACTCGTGTGTGTGTGTGTGTGTGTGTGTGTGTGTGTGTGTGTGTGTGTGTGTTGAGGGTGGAGATACAGGAAGTGCAGCTGAGTAATTCTTGACACCAGGAAAGACCTCTTTCAAGGGTCAACGATCCTCTTCTGATTGATGATGGCATCATCAGCCTAGTAATACAAGGCTGGGCTAAAGACCAACTTGGGACAACCTGAAGATTTTCATTTTCATCTATCACTTGAGATAGGTTAGAGCAGGCCCAGAGCAGACCCCTCAGTATCTCACTTACTTTCTCACTAGGACCATAACAACCCCTTAAGCTTTTCAGATCCTAAATCTCCTATCAAAGCCATAGGTACCACAAGCTCAGGTCCTCTGATTTTGTAATCCTCTACTACCAAATACTCCCTTTTCCCAGCCTGTCCGGATAGGCCTCTGATGAAGGCAAAAGGATGGACAATGGAATTTCTATCTCCCTCCAAATCACGGAGAGGATGGCTGTTTTATCTTCCCTCAAGCTTTCCAGTCTAGACTGGATTTACCCCTCTCTGCTCCCAGCCTGCTTGGCTTTTCACAAGAGGCCTGTCCCCTTTTCCAGCTCTCCCTTCACTATGACTTCCTTGTTCCTACAAGATCCCTCTCTGAGGATGTAAAGGTAAATGGGGGAGATAATGTCCAAGAGAGACATCCAGATATGGAATGAATCCTTCTAAGTGACTCTGATCAGAATCTAACCACCATGCATATTCCTTAGTGCTTGGATACACTATTCTGTAACCAACACCCTGAACTATATTTGGAGGAATCCATGTTTGATGGTTAATTTTATGTGTGTGTCTCCTTGATTGGGCCATTGTGTGCCTAGATATTTGGTTAAACATTGTTCTGAGTATGTTTATGAGGGTGTTTCTGGATGAGATTAACATTGGAATCTGTAGACTGGTTGTCTTCCCTAACATGGGAGAGTCTCGTCCAATCTGTTGGAGGCCTGAGTAGAAGAAAAAGACTGAGTAAGGGAGAATTTGCTCTCTCTGCCTGTCTTCTGGCTGGGACACTGGTTTTCTCCTGCCTTTGGACTCAGACTAGAACTCAGATTGGAACTTACACCATTGGCTTTCCTGATTCTTGGGCCTTTGGGCTCAGACTGGAACTATACCTTCACCTCTTCTGAGTCTCCAGCTTGCAGGTCTTGGGGATTTTCAGCTTTTGTTACATATATGGCATTGTGCAAGATCCTTGGTCATAGGTCAATCACTTTCCAATGTGAACTAGAAAGAACCCTGGTAGAGTGGGGATTTATAGAAGGATGAGAAACACAATGTTTTCATTCAGACTAGGATTTCAGTTTTAGTTGATCCATATTCTAAGGTCTTAGCCCATCTTAAATGATCAGTCCTCTGCCTGCAGCCTCTTCTCAAATGCCTATTTCGAACTTATTTATTTCTTGTTTTCTAGTTTTTTTTCACCTGTACATTTGGAAATTCTAAATACCAGGAGTGTGTGTATATGTAAACAGAGGATATGTGATGTATTTCACTACTGTCCCAGTTCTCTGGGCCACTTTAAACAGCTTCCGTATAGTTGCATCTTGTTCAAGGATAAGGTGTTCCTTTCCCAACTCCATCACTCCACGAGGTTACCATGTCCTTCATCTCAGGGCAAGGGTGAGAGTGCTTCAAGTTCGCTGACCATCAGATGGTTACTAGGCAGAATATTAGGGCACAAACTAAATGACAAAACTGGGGCCCTGGGCTGGCCATTGACAATTACTGGTCCTCACCAGCTAACAACTCTGTGGTTACATGCTTCCAGGCCACTGCTTGGTAGGCATGTGGATGACTACAGGCTCACTGGTTAGTGGTCCCAGCCTACTTGGTCATTTTGGCTCCTCCCATTCCTTTTTTCATTCCCAGCGAAACACTTGCTAGGCAGGAATGTTTTTCAGCCTCCCAAAGGGTTATATTGACCTAACAGTATAGCTTTTGTCCCCTTTGTTTCCAGTCCCATAATGAATAACCCCTGTCTACCTGGGTATGCAGGGGAGGAGAAGGGGGGGCCTCAGGCTATAAGTAAAATAATTTAGTGGGGGGGGTGGGAGCAAAGACCACGTTGATTAATATTTCAAAACCTACCCATTCATGCTCTGAGACCTATAAAGTACTATCTCTTGCTTCCCCTCCTACTTGGTTGGCTGTTGCTTCCCAGTATCTTTATTGGGTCCTCCTTACCCTCTTTCTTCTTAGCATTTATCACTACCTGACACATTTTTGTATTTGCGTGTTTTCTGTCTACCCCCACTAGAAATGTAAACACCATGAGAGCAGGGACTTTACCTCATTTGTGTCTCTAGTGCCTGGAACAGTGTCTGGCACATGGCAAGTACTCGGTTAATAGTTGTTGAAGGAATGAATGAAAGAGTAGAGGCTGAAATGTTTAAGCAAATGTTTAATGAAAGCCAGGAGAGACTATATGGAAATAAACAGTATAACAAATATGTTTATTTGCTCATAACATTCATTCAACATTCATCTACTACCCAGTATGGTTCCAGATGTTAGATACACTGGATCCATACAGATGTGGCCCATATAGAGGTGTCTATTCCAGAAGTCCAAACCTAAGAGATTGAAGACCAAAGAGAGAATAAGAATTCCAGCTTCCTTTGTATACACCTAAATTTACCCAGGGTGATGAACAACTAGAATAACCGTCTCTTTCAAGAGCTTCAACTTGATTACTATTGAATATCAGAACTCCATTATCTATTTGGGCAAGCAAGTGAATTGACAAGAGAGTGATTTATAAGCCATGTCATTATTTACAGTGAGAAGTGCCATAGGTAAAAGAGACCACAAAAGTCACCCACAGGTCATTCAGACATATGAGCGATTACTCTCTAATCAACCTCAATCGAAATGCAGATTAAAACAGAAAGGTCCAACTCTTTCAGGAGGCAACAAGCATCCTAAAGTCCTGGGCCCTGTCTTTCATCTCAGCACCCTTCCGGTCTGAAACACAGCTGCCCCGCCTCATTTGACGGGAAGAACGAAGACACAAGGGCCCAGGAGCTCCGCCCCTCCTCACCACCCCTGGGAAGGGGCAAAAAAAACAAAACAAAACAAACAAAAAAAAAAAAACCACAAAACCTATGAACCATAGAGATGCGGCTTCCTAGAGAGCCGGGGATTGGGGGGCGGGGAGCCACCGGAAGCTGCCGTATCCACGGCTCGGCCATTATTCTAGGCCTATAGCCTGGTCCAGTTCCTGTGTCATCTCCTAGTGGCTTGGCGCCGAGGCTGCGATACCCAAGGCTGGAGCCGCAGCGGGAGCCCCGGGTGAGAGGGGTGGGCTCGGGGGCGGGTGGGCGTCCGCGGAGGGCGGCCCTGGACGCTTGCTGGTGCCGCACACCCCTCCTTGGCACTGACCCCCGGTACAGCCTCTCCTCAGCTCCAGGTTGGGGTTCGACGGCGTGGCATCGGCTTGGGTACGCAGCTGGGTTAGGGAAGGTATTGAGGACAGCACCTCTGAGTTTGTGTGTGTGTGCATACTGGTGTTTGAATCTGGTAGGATCTGTTGCCGTTTTCAGAACAGCTGCCTCTATAGCCAGATTTCTCAGCTCAGGCCTTTCTGCTTTTCCCCAGTCTTCTCTGAGGCTGATACACAGAAACTTTTTGAGACTTTCCTCGACGAGTGTACCCCAGATTTCTGGGGATGGATTTTTTTTTAAGGGATGGACCAGTTATCATTTTTTAATTTTGTAGTATAATGGTATTTAAAAAGCAAACTTAAACCACCCATACCACCATTACTTCAGAGAATACATTTTAACACTGAGACCATAAACTCAGAATAAATGTTGTCCTTTGCACAAAAAAAACAACAAAAAGTTATTGCCAACGTGTCAGTGGCAATGACAGTGGTATAGTAATTGTTTTTCTATTTTTACAGCTTGCCAGATTAAAGCTTTATCATGGACTGGTGTTTGGAAACAATTGTTTGGGTTTCATAAGTCTCTTCTTAGATAGAATTATTTTGGACTTTTGGAATTAAAATCTCTGAGTTCAGAATTTGCTCCCACATCTTAACTAGCTGAGTGGCCTTGAATGAATCACTTAGCTCCTCAGAGCCTGCCTTCCTTCCTTTCCTTTCTTTTTATTAATTAATTAATTAATTACGGGGTCTTGCTCTGTGACCCAGACTGGAGTGCAGTGTCCTAATCATAGCTCACTGCAGCCTCAAACTCCTGAGCTCAAGGGGTCCTCCTGCTTCAGCCTTCTGAGTAGCTGGGACTGCAGGTGTGTGCCAGCATGCCTGGCTAATTCTTTTATTATTTTGTAGATACAGGATCTCACTGTGTTGCCCAGGCTGGTCTCCAACTCCTGGCCTCAAGCAGTTTCCCTCCTTGGCCTCCTAAAGTGTTGGGATTACAGGTGTGAGACACCATACTAGGCCCTTTTGCTCTTTTTAATTTCTGCCTCGAAACCATTTGTGAGAAGCAAACAAAATGTATATTTAAAGATTTGTTATTTTTATCTGCAAAGTAAATGTAAATAGAGTTCTGATAGTTTACTGTAGAAAGTTATTTAAAATCCTTTTAAAAAATTCTTTTAAATCACCCCTGGATCCATTATCAAGAACTGCCAAGTTTTTCTCAATTGTCTTATCCCTACTGCTACTTCCTTTAGAACTTAATTATTTGTTTATACTATTGCAAAAGCCTCACTGGCCTTCCAGATATCCAGTGCTCCCTCCCTCATCATTCCTCCCTTATAGATTCCTGACCCCAGTTAAGACTCCCTTCATGCATAGAGTGGGAAATGCCTTTCTAGTTATGGCACAAAACCCAGAAGCCATAAAAGAAAACATTAATTGCATGGCAAAAACCACTATAAACAAAGTCACATGACATGTGACAAAGTCACAGAGACACTTGACAAACTGAGAAAAATTTGCACCTCCCATTGTAAACAAGGGACTAATTTTCCTATGATAAAAAGTGTGTACAAACTAACAAGACCCAACACTCCACTGTTGTTCATGTGAAACATGAACAACATATATGAATAGTTAATTGAAAAAATACATAAATGACTCAATATACTCATTCACTCAAAATGCAAGTTAAAAATTTGGCAGAGATCCCAAACTTTGACAGCTGTATTGGTGAGAGAGTGAGAAAATAGGCACTCCCATATAGCTCTTGCTGATGGTGGTATAAATTGCAAGTTGGTACAATCCTAATGAGAGCTCATTAGCAGTATCAAAATAATAAAGGCACATGCCTTTTGAGCCTGCAATTCTGCTTTAAGGAACTTTTCCTATATATACCTACACACATGCAAATTGATGTATGCCCAAGGTTATCCATGATAATATTATTGGTAATAAGAAAAAATTGAAAACTGCCCAAACATCCTATCAATGCTGGAGTGGATAAGTTATGATACATCCATGCAGTAATACCATACATCCATAAAAACAGGGAGAGGGGCTATGTACTGACAGGCGAGATCTCTAAGATACCTTATTAACTGAGAAAAGGAAGATACAGCACATTATTCATGATTCTAGCATTTGTGAAAAAAAGGAATACAAAACATGCACACACTTGTATAATATATACGTAAATAGCTCGAAAGATATATAAAGAAACTAATGGGGAGAGGGAAACTTTACACAGTATGCATTTTATAATTTTAAATTTTGAATCAAGTGAATATATTATCTATTTTTAAAAATAACTAGGGAAAATGTAAGGTAAAACCTCTTTAATGGTTGCTCATCACTTGTAGGACATGATCACTTCCTTATTTTGCTTCTCAAGAGCCTTTAGAATTTGACTTCTGTTTACCTCTCCCTGCACTACTCCTACAGTCTTGCCTCCAGAGTTTGCAAAGTGCAAACTTTCCTTCTCTGGTTTGCAAAGTGCATTTCTAACAGAGCTATTCGTGCTATCACTCCCTCACTTTTAAAAATGTAGTTTCTTTCTTCTGGAATGGCTTTCCTGATACTCCAGTGGTCTTATTTTTCCTTTAAAGCCCAACCCTAAGTTACCTTTCATGAATCCTTTCTGTGCTTTTATGTTCTCTTATTATTTGGACTTACACATTATATTGAAGTTATGTTTCTATTTCTGCTTCCCCTGCTTGGTTATAAGCAAGCTCTTTAAGGGTCTGTGTGTTACATAAAAATTAATGAGGATGCTTTCATATGTCATTGATGGTGAAATAACTATTATAATCTTAAAAGTTTAAAAATATTTGTACCCTTTGGCCTAACAGTTTTTCTTCTAGGAATTTATCCTGAAGAAGGAAGCAGAGGGGTATCCAAAAATTTGTTAGCAAGGGTAGTCATTGTGGCTGTATTTATAATAGGGGAAAATTAGAAATAATCTAAATATCCAGCAACAGGGAACTACTTAAGTATGAATGGAACTCATACAGCTCTTAAAAATAATGAAGAATATTTATTATCTTGTTCACAACATAATATGTGAGAAAAGAAAGTTATAGAGCAGTACAGTTGTATCCAGTCTGTGACCCAAATTGGTGCATAGAAAAAGGACTGGAAGGACATGGTCCAAAATAATAGAAGTGATTATTTTCTGGTTTTATGTATGTTTTCCAGTTTTGAAAATTTTTTGTTTTCTAATCAGAAAAATGTTATTTCTAAGGAACAGATGAGTTCTAGAGAACAACAAGGCTAAGTTTTACATAATAAAAATTTACTCACATTTATCCAAATATTTTGATTTAACAGAATGAACAATTGTCAGAGAATTGAAAGTACATCAAAGCTACACAGAACTTATATCAGCTTTTCTTTGTTAACTGAGGAGGTGTTAGGATTTTATCTCATAAGTACCAGGATTAAGACCATGATTACGTGTTGACTCCGCCGAACATAGGAAAGAGTGCTAGTTATAGAAGGATAATAACAACATTTGAACTCATGTACCAGGCACTGTTCAAAAACTTGAAATGTATTTAGACATCCGATTCTCACAACAACCCCATGAGGTAGGAACTAGTGATGTAACTTGTTCAGGTTATTCAGGAGTAGCCAGGGTAGGATGCCCATTGTTAGAGTGGTAAAGACTTTGTTGTAATTAGATCCTGTGAATAAAGCCCAAAGGAATTTCATGTGTTTGGTTTCAGCGGTCATCTGGGTTACATGAGTCTGTGTCACCAGAGCCTTAGGCAAGGGGCTTCTGTCAGAGGAAGCACTCTTTGGAATCTAGAACCTTGCATTCACAGAATTTCTCTTTATTACTGGGAGTTACCTGGGGCTGGAAAGCTCGGTTATTTCTCTGTGTTAACTTTAACATTGATTTCTTGAGGTCTTGTAGATGGTATTCTCCAAACTCTCAGGAAGAAGTCAAGAATTAAGGAGACCTGGAGAGGAACCTTTCTTAAAAGACAATGACAAGAGAAAATTGGGCCCACAGCGCTCTGAGACAAGAGGGTCTTGTGAAAGGAAAGGACGATACCTGGAAATGGGGAACCAGCTTCCAAGGGAGCAGCTCCTCTGTTTGGGAGACCTCCCACCTGCACTTTAGACAGTTACGTTACCACGAGACATCTGGACCCCAGGAGGCTCTGAGCCGGCTCCGGGAACTCTGTCGCCGGTGGCTGAGGCCAGAAGCACGCACCAAGGCGCAGATCCTGGAGCTGCTGGTGCTGGAGCAGTTTCTGAGCATCCTGCCTGGGGAGATTCGGACCTGGGTGCAGCTCCATCGCCCTGGCAGTGGCGAGGAGGCTGTGGCCTTGGTAGAGGAACTGCAGAAAGACCTCGATGGACCAGCACTAAAAGTGAGAAAGGTGGGGAGGGGCAGGGGATGTTGGGATAGAGAGAAGGAAATAATTGAAGCTGGGCTGCAGGGTGATCCTATTATTTTCATTAATAATTAACAGCACACTGGTAACCCTAATACTAATTGAAGCAAGTTCATGAGCTATTCAGACTATAGAATATCTTTGTAGATAATTGGATTTGTGATTGAAGTCTTTGAGCTCAACTCAGAATCAGCACAAAAGCATTGACTTTGTTTTATCCCCTAGGTGATGCTTGCTGATGCTGAGTTTGGTTCAAGAATCTGAAGAAGATAATGTTTATTAAGTGTTTCCCTAAACAGAAACTTATGTATTGTTTCTGTAAGTCTATTTGGAATGGTGATGTAAGCCTGGATTGTAAAAGGCAGAAGCATAACAAGAATAAAGCTTTCGTGTCCAGGTGCGGTGGCTCACGCCTGTAATCCTAGCACTCTGGGAGGCTGAGGCAGGAGGATTGCTTGAGGTCAGGTGTTTGAGACCACCTCAGAAAGAGCAAGACCCTGTCTCTACCAAAAAAAAAAAGAAATAGAAAAAACTAGCCAGGCATGGTGGTATGCACCTGTAGTCCCAGCTACTGGGGAGGCTGAGGAAGGAGGTTCACTTGAACCCAGGAGTTTGAAGTTGTAAAGAGCTGTGATGACACCACTGCACTCTACCTGGGGCAACAAAGTGAGACTCTGTCTCACAAAAAAAAAAGAATAAAGCTTTTCAGATCTGGCAAGACCTCCCTTGTGTGCCCCTACTGGGTATTCTGCAAGCCTAAGGATTAGGTTGCAATAATTGTTTCTGAGAAGATTTACATCCTTAACCATTAGATTGGGATCTTAATATAGCCTCTCGTGTGTGTGATTTTTTTTCTTTAAATCTATAGACCAGTACAAACATTGCTTTGTAAGAAATGTGAATCATAACTCACACTTAGGAGTGGCATCAAGGATGGGCATTGTTTGTTTTCATCATAAAAATGAAGACTTTTAGAGCCATATATTTCATTACAAATTACTAATCATCCCTTTCATTTGAGAGATAAGAAAACTGAGGCAGACATCTAGCTAGCCACAAAGCCAAGTGTCTTGGTGCCTACTCCAGTATTACTTGTATTGAAGCAGGAAGGGATAAGTAAAGGGGTAAATTAGTAGGAGGTAATAATAAGTAGAAGAGATGTGATTTAACCCAAGTCTGATCTAAAACTAGGTCTGAAGCTAAAATACATGCTCTTAATTACTGCTTGTTACTTCCCATTCCTTCCTTAATTCACACCCAGGTCTGGCTTCTGTTCCCACCGTTCTGTACAGTCTCCTATGGGAGAGGTCACCAGTGCCATGAGTGGGGCTAGAGGGCACCTCCATTGTTCTCAATGCAAAGCTTTACTGCTGTTTTGATGCTTCATACTTGAGGTGGGTCTCTGTGATCACACAGTTCTAGATTGTGGGCAGAAAGAGGTCCATGGTGGTTAGGTGAGTCCATTTTCTGGAGGTACAAGAAGAGCCAGCTTATTTTGTTTTGCTTATCTCCAGGTTCCAGTCCTTGTCAAGGATCAGGACGTTTTCCAGAAGGAGATGAGCACTCCAGGAACAACACCTCCCACACCCATTGGCCGCCACATAGCAGCTGAGATTTGCCCAAATCCTCTTACTGACCAAGTGGTGTTCAACCTCCAGGATCCTCAACATGGTACTTACTCAGTGGCCTTGGCTTTGGACTTTTCCAGGACCCTTTCTGTGTCTCATTCCCCTACACCCAGGGAGCTGCTTCCTATATAGAAATCCCTTACAGTGCCAGTTTATTTTTGCTGTTCCTGATCTTCTCTCCCTTGTCCTTTCCTGGATCCCTCGGACCCTGTATCTATTCTTATTGCTGCTCTTTGTATTATTCCAGCTCTGCATGTGGGGGTCATTCAGAAATGGTTTGTAGATCATTTTATAACCATCATTGCCTAGGCCTGGCAGTTCTGGATCTTTCTGAATTCCTGATTTGTTGGAGATGTTAGACTTGAGATGGTCAGCAAGAATAGCAGTAATCTCACATGCAGCTTTTTCCCCTCCCTCAGATTCTTCTGTACCTGAAGCTTCTGCCCTTTCTCAGGAAGAGAATCCAAGAAATCAATTAATGGCACTTATGCTCCTAACAGCCCAGCCCCAGGTAAGATTTGCATCCTCTTTCCCTCCTATCTGCGCTACCTAATTGTGGCTGAAGTGCCCTCTCTTATCCTAGTGCTTGGGTGTCCAGGCCCCATCTCTAAATCAAGGTCCACGCTATTGGAAGACACACTTTATATGTGGTTTCCTTATGTCTCCCTGATGGCCATTGTGAACCTCATGGTCTCACAATGTATCCCTTCCCTAGAAGTGAAAGGAAACTTTCAGTATAGGAGCTCCTGGGCATTGGTGATCTCAAACACATCTGTTATTTCAGGAGTTGGTGATGTTTGAGGAGGTATCAGTATGCTTCACTTCAGAGGAATGGGCTTGTCTGGGCCCAATTCAGAGGGCCTTGTACTGGGATGTGATGCTGGAGAATTATGGAAATGTGACCTCCCTAGGTAAGGACCTTTCTTCCTATAATTCTTACCTTTATTTCATCAGCCTTTATTTGTTTTCTGATTATAAACATAGTATATTCTTATTTTGGAAAAAACAGAATATTAGAAGGAAGGAAAAAACTTCCTTAACCCCAGTATTTGCTGACAACTGCTATCAACATTTTCATATATTACCTTTCTGATTTTTGTTTGTGTTTGGGTTCTTTTTACATTGTTCAAATATGTGTTTGTATGTGTATATACAGG
>NW_012133857.1:8452066-8454645 GCF_000956105.1 Propithecus coquereli | reverse complement strand
CAGAGTGCTAGGAATACAGGTGTGAACTACCATGACCGGCCTCATTTTTTATATTTAAGCTTTAATCCACCTTGATATTTATCTTGATACACAGAATGACATGGGATCTTTTTTTTTTAATCCAAGAGGGTTTCAGTAGTTCCAATACTATTTACTCTTTTCTAAGAGTTTTAAAATAGGCTTTATGGATCAGTTGGCTAATTTTATGAAAAAACACTTACCATGGATTCATACCTCATGCTGTACACTAAAATAAATTACAGATGGGTCTAAGAGTTAAACTAAAACAACAATAATAATAAAGTGGAATTGCTTGGTTATTCTAGCTCTTTGAGGAAGGAGAAGTTTGAACCAACTTTAATAAATAAAATATACTCTACCTCCAGTGTTATTGGGGCTTTGGGCAAGCAGGTGCCCAGTTTTATGTCCATTGACCTAGTAATTCTGATTCGAGGAGAATACCTTAAGGAAATGGTTCAAAAAGAGAGAAAATAAGTAATATGTCTAAAGATAGTTCCAGGTAACTATAATGATTAAAGGCTAAGCACAAAAAATTCCGCAAGATAAGGTACTAAGCAGACTTTATGGTGTTTTGACGTGTCAGTATATTATGACACTATCAAATATTATGACAACTCCGTGTACTCAATTTCCGTGCATTGATAAGCTGTGGTAGAAAAACAGACTCCCAGATAGCTTGCACACACCGCTCTAATATGTAAAAGATTGGTATATGTTTGTTTAAGAGATTAGACTAAAATCTGAAGGAAAGTATTCAAGAAATACTGCATACTTCCCACGTCAGGCTTAGTGCCTGCCTTAAATTACATTCCAGCTGGAGAGAGAGACATTTACACTGAAAATTACAATACGGTTTGGCAAATGCTACCTATAATAATATTAATAAAAGTATGCACAAGGTGATGTGGGAGTCCGGAGAAGCCTAGGGTGGTGGAAGGATTAGGAGAGTGGGAGGAGGAGGTGGACGGTTCAGGGAAAGATTTATAACAGTTTTACCAAAGTATAATTCACATACCATAACATTCACAATTTAAAGTGTACAATTCAGTGGTTTTATATTCACAGAGTTGTACAACCATCACTACAATCGATTTTAGAACATTTTCATCACCCATGAAAGAAACCTTGAACCCTTTAGCAGTTCACCCTCATTTCACCCAACTCCTTGCTCCAACCTAGACCTAGGCAACTGCTAATCTTTCTGTCTCTATGAATTTGTGGATTCTGGACATTTCATATAAATGGAATCATACAATATGTGGTCTTTTGTGACTGTTTTTAAGATTCATCCATATTGTGGCAGGTATCAGTACTTCATTCCTTATTATTGCTGAATAATATTCTATCAAATGGATATATTTACATTTTGTTGATCCATTCATCAATTGATGGGCATTTAGGTTACTTCTACTTTTGGGCTATTATGAATAATGCTACTATGAACAGTTTACAATTTTTTGTGTGGATATATGTTTTCATTTTTCTTGGATATATACCTAAGAGTGGAATTTGCAGGGTCGTATGGTAACTCTGTGTTTAATTGTTTGAGAAACTGACAGACTGATTTCCAAAGTGGCTTCACCATTTTACACTCCTACCAGCAGCATATAAGGGTTCCACTTTCTCTACATCCTAACACTTGTTATTATCTGTCTTTGATTATAGTTGTCCTCATGGGTGTGAAATGATATTTCATTGTTTTTGACTTGCATATCCCTTTCAGCTAATGACGTTGGGCAACTTTTTATGTTCTTATGGGCTATTTGTATGTCTTTGGAGAAATTTGTCTATTCAGAGTCTTTGCCTATATTTTAATTGGGTTATTTATCTTTTTATTACTGAGTTGTAGTGGTTCTTTATTCTAGATACTAGTCCCTTAACAGATTTATGACTTGCAAATATTTTCTTCCATTCTGTGAGTTGCCTTTTCACATTCTCGATGGTATCATTTGAGGACACAAGCCATTAATTTTGATTGATTCCAGTTTATTTTTTCTTTTGTTGCTTGTGCTTTTGGTGTCTTACCTAAGAAACCATTGCTAATCCAAGGTCATGAAGATTTATGTCTGTGTTTTTTTCTAAGTGTTAGCTCTTACATTTAGTTCGGTCTTTGATCCATTTTGAGTTAGTTTTTGTATCTGATATGAAGTTAGGATCCAACTTTATTCTTTTGCATGTGGGCCATGCAGTTATCCCAGCACCATTTGTTGAAAAGACTATGCTTTCCCCATTGGGTCGTTTTGGCATCCTTTTGAAACCCAGTTGATCATACATGTGAAGGTTTACTTCTGGACTCTCAATTCTAGTCCTTTGATCTATATGTTTATCCTTATGTCAGTACCACCCTGTCTTGTTACTGTAGCTTCATAGTACGTTTTGAAATCAGGAAGTGTTAGTCGTCTAACTATGTTCTCTTCCAAGACTGTTTTAGCTATTCTAGGTCTCTTGAGTTTCCATATGAGCTTTAGTATCTGCTGCTCAGTTTCTGTGAAGAAGCCAGCTGGGATTTTGATAAGGATTGCAATGAATCTGTAAATCAATTTGGGGAGTATTACCAT
>NW_012133857.1:8450240-8452016 GCF_000956105.1 Propithecus coquereli | reverse complement strand
GTGCCTAAGGCCTTTTTAAATTTCTTATTTTTTAAAAATACAATTACTAGATTAAGTGTTTGAATTGCATTAAGGCTCTTGCTTCATACGGCCAAATTACTTTTCACGGTGATCCCTGTCCTCGGTGTTCTTACCAGTGTTGCATAAGAACACTGCTTTTGCTCTGCCCTCGTAGGTACTGAGTAATCCCATTCTTTTAAATTGTTGCTAATCTAATTTTTGAAAAGGTAAATCTATTGTAAAGTAGATTTCTTTGATTATAAAATAAGAATATTTAAAAAGTTTTTGTTAGCCATTTTTGCTTCCAGCAAACGTTAAATACCTATGATGTATTGCAACTATGGAAATGATGTGAATCTGTCCTTAAATAGCTTGCCATGGATTGGGAGATGATCATAGAAAGAATAAATATGCAAGCCAAAGTAAAATAATTGGTACAAGAGTGGCATAAGCCTGGTCTGATGGAAATGCAGAGGACAATGCAACCAGTTCCATTCCTGGAGATTAGGAAAGGCCATCAAGGAGGTAGTGTTTGTGCTGCTGGAATGTGAAGGAAAGAGTAGGATTTTGTTTGGAGAAATCGACATTAAAAACTCAGAAAATCAGCCACATGACCTGATTTTGACCGAAATACAGATTTATAATATCCATTTAAATGGCTACATAGTATTCCATTGTCTATGTATCAGGCTTTACGTTGATAGCTTTATGATTCTGAATGTTTCTATTCAGGGACATTACATACCATTATTCCATTTTTTTTCTGTACTGCCTTTGTGTGTTTTAGGCATGTTTTAAAATCACCTAGATCTTGCATCTTTCTGGTAACATTTATTCTTTGGAATTGGAATTTTCTGATATTTTCTAATTGACTGTTGTTTGCATATATGAAAATACTTATTTTTTTGGTATGTTAATTTTGTACCCAGAAACCGTGTTGATTATTTTATTGTCTATAGTAATTTATACTACATATTTTTGCACTTTCGAGATTATAACCTTTAGTATCTCAGCAGTGGCAATGGTGGGTTAAGCAGTCTAGATTTTATGCCTTGATACATATTACCAAACAGCTTCTACCAATGATGTACCAGTTAAACTCCCACAAAAATAGTACAAGAGTTCCCATTTCCCCTGTATGTGCTTATGATTTGGTCAGTGTTTTAATTAAATTTTTGCTAGGTAGGTGAAGAATACTATTGTTTTTTTTTTTCCATTTTCTTTGATTATCAATGTGGTTGAAATCTCACTGGAGTCATTTTACTCCTATTCATATCCTTCCTATATATTTTTTTATATATTAGAACTGCTAACCCTGTGTCAAGTATTGCATATGTTTTTCCCATTTGTTTGCCTTTCAGTGTTATTTGTAAGTTGTTATTTTTAGAAAATCTTTTATGTTGTAAAAGTTGGCAGTATTTTTATTTTATTTATGGTATCGATGGTCTTTTTCCCCATAAAATTATTTTTTTAAAAACCCATCTGCCAGGCATGGTGGTTCTTACCTATAATCCCAGCATTTTGGGAGGTTGAGGCAGGAGGATCACTGAGGCCAGGAGTTCAAGACCTTGTCTTTACAAAAAATAAAAAAACTAGCCAGGGATGGTGGTGTACACCTGTAGTCCCAGCTACCTGGGAGGCTGAGCCAGCAGGAGGATCACTTGAGCCTGGAGTTGGAGCTGTGATTGTGCCACTGCATTCCAGCCTGGGTAATAGAGTAAGACCCCTTTTCATGAAAAAACAAAAACTCACCTATATTTTCTTAAGATACTTTTA
>NW_012133857.1:8424993-8447160 GCF_000956105.1 Propithecus coquereli | reverse complement strand
TTTATATTTATTCCCCCCAACCCCCAAAGAGTTGAGGTCTCGCTATGTTTCCTGGGCTGGCCTCAAGCTCTTGGGCTTAAGCAGTCTTCTTGCCTCAGCCTCCCAAGTAGCTGAGACTTCAGGCTCATGCCACCAGACCATGTTGATTTTTTAGTGGATTCCTTAGGATTTTCTGTATACAAGATCTTGTCACCTACAAATACAGTTTTACTTCTTCCTTTCCAATCTGGGTGTTTTTTATTTCTTTCTCTTGCTTACTTGCTCTGGCTTGAACTGCCAGTGCGTATAACTAGAAGTGGCAAGAGAAGACAGCTTTTTCTTGTACTTGTTCTTAGAGGGAACACATTCAATCTTTCAACATTAAATATGAGTTTTTTGTAAATGTCCTTTATCAGGTTTAGGAAATTCTTTTCTATTCCTACTTCGTTGAGTATTTTTATCATGATGGAATATTGCATTTTGCTAAGTGCTTTTGGTGCATCTATTGTGATGATCATGTGGTTTTTGTTATTCATTCTGTTGATACATTATATTACATTAATTGTTTTCCTAATGTTATACCAACATTGCTTTCCTCTGCTAAATCTCACTTGGTCATGGTTTATAATTCTTTTTATGTGTTGCTGGATTCAGTTAGCTGGTGTTTTGTTGAGGATTTTTACATCTGTATTCATAATATATATTGGTTTGTGGTTTTCTTTTTTTGTAATGGTTTTATTTGGTGTTGCTATCAGGATAATACTGGTCTCATAGGGTGAGTTGGGAAATGTTTCCACTCAGTTTGTTGGAAGAATTTGTAAAGAAATGGTATTTTTTTAATGTTTGGTAGAATTCACCAGTGAAGCCATCTGAGCCTGGGCTTTTTTTGTGTGGGTAATTTTCCTAAATTACTGATTGGTTTCTTTACGTGTTAGGTCTATAGGTCTATTCAGATTTTCTGTTTCTTCCTGAGTCAGTTTTAGCAGTTCGTAGCTTTCAAGGAATTTGCCCATTTCATCTGAGTTGTCTAATTTATTGGCAAGTATCATTCATAGTAGTCCCTTTAATCCTTTTTATTTCTTTAAGATCGGTGATAATGTCCAGAGGGAGTGACTTTAGAGCTTAGGTTTTAAGGGTATAGGTACAGGGCATGTAGTGAATTGGGAAGAGGAAGAGCAATTCAGGAAGAGAAAAGGACACGGGCAGTGATAGAGAAGCAAGAGAAAACATGACATGTTTGGGAAGCTGCATGTAGTTCACCATGACTGGAGTCTAGGGGCACAAGCAATACTGACAAGAGTTGATATCAGAAAAACAGGCAGATGATGGGTGAAGACATCTCTTTGACTGTGCTGGTCATTTGTGCTTTATCCTGTAGGCAGTGAAGAATTACATATTTTGAGCAGGTGAGTGACTTGATCAAATTTACCTACTAGAAAGTTCATTGACAATGGAGTACACATAGATGGGGTAGTTAAGGGGCAAGAGGAATTATAGGTAGGGAAGCCTGGTCTGTTTCTTATAGATTTTACCAAAGATTGCAGAAAGTAACCAGCTTC
Organism: Propithecus coquereli; assembly: GCF_000956105.1. NCBI lineage: Eukaryota > Metazoa > Chordata > Mammalia > Primates > Indriidae > Propithecus > Propithecus coquereli. The sequence goes on along the minus strand of NW_012133857.1, from coordinate 8,445,622 downwards.
CTCTATCATTCTGACATTTTTCTGTCAAGTCCCCTAAAGGTCAGTAGGCCCATAGGTAGTCTGAGTCTTACACTAAAACATCAGATAGTTTAACCAGCTAATTAGCTACTTATGTAAGCCTTGCTAATTTCTTAACCCTTTTCTGCCTTAATTTAATCATTTATAACACTTCCTTAAAGCTTGCTTCATTATATAAAGAAAGAGAGTCCCCCTCTCCACCAGCATTCTGCTTGACTTATGAAACTACTCCTTGATATAATCACTGTGGAAAGGAAACTGAAGTACCAATATTGGATATGCTAAGACACATACCCATTCCTGCAGCCAGGTGGTTGGGTAGTGTGATTGCCAGTCCTGCCTGAGTCCCAGAGAGAGGGGCAGTTGAGATGAGATATGAGGGCCTGACCTAAGAATGTCTGTAGTACATTCATTAGTATTTATTGGATGTTTTTCTTCCTTACCCTCTCATAAACGTAAAGAAGTTTATAATGAAATAAAATAGTTACACTCCTTTCTTATGTCTTTTGTCTCTTAGGTCTTTCCGTCTTTAGGTAGATGGAAAGTATTGTTATATTCAAGGAAAAGATAATGTTAGTATTATTCATATAACCTTACTTATTAGATAATTTGGGGAACTGGCTCATAATTTTTCTCACACTTGGATAGTTTGAAAGTAAACATTCAAAACATTATTATAAAAATTGTTTTACATGTTTAAATATTTGAGAATGTTAAAGTAGAAAGGGACCTTGGAGGTTAACTAGTTCAGCCTCATCATTTTTATAGACGTTTTGATATTTTTTATTTTGTCTCCATATTTTTTCCTTTTCATTCTATATTTCTTCTCTTATCTTTTATGTGTAAGGGAGTCCAACATAGTCCTGATGTTTTTGTGAATTGAATTTTAAAATTTCTATTAATTTACAAAGGAATAGGAGATGTTATATATGAATTCTAAGAATTAAGTTGCTTTTTAATGGATTTTATTTCTGTAGTTTAATTGTTTTCAACTAATTAAAAAGTATTCGTGCACTTTTCAAAAATTAAAAATTGCTTTTCATAGTCCTTAGGTATATTTTCCTCCCTTTAAAGTTCCATCTTCCTAACATGAAGAAAATAAAAAGACAATTCTTTCTAAGCCAAGTGGATCTGGCTGTTCTATCCAGCTTCCTGAGCCTCAGATCTGAACCACCTACGTAAGATCTCATGTTCTCTCTCTGGTTCTTCCTTGCATCTATTTTCTTAGCATCATTTGTATTTTTGCATCTGCTTCCTGAAGATGAAGAGCTTAGAAATATCTGAGAGTGAGTTGTATGTTAATCCATTTACAACATCTTGTCAGTATAACATTCTGCTTTGTATCTTTGTTTAATGAGAAGTTTCTCCTTTCTGTATGTACATAAAAGTATACTGTTCTAGCATGTTTTAAAGTCATTTGAAGATCCTGTTCTCACAAACGCAGGGACATGGTAACATTTGCATTTTTAATTCCTTTTACCAGAATGGGAGACCATGACCGAGAATGAGGAGGTGACATCAAAGCCAAGTATTTCTCAAAGGGCAGACTCTCAGAAAGGAACATCAAAAAGACTTCAAGGAGGTGTTCCCCGGTTCCTTGATTTTGAGGAAGAGTGTGAATGGCAAGTTTTGTCAAGGCAGTGGGAAAATGAAACAGGGGAAAGGACAGATATAGTGAAGAAAGGTTCCCTTTGTGAACGAAACAGGAAGAAAAGGACTCCACCAGAAAAACGAAGCCAAAAATGGAAGGAATTTGGAGAAAGCTTGACTTTAGGTTCAGCTTTTTCTGAAAGTTTAGTAGGTACTGAAGGAAAGAAGTTTTTTAAATGTGATATATGTTGTAAACATTTCAATAAAATCTCCCATCTTATAAACCATCGGAGAATCCACACTGGTGAGAAACCTCATAAATGTAAGGAGTGTGGAAAAGGCTTTATTCAGCGCTCAAGCCTTCTCATGCATTTACGGAACCATTCTGGGGAGAAACCTTATAAATGTAATGAGTGTGGGAAAGCGTTTTCTCAAAGTGCTTACCTTCTAAACCATCAGAGAATCCACACTGGGGAGAAACCTTACAAATGTAAGGAGTGTGGAAAAGGCTTCTATAGACACTCAGGCCTTATTATACATTTAAGGCGCCATTCGGGGGAGAGACCTTATAAGTGTAATGAGTGTGGGAAAGTTTTCTCTCAGAATGCTTACCTCATTGACCATCAAAGGCTCCACAAAGGGGAAGAACCTTATAAATGTAATAAGTGTCAGAAAGCTTTCATTCTGAAGAAGAGCCTCATTCTGCACCAGAGAATCCACTCTGGGGAGAAACCCTATAAATGTGATGAATGTGGAAAAACCTTTGCTCAGACCACTTACCTTGTTGACCATCAGCGACTCCACAGTGCAGAGAACCCTTACAAGTGTAAAGAATGTGGAAAAGTTTTTATTCGAAGTAAAAGCCTCCTCTTACACCAGAGAGTCCACACAGAAAAGAAAACCTTTGGTTGTAAAAAATGTGGAAAGATTTTCAGTTCTAAGTCAAACCTCATTGATCATAAGAGGATGCACAGCAGAGAGAAACCTTATAAATGCGGTGAATGTGGGAAAGCCTTCACTCAGAGTGCTTACCTCTTTGACCACCAGAGACTCCACAATGGGGAGAAACCCTATGAATGTAATGAATGTGGGAAAGTTTTTATTCTGAAGAAAAGCCTCATTTTACATCAAAGGTTCCATACTGGAGAGAATCTCTATGAATGTAAAGATTGTGGCAAGGTCTTTGGCTCTAACAGAAACCTCATTGATCATGAGAGACTCCACAATGGGGAGAAGCCATATGAATGTCGAGAGTGTGGGAAAACCTTTATCATGAGCAAAAGTTTCATGGTTCATCAGAAACTCCATACACAAGAAAAAGCCTACAAATGTGAGGATTGTGGGAAGGCTTTCAGTTACAATTCAAGCCTGCTTGTACATCGGAGAATCCACACTGGGGAAAAGCCCTTTGAATGTAGTGAGTGTGGAAGAGCTTTCAGTTCAAACAGAAACCTTATTGAACATAAGAGAATCCACAGTGGTGAGAAACCCTATGAGTGTAATGAGTGTGGCAAATGCTTCATTCTGAAGAAGAGCCTCATTGGACATCAGAGGATTCACACAAGGGAAAAATCTTATAAATGCAATGACTGTGGGAAAGTCTTTAGTTACCGCTCAAACCTTATAGCCCATCAGAGAATCCACACTGGCGAGAAGCCTTATGCATGTAATGAGTGTGGGAAGGGCTTTACTTACAACAGAAACCTTATTGAACATCAAAGAATTCACAGTGGGGAAAAAACCTATGAATGTCATGTATGTAGAAAAGTCCTTACCTCTAGTAGAAATCTTATGGTACATCAAAGAATCCATACTGGAGAGAAACCTTATAAATGTAATGAGTGTGGAAAAGACTTTAGTCAGAATAAAAACCTTGTTGTACATCAGAGAATGCACACTGGGGAAAAGCCTTATGAGTGTGAGAAGTGTAGGAAATCCTTTACTTCTAAGAGAAATTTAGTTGGCCACCAGAGAATCCACACAGGAGAGAAACCTTATGGGTGTAATGATTGTAGTAAAGTTTTTAGGCAAAGAAAAAACCTTACTGTACATCAGAAAATCCATACAGATGAAAAACCTTGTGAATGTGATGAGTCTGAAAAAGAATGCTCTCAGACTTCAAACATTTCATCTTCAACAAAAAATCCGTACTGTGGAGGAATTCTCTTGGCTACAAAATACCAGTGAGTCCAAGATAGAGAGCCAGAAAATCTAGTGTCATATGTAAAATGGAGTAGCATTCCTGCCTATTTAAGTAACTGCTGGAGGAGTGATAAATAGTTCTTCTAAGGAAAAAAAACCTTAAGATCAACCCTTTTATAGACGAGTGAGTTGCATATATTTAATAGAAGAAAGTTAATCTAGACTTCTAAGTCTACAAAAACATAATTCAAATCTAGTAATGTAGTTGTAGATGATAGCAAAAATGTCTTTGTATTAAAAAGTAGACATGTTTCTGAAAATATGTAACATGTACATTTTAAATATAGCATCACTGCTACAGAAGGTCTATATAGACAGCGTGATTCAGAATGTCAGATGTGGAGTTGGTGGACAGTAGTCTGCTGTTTGAAGACAACCTAAGAAGAGCACTGGATTTGGAATCAAAAGACCTAGGTTTGTGTTTGGCTCTTTCCCTTACTAGCTATATGATTTTATTAAGACAGCCTCTAAGCCTCAGTTTCTCTGTCAGTCAAATGTTGACATAATGCCTACCTCACAGGGTTGTTGTGAGGGTTAAGTGAAAGGATATTTGTGAAAGAACTTTGTGAAATCAATTGTCAATAAAGTTGGATAAAAGAGGTATGGTCACAGTCTGAACATGACATAATGTAGGTTTGTTCATTAAGTCAATATTAGAATGAAGGGGATTCCATGAACCTCAAAAATATTCATTTTTATAAAAGGAAGTATAGTGAATAGCAAACTTTGGAATTTAGTACTTTAAGAAAAATTTTTTAAAATTCATCTTTAAAATGTCTAAGGGAGTTAATATCATAGCTGATAATACCTAGCTTGTGTTTATGGAAAAATATTACGGCCAGCCATTAACAATGATGCCAAGGAAAACAATTTATTTTCCAACCTTTGAATTTGAAACTTAACAGATGTAGAGTGTTAAAATGAAAGGACAGTCCTATGTTGCTTTCTTTGTTCATAGGGAAAATTCCTTAACCCCAACAACTGAGGTGATGATCCTTACCACAGTCATTCTCGTATTGTATTTTATTTTAAATTGATGCATAATAGATGTACATGCTTCAGGGTACATATGATCATTCTCAGTTCTAATCAGCATTTCATCATTGCTGTCATGTGATAGCTTATAATTCATGAAACAACATTCTGTCCCAGCACTTAATATACTACATAAAATTTTCAGCCCAAGCAAAGCCCTTCAAGTTCTGATTAAGCCAATGTAGAATCTACTTCTGGGCAGTCAGTGCCCATTGCCCCTGTTAACCAACCATTCATTCAGCCTGTGACCTTTTGTATATTTATAGGTTTAATTCAGCCTGTATTGAGCTGATAATTTTTTGGACTATAAATACCTGAATATCAGGATTATGTTTTCCAATACTAGTAATGTCAAAGTGGTGTGTTAATTATAATAAATATTATTAATTCCTAGTTATTCATTAGAATGAAAGGTACGTAAGAGTGAAAATTGAAAAGGGACCAAGGTTTAGTCTTAAGACCTGGATATGAGTTAGATTCTGCCACTTGCCTTCACTTCTTGGAGCCTTGATTTCCTCATCTGTTAAACAGGAGGAAGAATATCTACCTCACAAAGTTATGAGGTAATGAATATGAAAATGCTTCATATCCATGCTATAGAAGAATCACCCCAGATTATATAATAATTACAAAGGGACATGTGTACTTTAACCATGGAGAAAGCTATCTTTTACTTCTTAACCAAGTAACAAAATGTAACATTGCTAAGACTAAGACAGCCCACATAATGTGCCTCCTTGTGTGATGTAATAAGCCAAAAATTGTTCAACCTGAATTTAATCAAGCTTCTCAGACTGAATTGCCAGTTTACAGGAAATACAGGAGACAGAAGAACAGAATAAAAGAAACCATGAGAAACAGACAAATCTAGAACATGGGATATCATGTAAGAAAACACCCCTGGATTCTTCAGAATGTCATTATGATGGAGAAGAGAGGGGAGTGATAATTGTTGAAGCTGGATGAATGTACTGGGAGTTTATTAGTGTTCTCTGCTTTTGTGTATGTATGAAAATTTTCATAATGAAAGATATAAAATGTGGATGAGGGGGGTTGTTTTGAAAAGATACTAAAAAGCCATTGGATACTAGGAACCAGAAATAGACTCATGCGAATTCCCAGTTGATTTTTGACATGTGCAAAACCAATCAATGGAGGAGGGATAGCCTTTTCAACAAATGCAGCTGGAGCAATTGTATATCCACTGGCAAAACAAAAAAACAAAAAACAATTTCAGGACCTAGGTCTAAGGGAAGAAATCTTAGATGACATCAGAAGCATGCTCCATAAAAAGAAAAATGTTGAATTGGACCTCATCAAAATTAATTTGCTCTGCAAAGAGCCTTTTATTGAGAATGAAAAGACATTACAGACTGGGAGAAAATATTTGCAAAGCATATATCCAACAAAGGATTTGTATCTAGACTGCAGAAAGAACTCTCAAAACTTAACAGTTAAAAAATAATTCCAGTTAGAAGATGAGCAAAAGACATGAACAGACATTTTACCGAAGTATAGATGGCAAATAAGCAAATGAAAAGATGTTTAACATCATTAGTCATTAGGGAAATGCAAATTAAAATCATGAGATACCACCATGTACCTATCCCAGTACCTGAAATATAAATAATAGCAATAACACCAATGCTGACAAGGATGTGGAGACACTGGATTGCTGGGAATGTAAAATGGTATAGCCACTCTGAAAAATAGTTTGGCAGTTTCTTATAAAACCAAGTATGTACACATCTTATGCCCCAGTAATTGTATTCCTGAGCACTTATCCCAGAGAAATGAAGACTTACGGTCACACAGAAACCTGTACATGAATGTTCATAGCAGCTTCATTTGTAATAGTCAAAACTTGTAGGCAACCCAAATATCCTTCATTAGGTGTTTTAAACACACTGGTGTATCTATACCATGGAATACTTATTATCTGCAATAAAATGTAATGACTTATTGATAGCCACAACTCCTTAAATAAATTTCAAGGGGATTAATGCTGAGTGAAAATACCAGTCTCAAAAGGTCATATACTGTATGATTCCATTTATACAACATTCTCAAAATGACAAAACTATAGAAATGAAAACTGGGATTAGTGGTTGCCTGAGGTTAGGGATGGTGGGAGGGAGAAGAGGGAGAGGGTTGGATGTAACTATATTAAAGAGGTAGCACCAGGGAGGTCTTTGTGGTGATGGAACACTTGTGTATTTTGATTGTGGTGGTGGTTACGCAAAGAAATTATTTTTATGTTTTAAAAATAACATAAAAGTATATACACACACTGTACCAATGTTGATATCCTGGTACTGATAAGAATAATTATGTCACATGTAACCATTGGGGGAAATGGGTGAAAGGTACTATCTTCTTTGCAACTTCCTGTGAATCTATCATTTAAAAATAAAAGGAAAAAAAGAAAAAAAACCCCAAACTAAAGAGCCATAACTAAATACAGTGTGTGAAACTGATTTGGGGAAAAAAAAAAATGAAAATATGTGTTAGGACAATAGAAGAAATCTGAATATGACTGGATATTAGATGGTAGTAGGGAATTACTGTTAATTTTCTTACCTGTGATGATGATGGTGTTAGTTTGAAGAATATTCTCATTTTTAAGGGATGCATGTTGAAGTATTTGGAATGAAGTGTTCTGGTATTTATAACTTTTAAAAAATGCTTTTAAGTATGTATAGAGAAATAAGGCAAGCACAGCAGAATGTTAATTGCTGCGTCTAGATGGAGGATAACGGGTATTCAATGTACCATTCTTTCAACTTTTCTGTATCGTTTGATATTTTTGAAATAAAACGTTTGGGGGGAAATTATCAGGGCTTTCTACAGAGTAATGCTTTGTAGCGTCAGGCTCCCGGTAGCGCCTCGCCTGAGTGCCCCTGCCCAGCCAGGGGATGCGCCCCTCCCTGAGGCACAGAGCCTCTACCCGCACGGTCCTTCTAAGCTCTTCTGCACCATCCCTGGTCCGGCATGACTTTGGACATCCATCGAGAAGAAAGCACCTCCGAGATTCCTAGAGAGGCCGGTCTGGCGACTTGGGGAGCCGGAAGCCCATTCCAAGGTACTTCCTGTCCGGTCATTGTTCTCGCGCCGGTTGGAACAGGGGTCACGGTCCGCCAGCCTCTTGCTCCAGAGCCGGTGAGCTCGGGCCGAGCCTCTCCGCTGCACACGGTGAGCGGGGTCAGCGGGGGTGGGCATGAATGTTGGGGGAGCAGGAGGGGTTATCCCTGGGACGGCGGCTCGAGGAGCGGCCCGCTACGTCCTTCCCTCGGGAACACCAGCCATGTCTTGGGGTGGCTCAGTGCCCCGCCACTTTGGAATTCCGCCTACCGCCTACCGGGGGCCTGGCTTGGGAGAGGATGGATGCAGACAGGCCAGGGGGCAGGCAGATCCCGGGGAGAGGGCCACGAGTGGCCTATAGGTGGAGAGGATGGAGTGCCACGTTTGGAAATAGGGAAAGGACATAGAAAGGGAAGCCTTTGATAGAAGGCTCTGTGCCATCAGGGGCTGGAGGTCCATTTGAATCCGAATAGAAGTCTGATGATAATACTCAAGAGTAGACGATGTCACGTGTGCAAAAGGTGGAACTAAAACTAGTCATGGAAAGAATAATCCTCTAAATCTAAGATTTGTCACAGGAATGGAAGTATTGCTTTACTCAGGAAATTCAATGTATACAGTAACTTGCCAGTAAGTGAACATAGGGAAAAGAATATGACCGCTTCAATAGCTGCAAAAGCAGATTTAATGCAATTTATCACCTTTTTCTAATAAAACATCCAAAGGGGAATAGAAAAATTTCAGTCTCTTCATAATCAACCTAAATAGTAAGATTATTTCATCCAGAAATTAGAAACAAACAAAAACCTTGCTGGCTTAGCTGTGATAAAGGGTTATTGTTATTGTTGGTGTGGATTGGTGTGGTGCTTTTGGAAAGCAATTTGACAGTACATTTCAACCATAAAATCCTTGAACCAGTAATCCTGTTTATTCTAAAAGAATAATTCAGCAAAAGAAAAAAATTATTTGCACAGAAAAAAATTTTAAGTAATTATTAAGAAAATAAACTGGGAACATTGAAAGGTCCTTTTACTAAAAGAATGGTTCATAAATAGGGTATGGTTAAGTAAATGATAATGTAAATTATTTATTTTTTTAGAGACAGTCTTACTCTGTCACCAAGGCTGGAGTGCAGTGGCACAATCATAGCTCAATGCAGCCTCCAACTCCTGAGCTCAAGTGATCCTCCTGCCTCAGCCTCCAGAGTAGCTGGGATTACAGGTGTGCACCATCATGCCTGGCTAATTTAAAAAAAAAATTTTTTTAGAGATGGGGTCTTGCTATGTTGCCCAGACTGCCATAATTTAGGATACTGTGCTAGAATGAGGTAGCTTTATATGTACTATATTGAAAGATTGACAAGACTGTGAAATATGGAAATTGAGTTCAAAAATCAAACAATGCAGATTGCTGAACAGTGTACAAGTGTGATGATCTTAAGTATGTATTTGAAAAATAAGAAATATGTGTGAAGGTGTACATGTATTTATGTAAATGCAGAGAAAAGGAACTAGGAGTCCCATCTAGACTTATAACTAATTGCTCAATGTGTGTGTGTTGGACATATATTTAGTTCTATATATTTCTGTATTGCTTGATCTTTTTTTAGTGAAAGTGAAAATTTATCAGCCCTGTAGGTTATTGTGTAGCAAGTAAAAATAAGCATGAGGTAACATGAAAAGAATTTTTTTAGTCTTAAAAATAATACTTCATTTCACAGGACATTTGGAAGATATGGAAAATGTAAAGATCAAACAAATAAATGAAAAGAACCTCAAAACTACCTGTAATTACACCACCCAAGGATAACCACCCATTCCTAACATGTTGATATATGGACTCCAAGTCTTTTTCTTGGGATTCTTTTGTTCACACTATTTGTATCCTGAGCAATAAAGAAGTATTTGTGTTATAATATCCCTTTTTTAAAAACGATAATGATAATGGTGAAAATATGTATCTCTTACGGTCAAAACCAAAAAGTTTATAAAATCATAATTATTGTTACTGTGGTTAGAATAAAAGAAATATCTTCAATTTTACAATGTATAGCAGTTATCTCTTTGGAGGCAGACCAGGTGTTATTTTTCTTAATCATTTTTGTTATTTTTCAAGTTTTTAGATAAAAATATGTTAACTTTTTTTTTTTTTGAGACAGAGTCTTACTTTGTTGCTCGGGCTAGAGTGCCGTGGTGTCAGCCTAGCTCACAGCAACCTCAAACTCCTGGGCTCAAGCGATCCTACTGCCTCAGCCTCCCGAGTAGCTGGGACTACAGGCATGCGCCACCATGCCCGGCTAATTTTTTTATGTGTATATTTTTAGTTGTCCAGATCATTTCTTTCTATTTTTTAGTAGAGACAGGGTCTCGCTCTTGCTCAGGCTGGTCTCAAACTCCTGACCTGGAGCGATCTACCCACCTCGGCCTCCCAGAGTGCTAGGATTACAGGTGTGAGCCACCACGCCCGGCCATATGTTAACTTTTAATGAGCAAAAAATCACTGAATGTTACATAAAGCTGTTTGGAATGTGATTATTGTGGGAAGAAATTACGTATTTACAGTTCAACCCCTTCCAGCCTCCTTCTTCCGGGGAGGAGTAGAGCATTTTTTGTGCTATAGTTGCTGCTGGCCAGGCACTGGTGAAATTGCCAGTTGAGTGGCATCCAGGCAAATCTCTGCTTGGTGCTAACAGTGTTTTCTGATTTCTCAGTAGACAGTACTCATCTTGGCCCTGAGAAGAAACTTAAGAAGAAGCTTTTGAAACTTTAGATGGGGCTTGATCTCTGCTGGGCAGCTCTTAGCTATAAGTGTTCCTCTTCTGAGCTGAGAAGATGACTACAGAATTGAGAGAAGCCATGGCCCTAGCCCCTTGGGGCCCAGTGAAGGTGAAAAAGGAGGAGGAAGAGGAGGAAAACTTCCTAGGTCAGGCATCCAACCAACAAATGCACTCTGAAAACATCACAGTCTGGGCCCCAGAGGAGGGTCTTCAGACAGGCCTTGATGTATCAGAAGAGGAGGAAAAGGTAAATGGTAGCCTGGGTGGAAGGAGGGAGCAGAGACCTGAAGACCTCAAGTAGTTAAAGAGGGTACTCTGCCCCTGTACTTCCACACTTTGACTCTTACTTCCTGGTTAGGGCTCTGGCCATTAGTACTTTGTAATGTAATAGAAACGTTCCCTTCTGACTGATGTGACATTCAGTACTTCTCTAAACCAGTGGTTCTCACACTTTGCTACACAGAACCTGGGAAACTTTTTATAAAATGTTGATGTCCATGCCGTACTCTATACTAATTAAATCAGAATCTGGGGGTGGCATCTGGGTATCTGCACCTGATACTCTTCAGATGATTCCAATCAGGGTATAACAACTGTAACCAGTGCGTCTCAAACTTAATGTACATAGGAATCACCTGGGAGTTCTTGTTAAAATGCTGATTCTGATTCAGGAGGTCTGAGATTCTGTATTTCTCACAAACTCCCAGGTGATGCATGTACTGCTGATCTACAGACCACATTTTCAGTAATGAGGCTATACCCTGTGCTGTGTCCTTAATGGTTTAACATACTCCTTACCATTACTAGTCAAATGAGGGCAGAGGTTCTCCAGACCCTACTGTAGTAAAATGATCAGAACCTTGTTTCTTTGATCTTTAGACCCCAGAAAAGTGTACTCTGAAATATCTCCCCATGTGCTCTCTCCTCTTGTCATGTACTTATTGCCAAGTTAGGTTGGATTCTGGAGTGAGCAATGAGGTGAGATCAAAGTGATAGGCAAGAAGGTGGTAGGCTTGCTTTTCTGCCCAGCTTACCTTGGGGGTTGGGAGAGACTCTGGCTTCCTTTTCCATATTTAAAAAATGTTTTGTGGCCTCCGGAAATAGGTACCTATCTTCTGATCCTCAAAGCTGTAATTACACCCACCCCCACCACCAGTTTTCTCATAAGCATGTGCCTGCTTGTCTTCAGGGTCAGAACATGTTCTGGGACATGGCGGTAGTCCTGAAAGCAACACAGGAGGCACCTGCTGCTTCACCCCTTGGCAGCTACTCATTACCAGGGACCCTGGCCAAGAGCGAGATACTGGAGACTCATGGGAACATGAACTTGCTAGGTAAGGTCCAACTCCCTGATTCAGAATCTTACCATTGGGGTTTCTCAAAATCTTTTCCGGGATTGGTGGGCATCTATCTGGTCTCCTACCTTGAGCAACACAAAGTATCGAGGTGTTGAAAGTATGAGGGAGAGCTGGATAGAAGATTGCTGAGAGATGCCTATGCAGTTGTCATGGGAAATGGCTTACTTTGCACACAGGCTTAAGACACCAGACAAACAGATGAATTCCAAATTCACTTCTTAATCATATTTATCGTTCAGTGAGTTTCATGTCTGCACGCACGTGTAGACACATGTCCTCTTCATATACTTTGTGGTTATCATATGTTGGTGTGCCTTCAAGAAAAGCTAGTCAAGGTAGGAAGGGTCAACTTTTGTGGTGATTTTGAGGAAATACCCTGGAGATGTTCTGTTTTCATAGATCTTTTTGCAAATTCTAGAGGATTTTGAACAACTATGTCAATGATAATGTTCAAAAATTAGGTCTTGGTGGAATGTACTAATGGCTTATCACCTGGTTCTCTCTAAACTGGGACTCAGGAAAAGGTAATATGTTCAAAATGTCTTGATTAGTGGTGGCAGAAGCTTGCTGTGGAGGAGTGACACACAACTGACGGTTAAGAATGCAGTAGCCATGGGCGCTGTGCTGTGGAAGCAATTACCTGGATGGCTGCCAGGGCCCCTTCTTATAGGCCTGCCTGATACAGGCCTGTGTCAATATTTTGAACCCACTCTCCTCCCTAGCCAATTCCTCAGGCATTTGGGGACCAAGTCACTTTCTTAAACCAGTGATGTGGAGATTAGGATCTCCACCATTCATTTTCTTGCCTTTAATTATTCCTCAAACTCCCAGCAGGTCTGTTCCCCATTTTCTGCTTTCTGTTCCATTCCCTCTGGTATATTCCCCTTGAGTTACTTCTTTTCAGTCTCCTCACTGTATCAGCTGTTCACAGTCTTTAACTCCATGGCTATACCCCTGCTTGAGGAACAAGCTGCATTTTCCTGTTTTGCCTCTTACCTCCAGACCCTGTTTTCCCCCCAAGACTTAACTTTTTGTGCTGCCAGCCATTTCCGTAGCAGCAGGTGATGGCAGGAGTGAGCTCTAGGAGTGAGAGAGAGATTTGAGTGTGGTTGCTGCCCTGTCTCTGATGACCGTGATTTTGAGTAAGTCCTTTCTCTCTGTGGATCTCTATTTCCTGTTCTACGGACTGGATGCATTCATCTGGTACAGGATTTGTTGGTGGCCTATTTCCTGTGTGCCAGGCAGTGTGATAGGTGCTGGAGGTATGGAAATGAATTAAGACACAGCCTTTTTATATTTTAGCTCCCACACAACTGAAGAAGTTTCATCTTCATGATGAAATCATATAATATACATGAAAGTGCTTCGGAAATAGTGATGTGTTACTGGGTTTTTAATGTCTGAGGGAGTTTTAACTATAGTTTCCTATATTTTAATTGGTGTTGAATTTATTAAAGTTTATTCCTTTAAGAACCAATTTTTAAGGCTTTAAGCATAACTTATTTTTATTTAATCCATGTATCTAGAAATATTTCTATAAAAGTGAGAACATTTGTACTTCTTCAATTCATGTTTGGTTAAGCTTCAAGTTTTACAGATTAAATTTTATAAACATTTAATTCCACCTAGATATCAAATTTTCTTACATGAAACATAATTGCAAATTTAATATATCTAATTCTTTAAAACATTTCAAACACCTAACTAGGCAGACTTACAAATCTTATAAATAAAATCTTGATAAACACAGAGCTTTTGTAAATCTGATGAATTGGAATTATATGTTTAGTAAATCAAATTAACTTTCTTTTTTTTTTTTTTCTGAGACAGAGTCTCACTCTCTTGCCCGGGCTAGAGTGCCGTGGCATCAGCCTAGCTCACAGCAACCTCAAACTCCTGGGCTCAAGCGATCCTTCTGCCTCAGCCTCCCGAGTAGCTGGGACTACAGGCATGTGCCACCATGCCTGGCTAATTTCTTCTATGTATTTTTAGTTGTGTTGTCCAGCTAATTTCTTTCTATTTTTTTTTTTTAGTAGAGACGGGGTCTCGCTCTTGCTCAGGCTGGTCTTGAACTCCTGAGCTCAAACGATGTGTCCGCCTCGGCCTCTCAGAGTGCTAGGATTACAGGCGTGAGTCACTGCGCCCAGCCAAATTACCTTTCTTATTTTGGAATATAGTCACCAGCTAAGATAGCAGGTTCATGTAGCATTTCAGATCTCTTCTTTTAAAAAAAAGGACAAAATTAGCTGGGTGTAGTGTTACACACCTGTAATCCCTGCTACTCAGGAGGCTGAGGCAGGAGGTTCACTTGAGCCCAGGAATTTGAGGTTGCAGTGAGCTACTATGATGCCACTGTACTCTGGCCTAGGCAGCAGAGTGAGACTCTGTCCCAAAAAAAAGGAAAAGAAAAGTATTGCTATGTATATGTTCTAGTTGATCACAAATTAGTTTTTAGTATTTTTTTTAGTATTTCTGTACTTATTTTATTTTTTTCTAGAGTTGCATTAATTCTACATGAGGAAAAAAAAAAGAAATAATACCATTTCAAACAGGCTAAGATTATATAGGTCCTGGGTTATTGACCAGTTAATCTTTTCACCCAAGGAGATTTGAACTTGAGCACACAGAACTGGCCTTATTTCTCTTTTCTTAGACACTGGGCATTTGTGAAGACCCTAGGTCTTTCTTCATCCCTGTGATGAACTGTTACATAACCACATGCATTAAAACCTTCTAGGCTACAGTTGTACCTGATTCTGTACTGGTTTTGACATAGACATTATCAAATATAAGGAATTGTTTTCATTACTGGCACTAATCAGTTCAGTAGTTTCCATTGGCCTTCATCTTTCATGTCTTTCTAACATTCTAAATCTCCCAGTAAGGAGGATAGGAGTGAAGGTCAAGGAGACAGTACAGCTGCGAACTAAAGTATTCTTGGGCTCCGTTCCTGTTGGAGAGATGCTGGGTACGGGGATGGCAGGCCCTGGTGTCAGTGATAGGGAGCAAAGGAGAAGAAGGTGAAAAGAAGCAGGAAAGGAGATGTTAAAAGGGAAAAAAATAAAGTGAGATGGAAGTGATGAAGAATAGTAGAGAAAATAGAGGAAAGCAATGTGCAAAAGAAAATTAGAGGAGACATGAAACTGTATATGGAAAAATTCAGAATATTTCACAAAAAATTGAAAAAAAAAATAAAAACCAGGAGAGGAGAAAGATGAAAGGGCAGTAGTGGAAAGAGGTAGCAGGAAAAAACAAGAAAGAGAAAGAAGAGAAGAACATATAAGAGCCGTTAAACTACAGGGAGGAAAACAGTGGATTAATAAAAAGAGACATCAGAACAGTAGGAATAGAAATAATCAGAAAAAGTTTAGCATTTCAGATATTTGTTGTTTTCGCATTTGTAGCTCTACAGTATCCAGTACTTGGGCCCTTCTTTTCTGTGATACTTCCCGTCTTGTCTGAATGATTGTGGTGGAATTTCAGATTACCATGGCCTTCACCACCAATCAAACCAGGCTATTTTCTTGCTCCCAATATTGCTTTGTGCCACCCCAACATCCCTGTCCCACCCCACTCATGTCATTAGTTGGAGAGTCGCCCTGGCCTGTGCCAGTGAGATATTTCCCTCTCGTGGATGCTGGATTTCCCCTGCAGCGTGACTTGTGGCTCACAGCTCCACTGCTCACTTCTAAGCTGATGACACCGTGGAAATACCTCCCTCTGCAGGCTTGCTGACCGCTCCAACTGGCCCTCATTTCACTTGTTTTATTATCTGAGTAGTTTTCCTGAACTTAGTAATTCACCAATACTTATTAAGGGCTAAGTCTGAAGATGAACATAAGGAACTACGATGTTACAGGAGGACCCCTTTTTGATGCCATTAGGCCTCTGAGGCAAGGTATAACATCCAGAGATTAATCAGAGTCTTAAAACTTCAGGATATTTGGGTGTTCTTATATTTTCTGGCATTGCAGAGCAGGCTATGCCATAATTCAACAAGGTCAGCTTTCCTTGACACAATGCTAAGCAGTTCCTTTTACACAAGGGTTACTTAGTGTTTATTACGTTCAATTCCTTCCTTAATTTCCCCTAGTGTAGCTGAGGGCTGTCTGTCACCATAGCAACTCTCATACCCTAAGGGCTCATCTTTCCTCCTGGCCCCCTACAGGAGCAGCATCAGTCAGGCTGAAGTGACAGCACACACTCAGAGCACTCACTGTGTTCCATGCACTGTTCTGAACAGCTGACATAGAGTAACTCTGTTAATCCACTCGCAGCCTTATGAGGTAGATACTATTATTATCCCTATTTTAGAGATTAGGAAACTGACACACAGAGGAGTTAAGTAACTAGCCCAGAATCATGCAGCTGATTAGTGGCAGAGTAGGGATTTGAAACCAGTCTGCCTGCCTCCAGAATCCGTGTTCTTAACCTCTGCTGCTGCACAGCCTCTCAGTGTTTTGCATGCTTTTGGCCACTGTGGCTGTCTTGGCATCCAGTGTGACCCTTTCTGTCCATGTTCATCCTTTCTTTGATATCCAGCATCCTCAGACACAGAAGCTTAAGTTGCTAGATATTTGTTCACAGGTTAAGGAATCTCTTTAATTAATTGGTGGGTTGTAAACAAATCCAAATCTACACTAAGTAGCTAAGGTAAGAAAGCAAGCCCATGGAGAGGCTGGTGTTCTTTATAACTGGTCTTAATTCTGAGATCAGTCATCAGACAACCCGGAGAAGTGCCACCTGGAGATTGGGCCTTCCTGGCATGAGGCAGTGGGTTAAGTGTCTAACAGAGGTAAGTGGAAGTGCTAGAAAGACCATGAGTCAGTGGATTCTCCTCTAGGTTGGTGGGATGGGCCGGGAATAAGAACCTACAAAGGAGAGGTAACATGATGGGATTCTTTTCTTTGATGAAGCCATTTTGCAAGAGGTACTAAAGTTACATACTTCCTGACCTTTTTAGACCTGATCCTATTCTTTTTCTAGGCCAGAGAAATCTAACATTTGCATTTTCTATTTTTTTGTTCAGGTACTGAAACCAAGAACCTACAGTTACTGGTTCCAAAAACTGAGATATGTGATGAAGCTGAAAAACCCCTCATAATATCAGGAAGAATCCAGAAAGCTGACCCTCAAGGACCTGAATTAGGAGAAACCTGTGAAAAAGGAAACATGTTACAGAGACAGAGAATAAAGAAGGAAAAGAAAGATTTCAGACAAGTGACAGTGAATGACTGTCACTTACCTGAAAACTTCAAAGAAGAGGAAGACCAGAAATGTAAGAAATCTGGGGGAAAGTATAGCCTTAATTCTGGCACTGTTAAAAATCAGAAAATACAGCCTGGGCAAAAGCCTTTTACATGTAGTGTGTGTGGGAAAGGCTTTAGTCAGAGTGCAAACCTTGTTGTGCATCAGCGAATCCACACTGGGGAGAAACCCTTTGAATGTCACGAGTGTGGGAAGGCCTTCATTCAGAGTGCAAACCTCGTTGTACATCAGAGAATCCACACTGGACAGAAACCTTATGTTTGCTCAAAATGTGGGAAAGCCTTCACTCAGAGTTCAAATCTGACTGTACATCAAAAAATCCACTCCCTAGAAAAAACTTTCAAGTGCAGTGAATGTGAGAAAGCCTTTAGTTATAGCTCACAACTCGCTCGGCACCAGAAAGTCCACATTACGGAAAAATGCTATGAATGTAATGAGTGTGGGAAGACATTTACTCGGAGCTCAAACCTCATTGTCCACCAGAGGATCCACACTGGGGAGAAGCCCTTTGCCTGTAACGATTGTGGCAAAGCCTTTACCCAGAGTGCAAATCTTATTGTACATCAGCGAAGCCATACTGGTGAGAAGCCATATGAGTGTAAAGAGTGTGGGAAAGCCTTTAGTTGTTTTTCACACCTTATAGTGCACCAGCGAATTCACACTGCAGAGAAACCTTACGACTGCAGTGAATGTGGGAAAGCCTTCAGTCAGCTCTCTTGCCTTATTGTCCACCAGAGAATTCACAGTGGAGATCTTCCTTATGTGTGTAATGAGTGTGGGAAGGCCTTCACATGTAGCTCATACCTACTTATTCATCAGAGAATCCATAATGGGGAAAAACCTTACACGTGTAATGAGTGTGGCAAGGCCTTCAGGCAGCGGTCGAGCCTCACTGTGCACCAGAGAACCCACACCGGGGAGAAGCCCTACGAGTGTGAGAAGTGTGGTGCAGCTTTCATTTCTAACTCACACCTCATGCGACACCACAGAACCCATCTTGTTGAGTAGCAAGTAAAGGAAAAGGAAGACCTCCAGTGTTGGTCATGACTTATTGTCCCCCAAATTAGACACCTCTTTGCTGTTTTCTTCCTTTGGGAAAACAAGGCCTATGTCCTTAAAAGTTCCAGTTTTCAGAAATACAGCACAAAACACAAGACAAGCATTTCAAAGGCTAATTTAAAGAAAATGAAAACTAAGCACCTAAAGGCAAGGACTTTGTTTTACCTGTATCCTCAGCAGTATGTTTTCTGAAATGGAATGTGGCTTTCTTAGGAGTGAGTTATAAAAAGCTAAGTGATAAAGATACTATTTGAGGAAAGTTCTATTTTGCTTAATTTTGTTTTTTAAAACTCTGGTAATTGCTTGAGCAACAGGCAGGTTATCTGCCTGGTTGAATTCTGGAGCTTTGAACCCTGTCTTTTAGTATTTTGGTAACTAGTTAAGGAAACCACTTGGGGTAGCAATTCAATGACAACTTGCCTATGAACATTAATAAATTGCTTTCCCTTCCCTAGAAATTTTTAAAAAGCCAATGAAAACAAAAAAACAATTAACTGTCTACTGCTCCTAAAATGGACAGAAATAGGAAATGGCCTTTTTCCTTATTGTCTATACCTCCTGAACCTTGGTATTGTAAAGCCCCGGGGACCTCTGATGAGTCTGTTCTGACCATTCCCTAGCCTGCATGGCCAAGCACTCAAGGATTGATGGAGACACCACACACCAGCTATATTGATTTGCTAAGATTGACAACTCTCCAAACAACTCAACCCCCTAATTCCTATAACATTCCATTTGGGTGAGATGCAACTAACAGCCCTTTCCTGGATAGAGGAGTCAAAGAATAAAGCTTGCCTAGAGGCATGCCCAAGTTGTCTCTGCTCTCATTCTGCTCAAGCCCAGCCAGGGGTCTCAGTTTGGGTGTCATTCTCAAATTCTGCATGGTATTTAGTAGAAAAAGGGGAGCTCTTCTAATTTTGAGAGGACCAAAGAGGGAAATGAAAGGAGAGGGAGGAGGTGGAATGGGATTCCTAAGGTCTTAATTTGGTTTTTTGAGAAGTTCAGAGGTACAGGAATATGAAAACTTTTAGAACAATGAAGACACTGGCTAAGGTAAGATATCTTTGTTACCATTGAGCCTTTACTCCTGCAAAAATGATTTATAAAACTATGCAATAGGCCGGGCGCGGTGGCTCACGCCTGTAATCCTAGCTCTCTGGGAGGCCGAGGTGGGCGGATTGTTTGAGTTCAGGAGTTCGAAACCAGCCTGAGCAAGAGCGAGACTCCGTCTCTACTAAAAATAGAAAGAAATTGATCGGACAACTAAAAATATATAGAAAAAATTAGCCGGGCATGGTGGCGCATGTCTGTAGTCCCAGCTACTCGGGAGGCTGAGGCAGTAGGATTGCTTGAGCCCAAGAGTTTGAGGTTGCTGTGAGCTAGGCTGACGCCACGGCACTCTACTCCAGGCAATGGAGTGAGACTCTTGTCTCAAAAAAAAAAAAAACTATGCAATAGGAAGAGATATGTAATAATATTGCCTTGTTATTTATATAGAGCTTTTATTCTTTGTTGCATACCATCATGTATCAGATCATGATACCTGGCACTTACCTTATGCTTTCACATAGGTCATTACCTTGATCCTTATGACACTGAAAGAGGTGTTTGCCCATTTACCTGAGAGTGGTCATTTAGCACAAGGCCAGGTAACAAGTGACAGAGCTTATATCCAAATCCAGGACCTAAATCCAGGTTCTTTTTGTGCTGCCGTGCTATTCACCTACCTACCTGTAATCCCCACCCAGACTTGGGGGAGCCTGAGAAAGGGGTATGTAGTTCCATTTTCAGATGAGGAAGCTGAGGTGACAGATTTTGAGGTGTGCCTTAGGCATGGTGACCAGAAAGCAGCAAACCTAAGACTGGAATTTGGGTCTCCTGATTTCTGGGTCTATCCCTCCACCCCATTTCTATGCCTCTGAGCAAGCAAGAGCGTTTATCGTAAAAGCTGACCCTGGTGATAAGAGACTGGTGTAACTCTCGTGAAGAAGTCCCATGTTTTTATTCCATTTCTGTAAGACTACATATTGATCACAATGTTTTCTAGTTTACAGAGCACTTTCACTTACAGAAGGCATACACAAGAAAGATTATTAATTTTCCTCTTTTCCCCCTTTAGCCAGTCTATTGTCAAAGCATATGCAGCTTCTTTTCCTGGTTTCACTCTAAATCATAGGCACACAAATACAGGAAATCAGAAGGGTTCCAAAGTAGGATCAAATACTCGTGCCCTCACTGACCC
>NW_012133857.1:8371473-8424548 GCF_000956105.1 Propithecus coquereli | reverse complement strand
CTCCAGGGATTAGGGGGATGGGGAGGGTAAACGCGCAACTAAAGGACACGGGGAGCATTGTAGGGGGGAAGGGCATGCCTTTAACCCTAGCTCAGGTGAGGCAAAGACATAAAATGTAACCATAATGTTTGTACCCTCATAATACCCTGAAATAAAAAAAAAAAAAAGGTTTTTTCCCTGTGTGATCAGGAAGCTCAGAACAGTAGGTCTGAAGATTTGAGATAACTCTGTGACCTTGACCCACCAAGAGACCAAAAGTATACTCCCCTGAAAGATCATAGTAGCTGGGATTTGTGACCTTTAAGCCAGTTAAACTTTTCGCTTCACATCATGTATTCATCCTCCTACTTGAATAATGAGTCATAGATGATTGTGATTTCCTAATTAAAGATTTCCATTCATAGGTAGTTCAGAAAAGCTACCCAGGTGATTCTAATGCAAAGATAGGTTTGGGGATCACTGACCTAACCTTGCAGTAAAGCAGTGGTTTTAAACCTTGGTTTCGTGTTAGAATCACCTGGGACACTTAAAAATTTCCATTCCTAGGCCTCAGTACTTTTTGAAACTCGAGGGGATTGTAATGTGCAGGCAAGGTTATGAGTCACTGCAAGTCAGGTGAAGTCTGCAAACAAAATGTGAGTGATCGAAGGTGGACGGGGCTCCAGTATAAGGATTTGTATGTGCATGTTTCATCAAAACAGGACACTTAATCTACGTTGGCTAGACTGATGTCCTTCAGTGCCCCTGACAACCCTTAGATGTTAGGGTTCTGTGACCTAACTTACCTTGTTTGTATTTCAGTGAGCATACCAAACATTTTATTTATATGAGCAAACCAAGTTTTACATAACATGCTTTTATGTATGTGTTATGACTTTTTACATTTCTACTTATACTTCATCTCCAAATCTGGGTTTCCACAAACCAGTACCCAGGTTCAGGACCTCTGATCCTGCATAAATCACGTGAGGCAAGTGGACGACTTGACAGATCAGATCCTCCCCAGCTAATGACAGTTCTCTCTCCCGGTTCAATTCTAGCCCTCAAAATAAATCACAGCCCACTGTTTTCTTCATGACTTCTAATATGGAGGAGTGGCCGCCCTTTTTCAGAGTTGGCTGTTGTTTTGGGCCATCTCCCATTTCCCTTGGCTGGTCTTGCTAGGAGTAGTTGGGAACTGCAAAACCCCACTTTCCTAAGTTGCTAAGAGCTGTCAGACATAGCCATCAGACAAAGAGCTCTGTGCCAGGCCTAGTGATTGACAGTAAGAGTAAGGGCCAGGAAATCTGCCCTCGTCTTCAAATGAGATCAACAGATAAGTATTTAAGTGGAGCACAGTGATGCAGAACTGATAATCACGTACAGTTGCTTTGGGAGCACAGGACATCATCAGCCCCAAACACACACACACACACACACACACACACACACACAGATGCCTGCCATCTTAAGTTCTTACTCTTAAACACGAGTAGCCATGAATTCCTCCAGACTCAAGAAGTGGTAACTTTGGGCAAAGCTAATTCTTCCTCTGTGCTCTGGGTCCCCTCCCTCCCTAACCCAGGCAGTTGTCTCTCTCTCACTTCTGTCAGTTCTCCACTTGCCCCTCCATTCGGTGTGCTTTACCTTTCTGGGGTTGCAGCCCCTTTGAGAATGTGATGGAGATTGTGGATCCTCTCCCTGAAAAATATGCATTGCACATTTAATTTTTGGGCTCTTTGGGGAGGTCATGCAGGCTACCTGAAGCCAATGCATGGATCCTCTAGGGCCTAAAGTCTCACCTGAGGATGCACTACATAATCAACAGTGATATTTTTTAAAAATGAAGTCAGACTATGGAATCTCTAAGAATGTTGCCTAGACACATAACCTTTTAAATTTTGCTTCTCCTGGATTCTCTCTCACCAGATGATGGCATTATTCCCACTACCTGGGAGGCATTTCTGGCTTCATAAGCATCATTATGAAAAGATTATGTGTTCTCTTTGTGGCAAACATCGTGGTAGATTCTGGAGTGCCAGAGCAAGCAAGGTCTACTAACCCTATTCTCATGTCTGTCATGGCAAAAATGTCTGGATCCCCTAACGTGATTTACCAAGCTCTTCATGATCTCTTTCCAGCCTCAACTCTTCACTTTCCATGCACCTTTTACTGCTGCCTAGAGGCACGTGCATACCTTTGCTCACACCTTCAATGCCTATAGTACCTCACCACCACTGCCCACCCCTCTACTTTCCTAGCCCTTGGATTCTTTTGAGATTTGGTTCAAGTCCCATCCATGGGAAACCTCTGACTGCCCTATGTCTGGGACTACTGAAAAGTATGTTTAGATGTATACAAGAGCATGATATGCCATGTGTCCAGAGTTTTACTTTATGCTTTAAAGTGAAAAAAATCTGAATTAAATTGTGTATATAATACAGTTTTCATATAATGTTTCTGTTTCATGTCGTGTATACTATTAAAAAGTATATAGATAAGTTTCCTGAAGGAGATAAAATATAAGTGGTTAAATGACTTGTTCACAGCCATATAGATGGTAAATTCCAGAACTTAAACTCAAACCCATGTCCTCTGGGTAATAGAATTGTGGGTGATTAAAAGAGTTTTTTGTTTATTTTTTAGTAATTTTCATATTTTCTATAAGGAGCAAAAATTCTATAATCAAATGATTATTATACTTACATATGTGATTTTACTGTATTAACTATAACAGTATCTCAGTTCCCCATTTTGTAAGATGTTGGATGCACCTTCCCTTCCTTTCTCCCCTTTTTCACCTCCCTGTCTCTGACATTGTTAAGTCTGATAATTCTTAAATTCTATCCTGTAACCAGTTAGTCTTTTATTGAATCATTGTGAAAGCTGAAAATAAACAGGGTGAACATTAGTATGACCATATGAATATTATTCACCACAGATCTTAGCTTTCTCTGTTTAATTTTAATTTTTTTTTTTTTGAGACACCAGGCTAGAGTGCCGTGGCGTCAGCCTAGCTCACAGCAACCTCAAACTCCTGGGCTCAAGCGATCCTCCTGCCTCAGCCTCCCGAGTAGCTGGGACCACAGGCATGGGCCACCATGCCCGGCTAATTTTTTCTACATATTTTTAGTTGTCCAATTAATTTCTTTCTATTTTTAGTAGAGACGGGGTCTCGCTCTTGCTCAGGCTGGTCTCGAACTCCTGAGCTCAAACAATCCGCCTGTCTCGGCCTCCCAGAGAGCTAGGATTACACGCGTGAGCCACCGCGCCCGGCCAGCTTTCTCTGTTTATATTTCCTTTTTAGAACAGCTTTTTGTTTTTACTGAAGTTTCTAGTTGCCTTTCTTTTCACCTTGTACTGGTTGCTTTTAGCACACCCTTAATCGTTTTCAAATTCTCCATCCAGTTAGATACTCTGTTAAGTCCCCTTCTTTTTCCCTACGTATTCTCCTTCCAGGGACTTTCATCCTCCTGTACTAGTCTGTCTTTGATGCCCTTTCTGCCTACCATTCTGTTATACTGGGCTTCGTTGCTTCCTGAATTCCATATCATCCTCTTTCTTTACTTCCTCATTTTACTGCTGCACGTCTTCAAGTCATTTGCCAGGAAAGAGTACATGTAAGGCAAGATTGTTGAGTGCTTATACATCTTTCTCTGACCTCACACTTGATGGGCGGTTTGACTGGCTCTAGAATTGTAGGTTGAAAAATTTCCCCAGAAGGTCGTAGCCATTGCTTCAGTGACTTACAGGATCTGCTGTTGGTAATGAGATGTGATTCCAGTCTGACTTTTATTTCTTTGTCAGTCAGTAAATAGTATTTACATTATAGTGATCTCTTTTCCTACCTCTACATGTGGAAGCCCTTAAAGTCTCCTCTCTATCCTTGGTGTGTTCAGTTCCCTACTACACTCAGTGGAACTTTTCAATGTAGAGACTCAGATACTTCTACTCTTGCAAATGTTCTTGTTATTTCTTTGACAATTCCCATGTCCCATATATTTTTGTTTTTCTGTTTTTACTTTTTCTTAAATTTCTGCCAATCAAATGTTGGACCATTTAGATTGATCCTACACTGCTTTCTTTATTTCCATTCCTTGTCTTGTGCCACTTCAGGGAGAGTACTTTGATTATTTTCTAACGAACTTATTTTAACAGTAACTAGTTTAATTTCTAAGAGGCCTTTCTTAAAAGTCTCTTCTGTCACATGAATTATCTCACTCCCTTCATGCCCCTGCCTCTGGGTCCTTTTTCTGTTTATTTCCTTTACTCTCATTAGACACTTTCCTCAAATATGTTGTGATTCTTCCTGATACACACACATACACATACACTTATATATGGGTGTGTATCAGTTAAAAGCCCATTGAGACCTCTGTGTGTGGGAGTGCAATTTGTCCACTCAAAGGCTTCCTTATAGAGTGATTGGTAGAGAGCAAGCTATTTCCCTGGGGACCTCTAAAAGCCAGAATGCAGAATCTGTTGCCTGGGGCTCTTACATTTCTTTAGTAAAAAACCCTCTGATATTTTTGTCTGGGGTTTGGATGCTGTTAAGTGCTTCTCTGGAAGTGGGAGAGAAGGGATTCAAGTGTTTTTACAGACTTTCAGTTGATGCCCCTATTTTTAGCCTCGCTTCTGCCTCTCACCCTTCATTGTACCTGGGATTTCTAAGCCCCAAGTCTGTGGGGTTTGGCAGGGTACATCAGCTACCTCCTTTCATTGTATCACCCTCAGCAAGTGTCCCAAGCTATTACTCCCTCCACCCAATTCTCAGTCACCATGTCACCCATTTCCATCTTCTAAAAATTTGTTCTCTTTTTCCCATCATTGTTATTTACCCTTTGATGCCACTTAGAAAGCTATCTTTAAAATGAATATTTGGACAATGATTTATATCCATGTCAATGTTACTTTACAAAAAATAAGTGACTAACAATAAGGGAATGATTAAATAAATTATGATATAGAATATTATGCAACCCCTAAAAATCATAATTGAAAGAGGAATGAATATTAAATGAATAATGCAAAGTACAAAATAAAACAGTGTGTACAGAGAGCCCAGTTTTCTAAAATGTACATGCATAGAACAGACTGGAAGGAAATAAATTGAGTGTTAAAAGTTAAATTTTAACAGTTAAGCGGTTAAATTTTTCTGCATTGCGTACATTTTCTACAATGAGCCTGAATTTTATAATCACAAAAGGGAAAGTTAATAAAAGAGAAAGGTCATGGTTTGTGTAGAGTGGTGAGACTTTCTTGTGGAGTGTGGGCTGGGTAGTGGGGAGCAACCAAATAAGCGTCTGGAGGAATAGGGTGAAGGAGTTCGGTTTGTGACATTGCTGTGGCTGGAGTATGGAGGCTTAGCCTAGTGAGGGAGAAGGGAATCCTGAAGACCATGTTTGGCAGCTTTTATCACAGTCTGAGAGAGACCATGTGATTCTGACATCTGGCTACTGGCAGGGGGCCAGAAGGGAAGGGACAGAAGTTATGTTTAGAAGATAAAATGAACAGATGTTAAGGGACACAGACGATCAAGCAGCAAATTACCAAGCCAGAAGCCTGGGCCTCTGCACTCTGGTGAGACCTGTGATGGGACAAATGGGCCAGCCTGGTTACCTTGTGCCTCCCTGGAACTGCCCTGCGTTCATGGCGGCTAATGCCTCTCTGGTGTTGGGGAGGAGTGGGGGCAAAGGGGGGACAGAGAAGGCAACCCTAGCAAGCTAGCTGGCTATCCCAGGCCACCTCGATATGGACCAGGTTCCCCACTTGTGCCATGTGTGATTTTCCTGGATGTCTGTGATCTCATTGGTATTTTTCCTCCAAGGACTTGGGTTCCCTCAAGGCAAGTCCACCTCCTGGACCAATAGCAAGATTTTAATCATCACCACTGTTGAGAGATTCCTATGTGCCAGGCACCATACTAAACGCCAAATGTGTTTTATCTCATTTAATCCTCACCTGAGTAGGGAAATTCTCTTATTATCCTCATTTTCAAAGCTAGTAATCACAGACAGGGTTTGAAAAACTCTGATGCCAAAGCCTGTGCCCCTTTCTTCCAGCTGCTTTCTCAGTGCACCTCCAGGGGCACCTCTTCTCATCTAGTAGTTAAATTGATGGAACAAAGATGGAACAGTGGCTCATCATTGTTGAGCCACTGTTCCATCTCATCTTCGTTAAATTGAAAGAGCAGTGCTTGCCTGTGGTAAAGAGGTCAATGGTACAAAAGCATGCAAAGAAAAGTTAAGACTCCCCCACCATGATCCAGACGACCAGTCTCCTACCCCAGAGGTAAGCATTGTTAAATTTCTTGAATATCCTTCCGGAGATAGTCCATATGTTTACAATCTTATGTATACCCACTTTTAAAAAAACAAATGGGAGCTTAGGATACACACTGTCTGTACCTTGCTTTTTTCATTTAGTGTGTCCTGGAGATGGTTCTATATTAGCCTGTAAGATCTACCTCATTGTTTTTTTCCACTACTGTGTGATATTCCATTGTATGAATGTACCATACTTCATATATCGAGTGCCCTGTTGGTGGACCTATAGTTTCTTTTTTTTTATCTTTTGCTGTTACAAACAATGCTGTGCTGAATATCCCTGCATACTGTACTTAGTATGTGTGCTACTTTATCTGCAGGGTAAATTGATAAAATCAAAGGGTAGGTGCATTTAATATTTTGATAGAAATTGGAAATGCAATTCCCAGTATGTGTATGAAAATGCCCATTCCCCTGAATCTTCTATGAAATTATTTTCTCTTTTCTGATCTCATAAATAAAAAATCTCTCATGTTTTAACTTGCGTTCAGTTATGAGCAAAACTAGATATTGTATCCCATGTTTAAAAGCCATATGTATTTCTTTTCTATGAATTTCTTACTCATGTTCTTTAGGGGTATTTCTGTGGATCCTTTTTAAAATCCATTTGTACAAATTCTCTATAAAGAAATTTTGCTTATCTGCCATATGTGTTGCAAATATTTTCCCCAGTTTATTGTCTTACTACTTTAACTTTTGCTGTTTGGATATTTAAGATTTAATGTCAAATCAAGAACTTCCCCTTTTTAAAATGATACGTTTTCCCATGATTTCTAGCCCTTTGAGATGGGTGCATCTGAAATTCATTGTGGAGGAAGGACTGAGTTGCGTCTGGGCCTGCCTTTCACCGCTTTCCTCGGGGATCCAGCTGGGGAAACCAGGCTGGAGAACCACAAAGGTGAAGACACTCCCAACTTCCTAGAGCTGCCAGGCAAGAAGCTTGCAGCAGAAGCCTTCTGCCCCAGCCAGGTTTACTGAGCAGCAGGTGGATGCAGAGGGTGAAGGGTTGGGTTGGGGGCAACATCCAGGCTCCACGGGGTGAGCCTGGTGGGGAGCAGCCTGAGCGAGGGAGAACTGGAGGGGCAGGCCTGAGGGGAAGGGCTTGTTGGAGATGGAGGAGGCTGCAATATGGAGGCTGGGGACTGGAAGGGGTATGTCAGGAGGGGAAGAAGAAGGGCTATAGCTTCAGGCCTTGGAGGGGAGGGAGGAGGCTGCAACTGGGGGCAGGGGTAGGGGCTAGTTTGGGGACAGCAGTGGTAGAATCAGGAATGGGCAAGGGGAAGAGTGAGACATGAAGGCAGCCATCAGGAGTGGAGGTTGGGAGTTGGGAGGTCAGAGTCAGATGTGGTGGCTTGGAGAAAGAGGGGCCCAGTCCAGGGGAAGGGCCAGGGAGGAAAAGGTCATCTTCCTCCAGGACCCGGGGTCCTGGTGCTGCCCCACTGCTTTCTCTGGCCTTGGGTGTGCAGAGCATGAACCCAGCCATACTGCTGAGGGCAGGTGAGGAAGAGAGCATTCTAGGCCCCTCACTTACCTCCAGCCCAGGACAAATCCCTAACCTCTCTGAACATCAGTCCTCTCTTGCCTGCCTTGGCCCCCAGCATGAGGCTGGCATAAAATGAGGGCTGTGAAATGGCTTTGTAACCTTTGAAGGGCTGCCTGGTTGCACAGTTCTTCCATTTCCTGCTGGAGGTCAGGGTAATCATGGATAAAAGAAAACCAAGCCTTACTCAACTGGGAATACATTTTAACTCTCACAGTTTGACATGGGGTGCCCTTCCCCTGACTGCCTTACACATGGACCTAGACGTCATTGGAAGGAGCTGTTGAGCCACTGTTTCCAAACCTTGTACTTTTATAGCCTTGTCCTGTGGCAGAAGCTTACAGAATAATAGGCAGAGGCCTTGACTGAGGAGGGGACATGAAACAATTTGGGGAGGAGAGATGTGAAGTCGTGACTCAGGTCCCAAGAGGTATAATCTGTTTAGAATAGAGTTTAAGGGGCCACTGTGCTGAGGAAAGGAGCCAGATAGTTCTGTGACCCCATTGGCCAGAAGAAGCCATGAGGGGATGTCTCAGAAAGAAAGAGGCTTTGGCAGGTCTGGACAATTCCTGATACCTCCACCCAAGCCCTTCCTGAGGAAGGAGCAGGATGAATGATATCTGGTCCCAGATAGCTGTGGGGGCTGGAGTGTTTTCAGAGGCTGGGGTGGGCTAGAATGCTTTTCCTTCCTTCCACCTTACTGGCACTGCTAGGCCTTTGGAACACTAGGTGCCCACTGTCATGAGTTACATTCACAGGGGGCCTGTTCCCAAGGCGGCCCTGCCTCCTCAAGGAACTGATGACCCTCCTGGGATGGGCCAGGTCTCTGGCAAACAGTATTTACTGTCCCTTCAGGTGACACTCAATGAGCCCAAAGAATCCACCATCAGGAACACATCCGGGCTTCCTCTCCTCTATCACTTGGGGTCGAATGACAATGAGATGCACACAAATGAGGGTGAGCCCTGTGAACCTGAAGGAGGAAGAGCCCCAGCCAGATGTGCACTAATACTAAGATTTCTGGGCCCCAAAGGAGGCAAGACAGAAATATATTTCACTTCTTGGCAGATAGGAGGGCAGGGACTGTGCCAATCAGCATTGTGCCTGCACAGAGACTAGCACAAGTGCACAAGGTTAAGAATGCTGCAGGGCATGATAGATTCAGCTGTTGCCCTGGTGAAACTCACGGCCTAGTTGGGAAGATAAGATGGACACATGGGAAAGAGAAAACTAATTTACCAGAAAATATGAGATCATTGCCAAAGAAATGAGGATGGATGGCAGAGATGGTTGAGGACAGAGGAGGGGCAGTCATTGAGAGCTATGGGAGGGATGGAGGAAGGCTTCTGGAGGGGATATGACCTCTGCCAGGCCTGGATGGATGGGTGGATGGATGGATGGGTGGAGGAACAGGTGGGAGGATGGATGGGTGGATGAGAAGTTTGGGTAACTAGGAGTACAAGGATTGGGTGTTCCAGGCCATGCATAAGATCAGAGGAAAGACACAGAGACAGGAAATATTTGTTGAGGAGCGTGAGTATGAACAGAAAGCTTAGGGAAGCCAAGAATGGGGTTGAGGGATGGGAGATAAGACCACACTGGATCTGCTCATTTGTGGATTGAAAAACAACATCAACAACAAAAAAAAGTAAAAAATAAAAAAGACCAAACTGGGCCCAACTAGAGTGGACAGTGGCCATCTCTGCCCTGGGTACAGTACTCCACTAACTGGCATTTCCACACTCCCCCACATCTTCAGCCCTCTTGGAAGCAAAAGCCTGATCTCTCTCTCCTGAATCTCCTAGAACAGGATTTTTCCTGCTCTATTTCCTATAGCTTTTCAGGAGAAAGGGACCTGCATGTGTCCTTCCCCATGCTTTGGAAGGTTGGCTTGCCCTGTTTCACTGTGCTCGTGCTTCTGCTTCCTGCCTGGACTGAGCTCGTGGATTGTGAACCTCTCTCTCCACTGCCAAACCCAGCACCGGGCCTTGGCCGCAGCAGGCCTCCCCACCCTTCCCTCTAGGCAGTGCCCTTGTTCTCCCCTTCTCCACTTTACCTGATGGAGCCCTAAATTCTTTCTCAAGAGTGGTGAGTTTTCATCCTGCCTCTCCCCAGGCAGGAAGAGGACTTGATCAAGCTTTGTAAGTCCCAGGACCCCACTATCCACAGCCCAGCCCTCTGTAACCACCACTTGCTGCCTTGGCTAGTTTCCAAGGCGCCTCTTCTTTCCCCTCTCAGCTTGGTAGTCTTCACATGTGTAGGCATTGCTTTCCTTGGACAAATGTTTGGTGAATTGCCATCTATAGCTTTTTCCCAGACTACATACTGTCCTTTTCTGCCTGTTTTTCCTGTTTTTTTTTTTTTCTCTGCACGTGCTCTGAAGCCATGGTGCACATACAGAAAGATTGTGAAGTAAGTCTGCTGCTCCCCACCCTGATGTTTCAGGAAGCTCACTGGTGTCACAGTCAGCTTCCTGGGACCTCTCTCTGATCCTTACTCACTCTTGCCACAGGACAAAAAGGGATTCGATTTGATTGTTGAGTTTCCTTTTCTCTTCCCTCCTCTTCAGGTCTGTGTTCCTGTTCCAATTTCAACAACTGATTAGTCGATTCCTCGGGAATCACCTCTAGGAGCCCTTCAATGTCATCCTCACCCACACCCAGGTTAAAGTTGTTTGCCATCTCAACCACAGCCCTGTTGATTTTTGCAACCTCTTTGTCCTTGGAAAATCCTTTGAAGCCATGGATGAACCTCCTGAGTGTCTTCTTCCAGATGCCATTCGCACTCCTTGGTGACATCACCCCAAGCCCAAGCAAAGTTATTGATGCAGTTATAGATGTTATAATCCTTCCAGAATTGCATTGGGGTCTTAGTGTCTTCCTCAGTTGCAGCAGTAGCCTGGGCAAAAGTCCTCCTCAGATAATAGGGCTTAAAACTGCTGTAACTCCTTGATCCATTGGTTGGAACAATGAGGTGGTATTTAGAGAGAGAAATGCCACTTTGATATTGGGATGAAGATCGTCAATAAAAGGAGGTGTAGGGACCGTCCCTGGGCAAAATTGGCTTAAGCCCAGAGTCAGCGAAACTGGGTGTGCTCTCCTTGGCGCCAGTGGTCAATAGGCCTGGGCACGGCCTGTTGACCAAACAGAACTATTCCTCATGACAGATAGCTTTATGACAGATAACCAAGCGACTGGGGTCTTGCAAACAAGCCAAGACGTCTCATTGTCCTGCATACGGTAATGAGATAAAGAAGTTAAGATGCAAACGTCTGCTTCCCTTAAGCAATCGTCTGGAAGGAATGAAAATATATTTTCCTCAGGGCACCCAAGGTAGTCACGTGCCAGGAAGTGGCTGCTGGACAGAGAAAAGTATAAGAATAAAGCAACTGGTGCAATCGTGCACTGCAGTCTTGTACGTCTTGTGTGTGTCTGTGTGTTTCTTTCTGTGTCCATCTCCTGTTCTGCAATCCGGGCTGCGACAGGAGCATTGTAGGAACATTATCAAAAATAAGCAAAATCTTGAAAGGTATGCTATTCTCAAACAGTACTTCTCCATTTCATTGGCAGAGCAATTCAGGAGGGCATCTTGGAAGAGGAGCTGTGTCATCCGTGACTGCCTATTGCTCCCATACTGCACTGGCAGAGTGTGTTGATTGACATGCTTGAAGCCCTGGATTCACACTGTGCCAGATCACAAAGGGATTCCATTTGTAGCCTGCAACATTGCCCTCAAGCAAGACTGTTAGCCAGGCATGGTGGCTCACGCCTCTAATCCTAGCACTCTGGGAGGCCGAGACAGGTGGGTTGTTTGAGCTCAGGAGTTCGAGACCAGCCTGAGCAAGAGTGAAACCCCATCTCTACTAAAAAAATGGAAAGAAATTAGCTGGACAACTAAAAATATATATATGAAAAAAGTTAGCCAGGCATGGTGGCACATGCCTGTAGTCCCAGCTACTCAGGAGGCTGAGGCAGAACGGTTGCTTGAGCCCAGGAGTTTGAAGTTGCTGTGAGCTAGGCTGACGCCACAGCACTCTAGCCTGGGCAACAGAGTGAGACTCTATCCCCGCCCCCCCCCAAAAAGACTGTTATCCTGTCCTTAAAAGCCTTGAAGCCTGGCGTTGACTTGGTCTCCTTATGGATAGAAGTCCTTTCAAGCATCCTAGGCTTTCAGGCCTAGGTTTGATATCCCCTCAAGTAAGCAAATCCTGAGTTTATTTATTTTCCAGCCAAGGAAACACACACTAGTAAAGAAATTCTCTGAGTAGTTTCCTGAGAGATTTTCCGTGTTAGGTTCATGGTGGAGGTTCATGGTGGTTATGCTAATTAAGAATTGAAGCTTGCAGCCTAGATAGGGCTGAATGAGCCCATAAATGTATATATGATTGGTTGAAACAGATCCCATTGTTCATTGGTCAGAAAAAATCTTCATGGAGGTAGGTGAATATCTGGACTGGTGAACTGCAGTTGCTCAAATTTCCTAGTCATTCATCAGCTTTGACAGGAAGATGATCGAAACTTACGGTTGTTTATCAGCTTCCATTGCAGTGAAACACAGCAGTC
Organism: Propithecus coquereli; assembly: GCF_000956105.1. Taxonomy (NCBI): domain Eukaryota; kingdom Metazoa; phylum Chordata; class Mammalia; order Primates; family Indriidae; genus Propithecus; species Propithecus coquereli. The sequence goes on along the minus strand of NW_012133857.1, from coordinate 8,412,141 downwards.
AGTATTGTGTTAACATGCCGTAGGTAGGTGCTATTGCAAATGGAAAGTTTAGAGAATATTTGGGTCTTTGAGAAATAGAAAGCCCAACTCAAAATGGCTTAATCAATAAGGAAATGTTTTGGCATGGGTAACTGGGTAACCAAAGGTGGGGTGGGCTTCAGGGTTAACTCAGGGTAGTAACTCTGACTCTGTTTCACTTTGAATTCCTTGCTCTTCCCTCGTCTGTGTATTGGCTTCATCCCCAGGCAGAGATCAAGATGACTATGGTGTTCTGGTTCTTACAGCCACTCACAACTTTGTTCTCCACAAAGAGAGAACTGCTTCTGGATGCTTACTCAGAATGCTAAAGCCTCCTTTCTCTCTCCATAGCCTAAAATTGGTCATATGTCCTGGATAGATTACAAATATGGCTATACATTCTTCCCACCTCTGCATGCACTCATGCAACATGACTTGCAGGCCTTCCCATTAAGTGGTAGAGTCTGTTTCTCTACTCTCTGAACATGTGAGTTGTTTTGGCCAGTGAAATATTAGCAAACTTGATGCAAGTGGAAGGCTTAAAGAATGTTTACACATTAGGGCTTGCCCTCCTCTGCTGCTCTTTGGAACTCTAAGGCTACGATGGTGAGAAGCCAATGATAGATTGCTGGAGTATGAGAGACCATGTGGAGTACAAACAAGGCATTCCAGCCAAGCCACTGCCTTCCCTACCCACAACCAGCCTGCCAGTGACAGGACACATGAGTTAGGCCACCCCATCCGAAACCCACCCTGAGCTAGCCAGATAGAAAAACCACTTAGATGATCCATAGAATTATGAGTAATAATAAATGTTTGTCATTTGAAGCCACTAAGTTTTGGAGTGGTTTGTTAAGAAGCAAAAGCTAACTGATATATGCACATTCCTGAGGCAGTCACAGGCAAGGGGAATTATATTACTCTTAAGTGAATCAAGAGATCCCTTTGGAATTGAGATTAGGGTCTGTTTTCATGATATCCATGATTGTATGGAAGAGGAGTGGATACCTAAACAAAACCAAGTTTTAACAGAAGTAAAAGGTAAGAAAATGCATGCCGAGTTTAGCAACTAAAAATGTCTACTAAGTACTCTATATCAAGCTTTGTGTTGTTTCTCTGTATAAGAAGGAAACCAAGTTACCATTAGAAGTACCACCCATAGGAAGCAGCATATATCTCTGTGCAGCGAGCGTGTGATGTAGCATGATTTGGGAGAGCAGCTGAGTTATCAAAACTTGAATTTCACTATAGCGGGGTGGGGGTGGGGGTTGGCAAACTTTTTCTGTTTTCCAGAGAGTAAATATTGTAGGTTTTGTGAGCCATGTGATCTCTGTCACAACTACTGAACTCTGCTGTTGTAGTGTGGAAGCAGCCACACACAGAAGGTAAATGAATGGGCATAGCTGTGTTTCAGTAAAACTTTATTTTAAAAAACAAGCAATGGGCCATATGTGGCCTATAAGGCATAGTTTGCCAACCTTCAACTGGAGAAGCCACATAGAATGCTGTATACAGTGTGTATTTCATGTGATCAGGTGTCACTCAAAGTACACATTTATATTGTGTATTTCATATAGTTTTGTTGGATAGGAAAACTGAGTTACCACCAGTTCTATTTCCTGGAGAAAAGTAATAATACAGTGTTGTGTATGGGATATGGGAAGACAGGAGTGTTAATAGTTGCTTGTTTTTCAAAGATAAACGTACAACTCTGCTTTCTAACATAGCCCTCTAAGGGGAATAAAGTTAGGTGTATCTCTGGCTCATGTAGAATAGCGACAGATATCTTCGTGGATTATGTAGTTCTCACAACTTTCATGAGATGAATGCTGAGTTATCAAGAATGATATTTCACCTAGAAAAGTAATATTCTCTGTGCAGTGCTTGATTGCCCACAAAAGTAGATCAAACATATTTTTAGGGTATAAGCAAAGCATGAGCCCAAAAAAAAAGAAAAGAATTTAAAAGATTTTAATATTTCAAAAAAAATTCATTGAAGTAGTTAGGATAAAATACAAAACTTGATTGAATTCCTTAAATTTATGGTTATTATTTTTAAAATTGTGTCTTGAGGTTGGAGTGGCTCAGTATATCTTTTAATCCTTAGAGCCTCAAAAAATCTTAATCTAGCACTGACTATATATACTATGTTAACTTCTTGGAGAAGAGAGCTGAGTTACCAGCAAGGATTGATCACTTAGATGAATAATGTGTATTTCTAAACTGTGTTTTCTTGATTGTTATTAGGATTCTTCAAAAAAACCAACCAACCAACCAGTGTTTTCTTCATGTAACCTAATTTGGTGAAAAACTGTTTCCAGTAGTTATACCTCAAAGAAAAGGGAAATTCACCTCTGTGGACTTTGTATTTCCTATAATCTGGCTGGATTGAGAAGATGAATTACTAGCAGTAGATTGTACTTTTTCATATGTTCTTCTTGGAGAGGTGAGTCAGCTGGGAAAGCATTTGTTTGCATGCAACAAAAACCAGCTAAGGTGGATGCTCCAAAGATTGTTTATTTTTTTAATCATTTAGCAAGGTGTCTAGGGGAGGCAGTCCAGGGCTGGTATAGTAGTCCCAGAACCAGGCTCCTTCTTTGCTCTAGTCATACCATCCTTATGTGGTCAGCATCTTTGTGTTTGACACCTCATGTTACAAGATGGCTGCTACATCACCAGCCTCATCACTGTGGTCTAGAAAGGGAGAAGGAGGAAATGCGAAGGACAAAAAGGATTTTCCAACTAAGCCTGTTCTTTTAATTTAGGAACACAGCAGCATTCCTGGAAGCCTCATCTATAAGCTCTAGGCCAGAGCTGTATCACATGGCCAACCTTAGCCACAAATGAACTTAAGAAATCTAGGCACAGTGTAACCAAACTTGGTTTGGTTAGTAAGAAGGATGAGGAGAATTTTTTGGGCAACTTGCAGTGTTTGCCATGATATCCTTGCTAAACTGGTGGACACTGGATCTAAAATTTATGTATGTAGTTCTGGCCCCCTTAGAGATGGTGTAAGGAAAAAGGAGAAAATCTAGACAAGGGCAACTGAAATGTTGGAAAGGGAAGGGGGGATGATTGTTGCTACAGCCTACAAAGGCATTGTGTGTGAAAATCAAAGTTCTAGCTTTCTGACCTGATCTTTTACCTTATTATACAAACTGTGTGACATTGGTTGAGTCAAACTCTATAAGCCTGTTTGCCTTGTCTATAAATGGGAACACAGTGTTAGAAAGAAAGGGAGAAATGGATTCGGAGCAAGCCAGTGTGAACGTACTAGGAGTTGCATCTTGCACAGAACAACAGACTTCCCTCTGGCATTTTCTTCATGTAATCTCTTTTGAGGGGATGGGTAAATATGATTTACCAGTTTTTATTTCCTGCGGGAAAGCAACGTTCATCTCTGGAGTGTATACGTTAGGTAATCTGCGGAAAGAAAGATGGTTTCCCAACAGTCTTAGCTCTCATATATAAGCAATAAACATCTATGTGGAGTAACTACTTGATATAACTTCTTGGAACATAAGCTATCACCAGCTGTCATAGCTCCTATAGCTCTAGATATGTTGAATTTGAATCTCTCTCTCTTGTTTTTGAGTTCCTCAAAATTTGTATGATTTTTAGTGATTTATTTATATTTAGAGATGAGACTCTAGTTGGATCAGTATCAACAATGAAAGTGAAGTTCCTCGGCTCAAGACATAATTCTGGGCCGGGCGCAGTGGCTCACGCCTGTAATCCTAACACTCTGGGAGGCCGAGGTGGGCGGATCATTCTGAGCTCAGGAGTTCGAAACCAGCCTGAGCAAGAGTGAGACCCCGTCTCTACTAAAAATAGAAAGAAATTAATTGGATAACTAAAAATATATAGAAAAAATTAGCCGGGCATGGTGGCGCATGCCTGTAGTCCTAGCTCCTCGGGAGGCTGAGGCAGAAGGATCACTTGAGCCCAGGAGTTTGAGGTTGCTGTGAGCTAGGCTGATGCCACAGCACTCACTCTAGCCCGGGCAAAAGAGTGAGACTCTGTCTCAAAAAAAAAAAAAAGACATAATTCTGATTCTGGTGACTTAGTCATTCACCAAATGTCTATTGAGTGCCTACAATACGTCAGCCAGTGCTCTTGGTCTTGGGGATACAGTATGAACAAAACAGAGAAAGCCTCTGCCTTCGTACAGTTTACATTCTACTGAGGAAGCGAGCGGGCGATGGGAATATGCTAGCTAGGTGGTACTTCCTTTCAGATATGCAGAGAGCTTGTTTTCTGGATTTAATCTATGGCATCTGCATTTTTCAATTTATCAAAAATTCAAATGATCTGAACTTTACTTTTGTGTCTGATTAGTGAATCCAACGAGTATTTATTGAATACCTTCTCTGCCAGACACTGTGCTAAACACTGGCATATAATGGTAAATAATAGCTACATCTAACTGGATAGTCATATAGAGGTGAATTCGGTCCTTCACAGTTGCCCTTGGGTGAGATGTTACTTGTATATATCTTTGAAAGTGGACACGTGTGTGTATTTAGGGAGCCATTGAATAGGAGGTCAGTTGGAGCTGCAATTACTCTTAAAGAGTGATAATGTAGTGTAAAGACCTGTGGTCGGACCTTGACCAACAGTCAAGGTGGTCAAGTGAGAGTTGGCACTGAGTTTTAAAGAACCAGTATAAATTGGATTGCCAAGGTCTGCGGGAGTAGGTAGAGGGGAGGGAGAATATTCAAGACAGAAAATCCTGGAAAAAATATTCAGGGTCAGAAATGGGTAAGGGATTTCGGGAAGCCACTGGGAATTCAGTAATGTTAGCGCAGAATGTATATCCCAACACAATAAAAGATACTTATGTATAGGTCAGTTTGTGTGGGCCTAGACTGGGAGTTTGTCCTTTATTCTAACATGACAAAGGATGGTTCAAAGTTCCTAATGGGGGCTACTTTAAGTAGATGGAATATGCTAGTTTCTTGCTGAGATGGCCCATTCCGACTCCTGTCCAGCACCCTTTCCATCCTAACGTTCCTCTCTACAGTCCTCCTGAGAAAGGTGGCAGCCACTGTGTTCCGGACACAGGTAGCATCACAGGACATGAGGAACGTGGCTGGGCTTGGACGGAAACAAGGCTGGGCTTAGAGGCTGGGCTAGGAGGAATCGCCTTCCTCTGCGGCCCCATAGAGAGATGCTCCTCCTGCTTCCTAGAGAAGTCAGCGGATGCCTGCGGGAGCCCGCCGGTGACGCACTACCGGCCGCGCCACTGTTTCTCCGGCTCCATAGGTTAAGGCCTGTGTCTTGGGCTTCCAAGCACCTCTGGGACCGTAGGCGCCGCCCGCGGGGAGCCCCCAGATCTCACGGTGAGCGTCTGGGCCCCAGGGAGGGGAAAGGAGAGGTTTCCCGCGCGCCTCGGCTGAGGTGGCGGGCCGGAGGCTTATTTGCGAAGTCAGCCCTGGCCTTGATTCCCCCCGAATTACTGCCTGCTCGAGCCGCCGGGAATCAGGGGCATTACTGTCGGTCCGGCAGGGCCCAGCTTGCAGCCTCAGCACTGCAGATCCCAGGGCCCAGCACAGTGCCATTCTTCACAAAATAGACGCCATTTTTCAGCGGCGGAGTGAATGAATTAGTGAGTGAATGATGGATGGATGATCAAAAGCTAAGACCCGTGTCCAGAAACGCAATCCTGGAGTTCCGAATTCTCGGTCCCGATACCAGCTACTTTCCCCACCGGATACTGTAGCTCAGAAATTTCTTTAGGGACCGTCTTAATAGGAGACAGCAAATAGTGTTAAGTACACTAGTTGGGGAGTCTTGAGATTGGAGTTATAATTCTGGAGGCTGTTTCTTGATCTCTAAAATTGTACTAATAGTCTGTGCCTTTCTTTCTTCAGAAGGCTCAATTGACAGCATGTATGTGATAGCTTGTTTGCAAACCTTAATATCTCCCAACAAAATGTTATTATCCATTGCACGTCAAGCATCACACGGAGTTCAGGGGTGAGACTACAGAACGAGTGACGTTGGAGCCTGCCACATGGAAAGATGCTTCCTGTCTAGTGCTGGGAGATAATGTAAGGAGATTTTAGTGATGATATTTTAAGCTCCATTTACTTAGCATTTACTGTATGCCAGGTAGTTTGAAACACTTGTGCTAATTTATTTAGTCTTCACAGCAGCCTTTTATCTGTAGTTTTTTTTTTAATTTCAGCATATTATGGGGGTACAGATGTTTAGGTTATGTATGTTGCCCATGCCCCCCCCTTCCCCCTTATCTCTAGTTTTGAAGTGAGGAAATTTGAAGTGAGAAATAGACTAGATAACTTGTCCAAGGGCACATTACTACTAAGTGACCCCAGGCTTCAGAAGAGATAGATACTGTGTTCTGCTACAGCCTGGGTGAGTGTGTTATTTGGTGCCAACAGGCAAGCCAAGAAGGGCTTCAAAGAGGAGTACATTTCAATGTAATCTTACTGAAGGAAGAGTGGTTTCAGGGTCTCAAACAACCTCAGCTAGCTTACCCAGACTCCTTTAGCTAATTGAGGGGTAAGGAGGTGGCAGCAGGGAGAAAGCTTAGAAGGTCTGAGGAGGAAGCCAGCTCTCAGGTAGATTAGCAAGGTGAGGCTATTAAGAGCCTCTTTCCTTTTACCCTTCATTGTAATACCCATCTCCCCCTAGATCTTCAGAAGGATCCTTTTAACATCTTAAAATAACTAACAATCAAATTATTCTACAATGGGCATTTGTAGAAGCACCTACATTCTTTTCTGGGCAACTTATAGACCTGAGGGTCAGCAAACTATGGGCCAAATTTGGTCTACCACTTTTTTTTTCAAAACTTTTTTGCTGAAACATAGCCAGGCTCATTTGTTTACATATCATCCATTTCTGTTTTCAAACTACAAAGCAAAGTTGAATAGTTGCAACAGAGAGACAGAGACCATATAGCCCATTTAGCCCAGGAGAATGAAAATAATTACTTTCTGGCCCATTACAGAAAAAGTTTTCTGAGAGCTCAGATGATCCATGATTGGAGGAGAGTGGGCATCACCAAGATGCCTTTCGTTTTCGATAGGTTGTAGCATCAAACATAATAACATCTAATCCCTGCTGAGTGCCTACCATGTGGCAGATGTCTTTACAAATGCTCTACATGAATTAACTTGTCAAGGATTCACAAAATATTAGAGCTGGAAGGACTCAAAGATATTATCTAATTTGTCACCCTTTTCAGATAAACAGCCTGTCATGTAGGCCCACTCACTTGGGAGCAAAGTTTCCTGACTCGCAGTCCAATTCACTTTCATCATATTCTGAATGGGAGGCCAATGCCATATCCATTGGATCTGCAATTTTTGTTTTTGTTTTTGGGTTTTTAAAAAATAACTTTTTCTGACTATAGAAGTAATACATGTTTATTGAAGGAAAAGTGAAATACATAGAGTATAAAGGACAAAGTAAAGTGACCTATTAACTGACCTAGAGATAAGAGTGTTAGTATTTTAGTGGGTTTTCTTTATGTCCTTTTTGTTTTTAACAGCAGAATTAGCATTCTTATTTATGTCCTCTTTTAATGTGTATGTTTTGTTATATCTATGTATTAATTATAGTTTCCATTTATTGAGTGCATAATTAATGCTAGTATATGTATGCATTTTTTGTTTTGAATCCTCCTGTTTTAACATACTGTATTTTCTCATGAATATTCTTTGAAAATATGATTTTTATTAGTTGCATAATCTATCATGTGATATTGCGTTAATATTTATTCACCTGTTTTCTTTACAATTGTGGTCGTAATGTGATCTTTTTACATAAATCTCTGTGCCATCTCTGATTGTATTTTTTCACTTTTTCCTCTGATTATAGCAGTTACTTCCTATGGGAAAACTTTATTTTTTATTTTTTTTTAAGAGACAGTATCTCACTTTGTTGCCCAAGGTGGAGTACAGTGGTTCAATCATAGCTCACTGCAGCCTCAAACTCCTGGGCTCAAGTGATTCTCTTGCTTCAGCCTCCCAAGTAGCTGGGACTACAGGTATACATCACCCAAATTTTGTATTTTTGTCTTGCTGTGTTGCTCAGGCTGGTCTTGAACTCCTGGCCTCAAGCGATCCTCCCACCTCAGCCTCCCAGAGTGCTGGGATGACAGGCATGAGCCATCTTGCCCATCCAAAATAGGTGCTAAAGCAAAAGTTTACTGTGATTAGATTTCTCAGAGATGATCACAATTAAAATTTGATATATATTATTATTGATTTAAGTTAGTATTTTTAAAAGTAAGGCAAAATATAGATAATAGAGGAAGTTGGGGAAAATCATTCATAATTCATTGTATCTCCACAGTGATGATTAGTTTTTCTTCTCGATCTTACTCACATACATATTTTAACAACTATATATGATGTTATGTTGTACTTGAAATTTTAACATCCTAGGGTTTTTTCCCACTTATATATAGTATAAATCTTTTTTCCAAATAGTCACATATTTTCATTTTGGTTTGTTTGTCTTTCAAACAAGGTCTCTGTTGACAGGGGTAGAGTGCAGTGACATTGTCATAGCTTACTACAGCCTCAAACTCCCATGTCGAAGCAATCCTCCTGCCCCAGCCTCCTGAGTAGCTGGGACTACAGGTATGCGCCACCACACCTGGCTAATTTTTCTATTTTTTATAGCAACGAGATCTCACTATGTTGCCCCGGCTGGTCGTGAACTCCTGGCCTCAAGTGATCCTCCCACCTTGGCCTCCCAAAGTGCTAGGATTACAGGTGTGAGCCACCATGCCTGGCCCATGTTTTCATTGTTAATTATGTTTATGTATATATAATTTCCACCAAATGGAAGTACTGTAATTTGCTAAGCCTCAGTGTCCACCAATAATAAAATTGTTATTTCCAACAACAAACAGAGGATATTTTTTATAGGTAACAAAAGAATTGCATTTTTTTTCCCCTCTCTGGGCAGTTACTTCTTTATGAGAAAGTTCTAATAGTAGAATTACTATGTCAAAGAATATAGGCATTTTTATGATATACTGATGGCTTTGAGGAGCTTCTGAGATATCCTACAGATGCTGTATATACAGAATGAATATTCTGTTCTGAGTTCCTGTATCCAGAAAATGGTGATTACAACATTCCAACTACAACTGAAGCTACAACTTTCAGACCTCATGTATATTGCCAGATTACCTCCAGAAAGATGGTACCAGTAGACATTCCCACCAGTGTGTGTGAGAGCTCTCTTTTCCTGCACCTTTGCCTATCTTGAGCATTAAAAATAGATTTTTCTATTTGATGTGAAAATTTTTTCTTCATTCTTTCAGTTTCCATTTCCTTGGTTACCACAGAGATGGAAGTTTGTTTTCATATGTTTATTGGCCTTTTGTAATTCTTGGTGTATTTGTTGTATGATCCATTTTTCTCTTAGTTCAATTCATCTTTTTTCCTTACTCATTTGTAAGAAATCTTTGTATATTAGGTCTATCTGTCCCTTAATACATAAATCAAGAATACTTTTTTTTAGCCTGTTTTGTCTTTTAATTTTATTTGTACTTTGGATATAGAGAATATTGCTTTTCTGTGGCTAGATTTTCCCATTTTTGTCACATGGATAAAAATTTATCCATTTTTGTCCTATCTATTTTTGTATCATGCTTAGAAAAGTCTACCTTAACCCTAAAATCAATCATTTGTCAATATTTTATTATTTTGTAGGGGTTTTTGTTTTTTTTGACAAGATCTATTGCCTGGGCTTGAGCGCAGTGGTGTCATCGTAGCTCACCATAGCCTTGAACCCCTCAGCTCAAGCAATCCTGCCTCAACCACCTGCGTAGCTGGGACTACAGGCGTGTGCCATCATGCCTGGCTAATTTTTCTATTTTTTTGTAAAGACTGGATCTGGCTATTACCCAAGCTGATCTCAAACTCCTGGCCTCAAGCAATCCTGCCTTGGCCTCCCAAAGTGCTGGGAGCCACGCCAATTTTGTGGTTTTGCTTTTTATATTTAACCTTTAATCAGTTTAGGTTTATTTTTGTGTGTAGTATGATGTAGGAATCTTACTAAATGTTTTTTTTTCCAGGTGGTTAACAATAGCCCTAACATAATTTACAAATAATCTGTTTTTTATGATTAGAAATGTTATTTTTGTCATATACTTAATTATTTTTATATCTCTTAGAGTATTAGAGACCTTTTTTTAAAAAATTGTTTAAAAAATAAAGATACGACCTCACTGTGTTGCCCAGGCTGGTCTCAATCTCCTGCCTCAGCCTCCCAAGTAGCTGGTATTACAGGCGCAAGCTACCACACCTGGCTTAGGGATCTTTTAAATGTATAGGCCTACTGTTGAGATTTTCTTAGCCACATTCCCATGATTTCAATTACTCTTTTTACGTCAAAAACTCTAAAAATGTTTTCAGCTCACACCTCTCTCCTCTATTCCAGATATGTATGTTATACTTTCTGTTTGGATATTTCGAGACTGAACGTATCTTCTTCCTCCCCAGACCAGTGTTCTTATTCTCACTAAAGATCACTGTCATCATTCAAGCCAAAAGCTGGCCCATTATACTTGACTTCTCTGTCTCTCATCCGTCCCCCCCATATTCAACCATTCCTGTTGATTCTGTCTCTTAGCTAGTCCAGCCCCCTTACTGGCTATTGAAACAGTCTCACAAGGGATCTTCTAGCTGTCACCTTGAACTCCCACCCTGTACCCCTGTACACACTCTTTCTCTGCACTATGGGCAAAGGGGTATGTTTTTTAAAACAGATCTAATCATGTCATGTCTTTTATCAAACCTTTTCAAATTCATTTTATGGCTTTCTGCTCACTGTAGTAGTGTAAAGTCCTTAACATGGTTTACAAGGTTCTGATTGATCTGGCCTTTGCTTACCTCAATCTTTATGTCTCATTTCTCATACTTAATACCTCGACCTTGCTAGATTTTCTTCATTCTTCTAAAGCTTCATTCTTCTAAGCTTAATTTCTTTCGTATGTTCTGTTTCATCTCACTGGTGTGTTCTTTTCCCTTTTCACTTGTCTAGTTCCTGTTTATCTCTTCCTCATAAAGGCTTTTTTCCCAGACTAGATTAGGTCTCCTCTGCTCTACATTTCATAGCACAGCATACTTGCAGTTTTATAACTCCCATACTTGAAATTATTGGTTTAATGTCTTTGTCCAGATATTACATAATCTGCATTGAGGTGGGGGGGCATTGTCTGACCTGACATTTTTTCCAGCATTTAGCACTGATTACACCCAGTCCCCACTCTGCTGTATAAGTCTCTGCAGGACTGTGTGATAGCTGAAACATCTCCTTAGTAGCCCTCCTGTGAAAAAGGAGGAGGAAAACCTGGATAGGATCTTCTTAGCCCCTCAAAACCCAATCAGAGGGCATAGACCTTGAAAAGCCCATAGGACCAACTTTATTATGTACTTTAGCAGACTTATTCTGTCCTTTCATACCTCTGGAGCTCTTCACTCTGGTAAAACCAACTCTCCATCCTTTTTTCCTTGAAATAATGCTGCCAGTTGTGTTTCTCACTTAAGAGTTATGTGTAGAGATATTTTTTGGGTGAACAGTTGTGATCTTCACATTTCAAACATCAGGATATAACAAAACTCTACTATTTTTGTAATCTTTTTGTAAGTCAAAACCTATTTTACAACATTTTTTTTTTTTTTCTGAGACAAAGTCTCACTCTCTTGCCTGGGGTGAGTGCTGTGGCATCAGCCTAGCTCACAGCAACCTCAAACTCCTGGGCTCAAGCAATCCTACTGTCTCAGCCTCCCGAGTAGCTGGGACCACAGGCATGCGCCACCATGCCCGGCTAATTTTTTCTACATATATTTTTAGCTGTCCAATTAATTTCTTTCCATTTTTTGGTAGAGACGGGGTCTCGCTCTTGCTCAGGCTGATCTCGAACTCCTGAGCTCAGAATGATCCGCCCACCTCGGCCTCCCAGAGTGCTAGGATTACAGGCGTGAGCCACTTTTTGTTTTTAAACTGCAGGCTATGCTCTTATATTGAGGTGTGCCTGAAGAAAAAAACTGTTTAATTGATATGAATCTAGAAGAAAGGACAGTGTATTTCTAGTTTGTATCAAGTTAGTATTTTCTAACTATTGTCCAGGCTCCTTGACTTATGGTAGAAGTTTGTGAATCTATCTAAATACGTTAGCCTTGTTATGAGGCTGTTTTCCCTGTGCAACTTTTTTTTTTTTGAGACAGGGTCTCAGTCTGTCACCCTGGCTAGAGTGCAGTGGCACAATCATACCTCACTGCAGCCACCAACTCCTGGGCTTAAGCGATCCTCCTGCCTCAGCCTCCGAAGTAGCTGGGACTACAGTCATGCACCACAGTGCCTGGCTAATTTTTTAATTTTTTGTGAGCTGAGGTCTTGCTATTGCCCAGGCTGGCCTTGAACTCCTAGCATCAAGCAATCCTCCTGCCTTGGCCTTTTAAAGTGTTAGGATTATAGGCGTGAGCCACTGTGCCTGGCCTCATGCAACTTTTGCTTATATTAACTGACTTTTTATGTAGATTGGTGTAGGATGAACAGAGAGTACTAATAAATTGGATTTTCCTATGCATTTAATCTTTGTCTTTATCATTATAATGCAATAAATAGCATCCTGATTTATTCATCAAGTGCTTGAATGTTTGTCAGTATGTATGTCTATCCTGGCCTGTCACTTCTTAGACAGCTGACAAATAGGGTTTCTGAATCTGGAAGTCTGCAGCCAATGCTGATTTTTGCTGATGCAGCCACATTGATACCCTGAAGAGGTATTGTGTGAGGTATTAGGTAGTATCCCTAGGCAACAGCTGCTCTTTCTAGTTTGTTTGCTGGGACAGTGATATCCATTCCCCCACCTTTTTCCCCCTCTGTGAGCAGGGCTCCCAGTTTTCCAAACCTGAAGTGTTTTCCATTCAAAGGAAAGAGAAGATCTGTGGATGTTGAATATGCAAGGACGTGAAGAGAGAGAGATTGGGAGAGAGACTTGTCCAGGTGAGTGAGCAAGAGAAACCAGTGGGATAAACAGCCAGGCAGTAGGAAGCCTTTGAAAATTTTAGAAGAGAAACTAAGTGAAGTTCAGGAGATCAAATTACTGTCTCCTATAGGGGTGGTGGGGGCAGGTATGGGTGAATATCTCTGGGGCCTACCGATCCCCAGTACGTATTTTATCTTTCTCTTTTATAGCATTTGTCTTTTTACATTCTCCCATGTTTCACTCTCTGAATACAAATTATTCATGTTTCCTGTCTTGTCTTAATCCTAACCTGTGTGTTTTTTGTTGTTTTCCATTTACCTCTGTTGTCTGTCATTCTGTCACTCCCTGAATGTCCATAGCTGCCCTTTTCATGGGGGTTCCTCATTAACAGTGGTCAAATTACTGTGATGCACATCTCTTCTACCACTTGCAACTATGAATTGCTTGCCATGCTTGCTTTTATTGGCCCTAACTCATAGGCTATTACTGAGTCCTGTTAATGTTAGGGTGCTACATTGTCAGGGACTTCAACTCTGCCCTACATAAGAGATATTCACTCTGCTGTTTTCTTTCAGGATGGACGAACAAGCCTGCTCTAGAGCAGGATGTCTATGATGTTGACTCACCAGGGACAGTAGTAAAGAGATTCCAAGAGGGTGAATACCAAGATTGTACTCTTGAAAAAAAATATACATGTGAGGGCATGAAGGAAAACTCTTCTGGACAAGTTCCTGGGCCATGCCTTTTCCAGGAAGGTGGTTTTGGGGGAATAACTTTCATCCACAAGGAAGCACCCCCTGAAATGATTAGTCAAGAATATAGTTTTGAGAAAAGCTTGCTTTTGACCTCAAGGCTTGTTACACATCTCAGAGTTTCTACAGAAGAGAGCCTGCATCAGTGGGAAACAAGTAATATACACACCAATGAGATTTCAGGCCAGAGTAAATGTTCAACTCTCTCCACACAGAAAAAATCTTGGAAATGTAATGAGTGTGGAAAAATCTTTACTCAGAACTCGTCCCTTACACAACATCAGAGAACTCATACTGGAGAGAGGCCCTATGCATGTGGAGAATGTGGGAAAGCCTTTAGTCGAAGCTCATTCCTTGTTCAACATCAAAGAATTCACACTGGAGTGAAACCATATGAATGTGAGCAGTGTGGGAAAACATTTCGATGTCGATCATTTCTTACTCAGCATCAAAGAATCCACACTGGAGAGAAACCTTATAGATGTAATGAATGTGGCAGTTCTTTCCGCAATCACTCACATCTCACTGAACATCAGAGAATTCACACTGGAGAGAAACCTTATAAATGTAATAGATGTGAGAAGGCATTCAATCAGAACACACACCTTGTTCATCATCAGAGAATTCACACTGGTGAGAAGCCCTATCTATGCAATGAATGTGGCTCTTCTTTTCGCAAACACTCAAATCTTACACAACATCAGAGAATTCACACTGGGGAAAAACCTCATAAGTGTGATGAATGTGGGAAAACCTTCCAAACAAAGGCAAACCTCTCTCAACACCAGAGAATTCATACTGGAGAGAAACCCTATAAATGTAAGGAATGTGGCAAAGCGTTTTGTCAGAGCCCATCTCTTATAAAACACCAGCGAATTCATACTGGAGAAAAACCCTATAAGTGTGAGGAATGTGGCAAAGCTTTTACTCAGAGCACTCCACTCACTAAACATCAAAGAATTCATACAGGGGAGAGACCCTACAAATGCAGTGAATGTGGTAAAGCCTTCATTCAGAGCATTTGCCTTATTCGGCATCAGAGAAGCCACACTGGAGAAAAACCCTATAAGTGTAATGAATGTGGAAAGGGCTTTAATCAGAATACCTGCCTCACTCAGCATATGAGAATTCATACTGGTGAGAAGCCTTATAAATGTAAAGAATGTGGGAAAGCCTTTGCTCATAGTTCATCTCTTACTGAACACCATAGAACTCACACTGGTGAGAAACTCTATAAATGTAGTGAGTGTGAGAAAACCTTTCGGAAGTATGCACACCTTAGTGAACATTACAGAATTCACACTGGTGAGAAGCCTTATGAATGCATAGAATGTGGAAAGTTCTTCAGGCATAGTTCAGTCCTTTTCAGACATCAGAAACTTCACAGTGGTGAATAATGCTGGCATTTAGGTTATGACAGTTTCTCTAGAGAGAGTGACTAGGAATCTGGCTGGAAGGAGCAGAGCAGGTAGAGTTCCTGTAGGGAAGGTTGAAAGAGCCTTGGCTACTGCATTCTTAGAAGAGTGTTTCCAGAAATGGAGGTGGGAGCTTGGAGAATGCAGAACCTACTAGTCCAGGTGGGCATCTTGGAATATAGGGTAGAATGGAAGTCCTGCTTTTCAGATAAAACCTGCAGGTTGCCACTCCTTCATCCCTGAGTGACTTCTACACCTTGAGGCATTTGTTAGATTAGCACTGTCTTTCCTTTACTACACCCCACCCCACCTTCTGACCTCATCACACTTGTTCACTGGCTTGTAGGTTAACATGGTATTCTCAACATTGCCTGTCAGTGTGTAAGTGGCACAGCTCTGATATAGTGCTAAGTTTAAGTAGCCTCCAGATGTTTGAGGCAGCTCTGACCATGCTACGGTGGGGAGGCTTTCTGACCTGTGCAAACTTTTGATCCTGTGAAGGGAAGACAGAAGCAAGTGAAAAACAATCCATATTCATTTATTCAAAAAATAGGAAATTATGTGACAAGAACTGGGCTGAACAGTTCTACAATGTGCTGGTGAAGAAGACTTTTATCAGGGTGAAAGTTTTTCCTGACCCTTTAAAGCTTTTGGGAAACTTGGGCTAAGAAGGAAATAGGAGGTCAATAGAGACTTCATGATGCCAGTTTGTGGGAAAGCAGTCAGATGTGCTGAGAGAGCCAGGGATAGGAAGACTCAATCTCTGTCCCAGAGGAATATTGGTTTACCCAGCAGAGAGATGGTCTGTGCTAGATAACTGGTGATATGAGGCCTCAGAGAAGGGAGCCTGCATTGTGACTGAGCAAGTCACCTACATAACCCTATCTGGACTAAGGTGTACCCCTGTCTCTTGTAAGTTTGGCTGGGCCACTGGTTCACAGGGACCAGGGGAGAGGGACCCACTAGGACTGATAGTGTCCTGATAAAATGGGACTTCATTGTAAGAAAGCATTAGTGACGAAGGAAGACAGCTTTTTAGGTTGGCTGGAGTTTGGGGCTACTGGACTAGTCTTTAAGAGAGTGTTAACATTTGTAATGGAATGACTTTGGGAATAACCTCTTTTTCAAAATACCCCAAAAATCAGAATTGCACAGTTTTCCACTGACTGTGAGAGAAATGACATAGTTTTCCCTTTTCTCCCCAATCCCTTTGATTTTCTTTCTCTTTCTTTCTCTCTTTTTCTCTCTTTCTTTCTCTCTCTCTCTCTCTCTCTCTCTCTCTCTTCCCCCCCCCTCTTTTTTTTAAGACAGAGTCTCGCTCTGTTGCCTGGGCTATGGTACCATGTTGTCAGCCTAGCTCACAGCAATTTCAAACTCCTAGGCTCAAGTGATCCTCCTGCCTCAGCCTCCCGAGTAGCTGGGACAACAGGTGCATGCTACTATGCCCAGATAATTTCCCTTTCGTATTCTTAACTGCCGCTCAGAAATTGAGCTCCAGAAGATTAAGTGAGGATAGATTTTTGGCTGGTACTTGACATAGTTTCTAAGCTCTGAAGCTTATATATTTTTAAAAATATGACTATTAAAAACAACTAAAGTAAGTTGATTCTGGAATGCTTAATTATTTGGAACTCATCATTGATTTCTCCAGAGCAATCGTCTTGTAAACATTGGTTTGGGCCATGAATTGCCATTAATGGGAACGTAGTGGAAACATCACATATGCTCTTCCCACTCTAGCAATGAAGATTATTTTTTTAAAACCTACTACAGGAGATTTCATAATTGAGCATCTTACCCATAATTTTATGGGTAAAAATAACTCTATGAACGCCTTCTAAATATTTTATGTTCATAGAAAAATACATATTTTACCAAGAGCTACTGTTAATGTATTTATACTTGCTAAATGAAAAATAACACTTTAGAATTAATTGTTGGTACATAGTAAATGTTCAATAAATATATATTGGGTGAATTAATATATTTTAATCAAACTTTGCCCACCAGAACTACAAACTTCCTGGTGTGTAGGTATTTATAGTAGTATTTATGCATTGCTATCTTTGGAATCTTGAGTGGACAGTAGAGAATAGGGAGAGTTTTCTTGGAAAAAAATGAGAAAACCGTAAGGGTGAAAGATATCTCTAAATTCTTGTGAGAAAGGTTTTCTTTCTTTCTTTAAAGACAAGTCTCACTCTGTTGCTCCAGGCTGGAATCCAGAGGTGTGATTGTAGATCATAGGTCACTGTATGTAACCTTGACTCCTGGGCTCACGTGATCCTCCCCAGCTAATTTTGAAATTTTTTTGTAGAGATGGGGTCTTGCGATGTCGTGCAGGCTGGTCTTGAACTGCTGGCCTTAAGCAATCCTTCTGCCTTTGCCTCCCAAAGCACTGGGATTATAGGCATGAGCCCCCATTCCCAGCTAAGAAAGGTTTTCTAAAATGGAATGGCCATGACCCTGGATTGTTAATCCTCAAGCCAACATTCTGGTACATTTTCACTTTGTGGAGATACAGAAAGGAGAGGAACTTAGCACCTTTCCACTATCCTCACCCCTCATTCTCACATTTGCACACACCTGCTCCTGACTTTCAGTTGCTGGCCCATGGTGTGTCTGAGCACTCCAGAGTGGCACCAAACCTAGCAACTGCCCTCTCCCTCAATTTTCCCTCTTATTCAACCTTCATATCCATCCAACCACTATATTCTGTTGAAATTATCTTCTAAATCTGGAAGCCGTCTCCACTGCTATTGCTATAGTCCAGTCCCAGTTTATTTCCTAGACTATTTTAAATTTTTCAGTCTGCCAGTATGTTGCCCTTCTAGGCCATGTTTCACACTTATGGATGATCTTTGTAAGCCTAACTGGC
The DNA here is from genome assembly GCF_000956105.1 of Propithecus coquereli. Classification (NCBI taxonomy): domain Eukaryota; kingdom Metazoa; phylum Chordata; class Mammalia; order Primates; family Indriidae; genus Propithecus; species Propithecus coquereli. The sequence goes on along the minus strand of NW_012133857.1, from coordinate 8,394,099 downwards.
AGCTTTATTCTCTCTTAGAATAAAGTCCTAGCCGTTTAAAGTGGCATCTGAGGCTCCTTATCTGGCCCATGCCTACCTACATTGCCATCCTCAGCCACCATTCCTTGCCTGGCACATTCTGTTCTATGGAGCAGATTCTTGTGATTATATAGTATCACCATTGGACCATCTGGCACGTTTGCACATTCTCTTTTATTGTTCCAGTTCTCTTCCCTGCTTCTGCTTGCCTGGAAAACTGCCATTTGTCATTTATGAATATGTTTAGGCAACCTCTTAAAGCTGTCTCTAACCTTGTATTTTTTTTTTTTTCCCTTTGAGACAGAGTCTTGCGCTGTTGCCCGGGCTAGAGTGCGGTGGGCACATCATAGCTCATTGCAACTTCCAACTCCTGGGCTCAAGCAATCCTCCTGCCCCAAACTCCCAAGTGGCTGGGACTACAAGTGTACATGACCATGCCTGGCTAATTTTTCTATTATCTTGTAGAGACAGGGTCTGGCTCTGTTCCTCAGGTTGAACTCCTGGCCTCAAGTGATCCTCCCACTATAGCCTCCCAAAGTGTTAGGATTACATACATGAGCCACCGCACCTGACCCAACCTCATGTATTTTTTATTATCTTTATATTTTGTATTTTTCATCATTTTATATGTTACATTATGACGGTTCATTTACAAATATTTCTCTTCCCACTCAACTGTCAACTCTACCAGAGCAGGAGGAATTTGACATTTTTTTATTTTATTTTTTATTATTTTTTTTTTAGATATGAGGTCTCACTACGTTGGATAGGCTGGCCTTGAACTCCTGGGCTCAGGTGATCCTCCCTGCTTAGTCCCTGATTATCTGGGACTATAGGCACATACCACAGTACCCAGCTTGGAGCAATGTGATATTTATTCATTTTTATGTCAGCCTAAATTGCTGTCAAGCCGCAAATTTCTGTTTCTAGTAATCTGCTCTACCTAGGGTACCCCACTCCAGGCTTAATTTTCACACAGTAAAGCCTGCCAATTTAAAGAATCTTTTAAGCCTAAAAGGGGGAAAAATGATTAGGCGTAGGCCCTCTGGCTTGTGGGACATCCTAGGGCTGGGGACAGAAGTCATTACTTGATTCCATAGAAGTTCTGAGAATGTGATAACTGGTAAGTAAGGGGAGCTCAACATTATCATTACCTGGCATGTCAGCTGACAGTTTTAGAAAGGGTCCCTTTTTAGCTTGAAGATGGTTAGTGATGGCCTCAGTCTGTGGCATCTCTACTCCTGATTTCAGTCTCTTAAAGGGACTCCATTTGGGGAAAACAGCCAATCTGGAAGTTTGAGCAGACATTTTTCTGCTGCATGGCATTCATTTATTCAACACGTGTTTACTGAGTGCCTACTATGTGTTGCACACTAGGGATGTGATAGTAAGCACACAGTCCTATTGTCCCGAGCTTGCAGATCAGGAGGAATGCCTGGAAGTGGAGCACTGCTCTGCTACCCATGCTTTTATCTCTGGAATCCATCTGTCAGGATGAGCCATGTGTAGAAATATTTCCTGAACGAGGTACCAGCAATATCTCAAGTTTTGCAGAATGTGGGTTAGGGTGCTACTTCCTTGCTGGAAAGGTCACGGAAGCCAAGGCAGAACAATAGGGACTGGAGCTGGGATGACGAATGGATAATACTCTTAACATTTACTGAACATTTTTAAAGTGCCAGAAATTCTTAGTAATTTATATGTATTAACTTCATTTAATCCTCATAACAGCCTTATGAAATTTGGTACCATTATTATCTCTGTTTGATAAATGGGGAAGCACGCACAGAGAAGTAAAGTAACTTGCCCAGATTCACACGCTGACAATCTGGGATTTAAGCCCAAAGCAGAGCTCTTGTTCTTTTGGCTACTTGTTGAACAAAGATCTTAAATCACTAAGGTGTTTGAGGTTCCTGTGACGAGGTCAGTTTTCTTGCAGGTGAGAATGTGTGTGAGGAAGTTTGAAGCCAGCTTTGTGAAAGGCTTGAGAATCCCCAAAGAACAGTGACAAAGGAAGATAAATGTGGCAGGGTTGCAGGATGAACTGACACATACCGCAAGAGCTCCTTGTGGTCGACCCTTCCTCTCCGTTCAGTTTCTTTATACCGAGAAGATGCATTTTGAGGTGGGTTTGCGGGCTGTTTCTGGGGCCGGCACCCCTGGACAGAGCACAGAAACCCGCCACTCTGAGGCTGGGAGAACCATCGAAATGACGCCGCTCCCGCCTTCCTAGAGGGGGATGGTTGTGCTTGTTGGCTGCGGCGCGGACTGGTGACGTCACGCCGGCGGGGGGCGTCTGGGATTTGCTCCGAGCGGCCTGGGACTCTAGGGCGGCAAGGCCCGTGGGATATCGCTGCTGTGGGGAGCGCCTGGTGAGCGGTTTCTGCTGTGCCCGGCTGCATCGGGGTCTAATCCAGCGCCTCCCTGGGGCCCGGGGCCAGGCCAACTGCAGCGCCGCTTCCTTCCCGAGAGCCTTTGCGGCGGAGGCCGGGGTCTGAGGCCAGCTTGCCCTGAAGAGAGGAGGGCAGAGGCTGCTCGAGAGCCCAGGGCTGGGAGTCGGGGGACCAGGATTTCGTTTGTATGTACTTGAGCGATTCAGCGAACTTCTGAGCGCTTCAGTTTTCTGATTTCCTGAAGTCAGTGCTATTCCTTGCTTGGCCGCTTCACAGAGTTGTGTGGGTTGAATAAGTATATGGGAGTGTTACCGCCTTCATTTCCTTAAGTACTTTTTCTTCTCTTTCAGCAACAAAATAAGTACTGTATGAAGACAGATCCAATAATTTAACAGCAGGTACTATTTACTGAATGCTTACAAGCTGGCACTCTTCTAAATACGTCGCATATATTAACTCATTTACTCAACACCGCAGCCCTATGGAGTAGTTACAGTTATTGTCATTTCCATTTAACAGTTGAAAAAGCTGGAACACAGAAAGGTTAAGTAACTCACCCAAGATCACTTAGCAAATAAATGGTGGTACAGGTATTGCAACCCAAATAATCATAGCCCCAGAGCCCATGCCATACTTGTCTTCAAGTTTAGTGGAGGTAGACAGTGTCATCAGAGCAAAAAGTGCTATAGTAGAAGCATGTGTAAAATTAAGAATGTAGACAAGAAAATGCTTTGGAAAAGTCAAGAAAATTTTTCCACAAGTAAGAGGTGTGGTGGTTCACATTTGAACTGAATATTAAAGTTTGACCAGAAGTTCGAAAATGATTAAGTAATTTGTTCAGTGTTAGATAAGAGGTGCTAGTGGATTAAAATGAATTAGACTGGAAAGCAGGCCTCTGCCTTTTAATAAAGTGTTCTTTCCATTAGGAGGAGTTCTTAAAACCCTTCCGTTAGGAGGAGTCCATAACATCTTACAATAGATCCCTGTCTTCTGGAGATTCTGCCTCACACAGAGACAATCATTATGTTTCAGAAATTCTTCCAATTCTGATTGTGAGAGGATAACTGACAGGAAGTTCCCCTGGTATTGACTCAGCCTGTTCTTAACAAGAGCTTCTCCTCTCACTGCTTGCTCAATTACTAAAGATGTGTAAGCAGCCTCAATCAAAGATGGACTGGAAGGGCTTGACTTGAGGTTTTGCTCTTTTCCCATCTGCTTTTGGAATCAAAGAATCACTGAATGTTGGTACTGGAAGAAGCTTTAGATACCATCTAGCTTTTCACTTTCATTTCACAGACAAGACAATCAGTCATGGATGAGATTGTGTGATTTGCTTCAAGTCAATGAATAAGTTTATTAATGTTTATTAATTGGCAGAGCCAATACTAGAATCCAGACCTCTTAACATAGTCTGTTCCTTGTCTTCATGCCCTCTGCTTTAGCCCCACTGTCTTTGACTTTTGAAGGCAATGGCTTTTCCATTAGGCTTGGGGGCCTTTGGGCTCCAACCTTGTCTCCTATAGAGGAATTTTTACTCCTCAATGCTTAGTGCTTAGGAACACCTGCCCTTGTTCTTTGAGCTTCACCATGTCTCTCTAAAGTCTACTCACTGACTTTTGTCAGAAGTGGTACTCTTCTGAGACAATAATGATATTGTTTCATTTAGACTTAAAATAGTTACTTGGCTAGGGATGGCTTGTTCCTGGGTTCCCTTGAATCCAGGGTGTGAAGGAAGTAGGCTGACAATTTACAGGTGGCTCTTTTTCCTCCCTCAGTGCCTCAGATTCTTGAATTTCCTCAAGAGCAGAGTCCCCAGAAAACAAACCAGTATCGCTTGTGTTCCTAACAGCTTGTCTCTAGGTAAGTGAAATCTAACTAGAGAACCCAGGATTGCTTACTATGGGGGTATTCATTCAGAAGTGGTGACAGACCTGTAGTGGGACCTACCAGTGACCACTATACTTGGATCCAGCAGACCAAAAACTCAGAGCCACCCAGAAATGGGTACCATTTTACTCAAGTCAGTGAGAGTGGCACACTGTGAAAGACAACTATGGAATAATTGGTTATAGGACGGATGAGAGAGTGTACCAACTTCTTATCAAATGTACCTGAACTGTAGCAAGACTATCCCCTGTGCAGTCATCTGGTGGCACATCTTGAAACCACTTATTAAACTGCTAAATAGGATGCCTTAATGGTATAGTGATCAGATCTAGGAAAACTGATAGTAGATTATTGGAAGACTCATTGGAAAGGTGATTGTTTCCTTGGAGAATATAGAATGGGCCTCTAGCCCTGTTCAAGAGCTTGAGTAATTACAACTGCCATTGTTACTGGCTGTCAGAAGGCAACATGGAGCCAGGCTGTCTGTCAAACCCAGTAAAGAATACTGGGTGAACTGTATCTTTAGGTTATGGGAACTCTGTGAATAGATCATGACTATTTATGTTCTGAAGAATTTGGTCTAGTCTAATATGTGTGTGTAATATATTACACTTAAGTGTCTATATATGTTTATATGTGTATATGCATTGACAGATACCTATAAGAAAGTTCATTAAAATACCAACTGTATTTTCTGTGGGTGAAAGGATGTCAGGTGATTTCCATTTTGTACTAACTGAGCATTTTATAGAATGAGCATGCATTCTTTGTATGATAAAACCTTTTTATTTAGGGAGAATAAGAGTAAAGGAAATAAAAATGTGGTTAGAGTTTTAGTTTTACATTTAGCTGCTTAAACCACTTGGAGTTTATTTTTGTATATAGTATATCCATACTGGAAGCTAGTGCAGCAGATAAAGATAGAGAGATAGGTACAGGCAAGATAGCGAATATATTTAACAATCAGTGTGGTTACAGGCATTGCCCAATCATATCAGTCTCCGGCCACAAACAATTTGTGCAGATATACAAGTGTGTACCAGCTGACTCTCAGCCCCATTAGATCCATATATACCAACATGAAATGATCTCTAAGATACATTCTTTAGTGAAAAAAAAGCAAACTGCAGAGCAGAACGTAGAGAACAATTGTGTTTATATAAATAGAATCAAATGCTATATGTGTGTAGAAAATTATGTAGAAGAAAGGACTGAAAGATTATACTCCAAACTTGATAATCTCTGGGGAAGGGAATGGGTTTGTTTGAATAGGGTGAGGTAATGATTGCTATAACAATGACCGTTTTATCCTATATATATCTATATTATCTAAATATTTTAAAGTGAAGATATATTCATTAGTAACTTGTGTGATTAGAAAAATAAAATAAAAAGGGGTCTCAGAGACTAAAAATGCCTCTGATTCTGTGTACCCTTATTCAGGGCATCAGGGTTTCAAAGTTGGATGCCATTACTATCACCATATTCCTCTCTTTCTCCAATTCTTTGCTTCCCAAGGAGTGTCCTGATGACAACGATTTGGTTTCCATACAGTTTTTCTATAGTGAAGAGAATGTGTTAATCAGCTGGACATTGAGCACAAAATTTTTCATTGTAAATTAGCAAAGGACTTTGTTTTCTACATCATTCCCCTTGTAAATTTGATTAGTATACTTAAGATTCCAAAGCATTTCTTTGGCCACAAAGGTAGAGCCAGATCCTGGACGGTGATGCTAGAGTCAAGTTACTGTCCAATGAACACTTCTTCCCTAATGACCACCTCTAACTTATTTTTCTGAAACAAAACAGTGATATCTTATTTTCTTTCAGTAAGCAGAACTGTAGTTTTCAAACCTATAGATTTTTCCAGTTGGACCTAGGGGGAGAGCTATTGATGCTAAATATTTTGGAGAAAAAGAGAGGTCCACTCATCAAGGTGACTGAATAAGGAAGGATTGGTGAGATGGGCCTAGTGAAAGTTACAGCCTGGATCACCTTTGAAGTGTTGGAAGGGACAGTCTTGAATTATCACTAGACTGCCAAGATACTGCTTACAGGCAAATTAAGGAAATATAATTACTATTCACCAATTTTTTGAGGAGTAGAGACTATAGGTGAACAGTAAATTTCCCCAATACTTAATTTATCCAAGTCTAGGATACTTAATTCTTTCACTTTTTCCTGTTTTTTTTTTTTTTTTTGAGACACAGTCTCGCTCTGTCACCCCAGGGTAGAGTGCAGTGGCATCCTCATAGCTCACTGCAACCTCAAACTCCTGGGCTCAAGCAAGCCTCCTGCCTCAGCCTCCTGAGTAGCTGGGACTATAGGCATGTGCCACCATGCTCAGCTAATTTTACTATTTTTGGTAGAGATGGGGTCTTGCTCTTGCTCAGGCTGGTCTTGAACTCCTGAGCTCAAGTGATCTTCCTGCCTCGGCCTCCCAGAGTACTAGGATTATAGGTGTGAGCCAACACACCCGGCCTCACATTTTCCTGTTATTTATTACTGTGGATGATCCCAAGTTACCTGGATTAGGTTTTGGTATTTGATTATTTCAGAATCAGCCATGATAAGGAATTTTATAGTATTCCTAAAACCTGTCACTATTTAATCTCTTTCTTCAGAGAGCCTGGTCATCAGGGTGCTTTTGGAGAAGGTGAAAATGCAAGCTGTGCAAGGAAAGGGAGTAGAAATCCCGCAGAATGATTGAGAGGACAGCGCATACACACGCACGTGCAGTCACACACACACCCAAACCTTTCCCAGGAGAACATTGTTACTTTAATGATAATCATCTTTGAGAAAATACCTCGTACATATGAATTTGAGAAAAGGCTTCATCTCAACTTGAACCTATTGGACAGAAGTTCCTTCGGTGCATTATAAGCAGCATGAGTCAGATTTCACTCCACATGAAACACCGGAGAGTTTACATACAGAAGAAACCTTCAAAGTGTAGTGAATGTGGAAAATTCTTTACTCAGAGATCATCTCTTACCCAGCATCAGAGGATTCACAGAGGAGAGAAGCCCTATGTGTGCAGTGAATGCGGAAGTTGTTTCCGTAAACAGTCAAATCTTACTCAACATCTGAGAATTCATACAGGGGAGAAACCTTTTAAATGCCATGAATGTGAGAAAGCCTTTCAAACAAAAGCAGTCCTTGTCCAGCATCTGAGAATTCATACGGGAGAGAAACCCTATAAATGCAATGAATGTGGAAAAGCCTTTTGTCAGAACCCATCCCTTACTAAACACCAGCGAATTCATACTGGAGAGAAACCTTATAAATGTGCGGAATGTGGCAAAGCCTTCAGTCAGAGCATATGCCTCACTCGTCATCAGAGAAGTCATTCTGGAGATAAACCTTATAAGTGTAATGAATGCGGGAAAGCCTTTAATCAGAGTGCTTGCCTCATGCAGCATCGGAGAATTCATTCAGGAGAGAAGCCCTACACATGTGCAGAATGTGGTAAAGCCTTCACTCAGAACACCTCCCTTGTTGAACATGAAAGAACTCACACTGGAGAGAAACGTTATAAATGTAGTGAGTGTGAAAAAACTTTCCGCAAGCAAGCACACCTTAGTGAGCATTACAGAATTCATACTGGAGAAAAACCTTATGAGTGTGTTGAATGTGGGAAATCCTTTAGGCACAGTTCAGCACTTGTTCGACATCAGAAACTTCATGCCGGAAAGTGAAATTTGGAATATAATGAGTATGGAAAGGTTTATATGAAAATACCCTTTTCCCTCCCTAAATTCTTGGGAGTTTAAGACTCATTCTGCAGCTGGGATGAACATTTTGTATTTTGAACAGGCATTGTATCCTAAAAGTTAAGAAAATAGGCCTCAGAACTAGTTAGTCTTAAGTTTAATGCCTTCTCTGACACTTAATAGGTGTGATCTTATTATTTCTGAGCCTCAGTTTCCCCATCCTCCCCCAAAAGAATAATAGGGATATTTATTAGATTTGTCTTGAGAATAAAATGAATTGTATATGACAGTTAAATTCCATTAGTTAGCTGTTTTAAAAGTTTATAAAAATATCTTAATCCGGCATTAAAAACAAACAAACCAGCATTTGGGTTTTTTTGTTCTCATAGTGCATTTTTTCTTAAGAACATTCTTGTAATCAGGCTATGATTTTATGTTTAATTTACAGAAGCCTATTTAAACTATAATGTCTAGGTTTAAGAGGAGAATACAATTGAAGACTGATTTATCCTTGAGAAACTTCAGATTTAATCAGAGAAAAAACAAATGATTGGGATATTAGTGGACATTGTGACGTGTACTTCTGGAAACCCTCAAGATCTTTATTCAGATTTTGATACCTTCCATTATTGGATCTAATTTGACTTTAAGCTCTAGGTTTCATTTTTCCATGAAAAGGGAAGCCTCACTGACAGTGAATAAAACCTCGGATTGTGGTACTTTGTGTGTTTGGGGGGAAGCAGTGGGGAGGTGGCAGGTAGGAGAAAGCACCTGACGGTAGAGGGCATGGAATATAGAGAATATAGCATGTTGGTGAGGATGTGGCTGTACTAGTTTTAAATTCAGAAGCACAGCACTGAAGATAGTCTCAGGGAAGAGGAGAGTAGGAGATGTTGAGTCCTCAGGTGCCAGCATGTGATGCCACTGACGAACAGCTAATCACCTGTCAAAGGAAGGTGAGAACAGTGTCCTGGGGATGTGTATGGGTCGGGGACGCCTCACCTACTACAAAGAATGACTTGTTAAATCTATAAAGAAGCAAAGAAATCAAAGGATACTTTTGATGGTGCTTTATGCAATGCCAAGCCCTTTAATGTAATGTAATGCTAAAAGTAATGTAATGTAATCTAATGCTAAAAGTACCCTTGCAAGACAGGTAGGAGTTATTCGCATTCCAGTGTCAAAGAAAAAGAGAACATATTTGACTTGCTCAAAATCAAACAGGTAATGTCAGAGTTGAACTTCAAATCTGGATATTTTTACTCCAAGTGTAGTCCTGGATTTTGTAGTACCAAACTCACATACAGGTAATCATTGAAACTTTCCATTGAAGTGTGAGATGCCAAATTTGCAAAAGCCATTTTTTAAAAAAATAAATGATTTTCAACTTAATTTGTGCTCATTTAAATGCATTTATAAAATTGGGAGAATTGAAATATTAAAATTACGTGCTTTCACCATTCAAATATAGTCATGTTAGTATATTTATTCTAGCTTTTCTTCTCCGCATAGCTTTTCTTCCTTTCCTTTAAAAAATAATTATAATTGTACTATATACAGTACTACATCCTGCTTTTTGGTTTAACATGTTTTAGCAATATATTATAGACTTTCTATATATGTCATTTTAATGGTTACCTAACATTACATTGGCCTGTTCATAAGTTATTGGCCTGTTCCCTAGTGTATATTTACATTAATACCATTATTTCCTTATAAATCAGGTAATCCACTTAATGCAGTTACATGGTATGTGTTCCTGTTAGTGATTAAGATTATTAACTCAGCAATGAAACATCTTTGTATATAAAGCTTTTATCATTTTAAATTATCGCCCTAGGATTTTCGGAGAGTATGATCTTTTTATCTTATGTTTTAAATTTCATTTAATCTTTTTTACATGATAATACAAACTTATGGTTTAAAATTCTAAAAGTATAAGAATTGGCTCATGCCTGTAATCCCAGCACTTTGGGAGGCCAAGGTGGGAGGATTGCTTGAGCCCAGGAGTTAGAGACCAGCCTGGGCAACATGGTGAGACCTGGTCTCTACAAAAAATTAAAAAATTACCTGGGGATAGTGGCACACACCTGTAGTCCCAGTTACCTGGGAGGTTGAGGCTGGAGGATCACTTGAGCCCAGGCATTGGAGGTTGCAGTGAGCTACGATCATGCCACTGCACTCCAGTATGGGTGACAGAGTGAGACCCTGTCTCAAAAATATAAAAATAAAATGAAAGTACAAGAAGTAAACAGTGAGAAGTCTTTCTCCCAGCCACCCAGTTGTCCCCCTAGTCCACCCCAGACAATGAATATTATCAGTTTCTTACTTTTCTTCCATAGATAAGTATAAGCAAGCAAACATGTTTCTCTTCCTTCTTAAAGACTTTTTAAGAGCAGTTTTGAGTTCACAACAAAATTGAGTGGAAAGAACAGAATTCCTATATACATCCTGTCCCCACACAGGCACAGCCTCCCCTATTATTAACATCCTACACCCGGGGGGTACAACCTACATTATAGGTACAACCTACACTGACACATCATTATCACCCAAAGTCACAGTTTACATTAGGGTTCACTTTTGGTTTTGTATGTTCTATGGATTTTGACAAATGTGTAATGACATGTTTCCATCATTATAGTATCAAAAGAGTATTTTCACACCTCTAAAAAGTTTCTGTGCTCCGCCTAGTCCTCCCTCCCTCTCTGCTAACCCCTGGCAACCACTGGTCTTTTTTACTGTCTCCATAGTTTTGCCTTTTCCAGAATGTCATATAGTTGGACTCCTGCAGTATACAGTCTTTTCAGATTGGCTTCTTTCACTTAGTAGTCTGCTTTTATAGTTCCTCCTTGTCTTTACATGGCTTGATAGCTCATTTCTTTTTAGTGCCTAATAATATTCCATTGTATGGATATACCACAGTTTACCCATTCTTCTACTACAGAACATTTTGGTTGCTTCTGTTTTGCCAATCATGAGTGAAGCTGCTATAAACATCTGTATGCAGTTTTTGTGTGGACATAGTTTTCAACTCATTTCGGTAAATTACCAAAGAGGGAAATTGCTGGATCATATGGTAGGAGTATGTTTAATTTTGTAATAAAGTACCAAATTATCTTTCAAAGTGCCTGTAGGATTTTGCATTCCCACCAATGATCCATTAGAGTTCCCACTGCTCCACATCCTTGCCAGAGTTTGGTGTTATTAGTGTTTTGGATTTTAACCATTCTAATAGGTATGTAGTGGTATTCGTTGCTTTACTTTGCAATTCACTAGTGATGTATGATGTTGAGCAGCTTTTCATATGCTTATGCCATCTGTATATCTTCTTTGGTGAGGTGTCTGTTCAGCAGCTGTTTCACCCATTTTTTAATTGGATTGTTCATTTTCTTATTGCTGAGTTTTAAGAGGTTTTTGTATATTTTGTATAACAAACCTTTATCGGATAGGTCTTTTGCAAGTATTTTCTCCCAGTCTATAGCTTGTCTTCTCATAGTTCTCTTGATTCCACCCCTTTTCTTTTTTCCTTTTTTTAAACAAATGGTAGTAAAATATACAATTGTCTATTTTGCTTTTCACTTATAAAGATTGCTCTATATTGGTAAATAAAGATTTTCCCCCTACCCCTGCCCAATATTCTGAATAGACCATTATTTATTTAATTAGTGCCTGATTGATGGATATTTAATAGCTTCCATTTATTTTCTATCATAAGTAATAATGCATATACAACATCCATGTCTTTAGGTACATGTGCAAGATATTGGAGGATAATTCCCAGAAGTGAGATTACTGATTAAAAAGAAGTGTGTGCCTTTGTAGTTTTGATAGATATTCTGACCTTTCACAGAGATTGAACCATTTAATCCTCCCACTAGCAACATATGAGAGATGTGATCATTTAAAGAGATATCACAAAAGATAAAGCATATTAACAACTGTTCAACAATTCTGTTTTACAAAAAAATTTTTTTGAATTTCCAAGTCACCCCATGTTGCTGACAGAATTTCCACCTGTGCCATTGAGTAACCAACACAACACACTTGAATCCTTCTGCAGTGTAGGTGTCACATTCATAATGACTCCACACACGAGCAGGAGTTTTACTGCCTGTGTATTCTACTGCAGTCGTACCCAAGCCATACTGAAATATATATTGTTTTATTATAAATTATATTATTTAAGGTCTCCTTTATATGTAGGTGACTTATTGATTTTTAAAAATATGTATGTGTAGGTAGTTTATACTTCTTAGGACTGTCATTTCAGGGTAGTAAAGGTGGTGTTATAAAAATATCTGTGTAGCATGAGGGCACTGGATTTGATGGGGTCTTAGTGAAAGCTCCATGTCATTTATTAGAAAATGCAGAAGATTTGCTATCATAAGACTAGAGTTTAAGCCCCAGAAGTATGGCCTTAGGTAAGGTACCAAACCTTGCCTCCTTCTATTTATTTGCAAAATGGAAATTATACTAATACTCCAGGACTTCTGTAAAAAAAAATACACAATAATAAACTTGAGATGGATCACAAACCTATACATAACATCCAGAATCATAAACCTTCTAGAAGAAATTTTAGAAGAATATTTTTAAGAACATTAGTTAGGCAAAGATTTATTAGATAGGATACAAAAAGAATTAACCATAAAAGAAAAAGATAATATTTTCATAAAACTGATACATTAATGAAAATGAAGAATATCTGGTCATCAAAAGAAACCTTTAAGGAAATTAGTAGACAAGCCACAGGCTTAGAAAAATATTTATAACACATATTTTGAGAAAGGATTTGCACCCATGATTTATAAACATCTATAAGTCAAAAATAAGAGATGAACAACTCAATAAAAAGTAGGCAAAAGACTTGAAGAGACTCAACAAGAAAAGATATATAACTGGCCATTAACACATGAATATGATTCTCAGTGTCTGTGATGGTTCATTTTATGTGTCAAGTTGGCTAGGTTACAGTGTCCAGATGTTTGGTCAAACACCTGTCTAGATGTTGCTTTTTAGATGTGATTAACATTTAAATCAGTAGACTATGAATAAAGCAGATTACGCTCCATAATGTGGAGGCCTCATCCAATCATTTGAAGGCCTTAAGAGAAAAAAGACTGAGGTCCCCTGAAGAAGAAGGAATTCAGTCTCCAGACCGCCTTGAGACTTGAGCTGCAACAACTCTCCACTGAGTCTCCAGCCTATTGGCCTGCCCTGCAGAATTTGGACTTGCCAGCCACCAGCACCCATGATCACATAGTTAATTCCTGAGAATAAATCAAAATATTTCTCTCTTTCTCTGCCTCTCCCCACCACATCACATACTATTGATTCTGTTTCTCTTGAGAACCCTGACTAATGCAGCATCTTTAGTCACCAGAGATAGGCAAATTAAAACACAACAAGATACTATTTCACATTCTAATATCTCTAAAAACTAACACCACCAAATGTTGATAAGTTTGTGTAGCAACTGGAACTCATACATTGTTGATGGGAGTTAAAATTGTATAACTTTTGGAGAACTGTGTAGCAATTTCTTAGAATGGTAAACATGCCATTTTAACGTGCCATTGCCTATGATCCGGCAATCCTACTCTTAGTTATTTACCCAAGAGTAATAAAAACCTGTTCACAACAGACCTTTAGAAAAATGTATTACATATAGCAGCCTTATTCTAATAGTGAAAACTGGAAACAACCCAAATGTCCATCAACAGGTGAATAAAGAAATTACACTGTATTCATATAATGGAATATTACTCAAAAATAAATAAATGAACTACTGATACACATTCAACATGGATAAACCTCACAGACATAATGAAAGAATTCAGATACAAAACAATGCATTTTGTATAATTCCACTTACATAACTATGATAATAGAAATTGGAAAGCAGTGTGCCTGGATCAGGAAGAATTGACTCGTAAGGGGCCTGAGGGAACTTTCTGGGATGATTGAAATGTTCTATAGTTTCTTGTTTTGGGTAGCGACTACACAGGTAAACTCAACTGTCAAAACTCATCAAACTGAACATGTAAGATATGCATATTAATTATCTAATTATAATTCATGTACAATATATTGTATATGATATACCTAACAATGAAAATTTTAAAAAGATTAAATGAGAGATATTAGGTCAGGCATGGTGGCTCACACCTGTAAACCCAGCACTTTGGGAGGCTGAGGTGGGAGGATTGCTTGAGGCCAGGATTTTGGGACCAGCCTGGGCAACATGGCAAGACCCTGTCTCTATAAAAACTTTTTAAAAAATTAGCCGAGTGTGGTGGCATGTGCCTATAGTTCTAGCTACTTGGGAGGCTGAGCCAGGAGGATTGCCTAAGCCCAGGAGTTTGAGGTTGCTGTGAGCTATGATTGCACCGCTACACTCTAGCCTGGGCAACAGAATGAGCGCCTGTCTTAAAAACAAAAACAAAAGATTAGATGAGAGGGTTTAAGTATATTCTATAGATTTAAAAGGCTGTGATAGTAAGAAATAGAACTTGAATCTCACAATTTGTTCACAGATGGAGACTGTACTTGGAGAGTAATCTAAATACACTGTTGGTAGGAAAGCAAAATAAATGGTATAACCGCTTTGGAAAAGTTTGGCAGTTTTTTGAAAAGTTATATACCTACCATACAATGCAGTATCACGCTCCTAGGTATTTCCCCAAAAGAAAGAAAAACATGTCCACGCAAAGACTTGTACATGAATGTTCATAGCAGCTTTATTTGTTATAGCCAAAAAATGGAAACAACCCAAATGTCCATCATTTGTTGTACAGCCTCTCACTGCATGGGAGTGGCTATGAAAGCAAGTTAGAGCTTGGGCTGGTGATTCAAGTCCATGAGATAGGAGGATATTTGGGAAGAGAAAGGCAGAAGGTGCTAGGCCGGAAAGGCAGCATGTTGGGTTGCACAAGAGGCACAGAGGTGACTAGATACTCAGAGTGACGGGGAGGAGTCAAGTTCACAGCCCTGCAGCTGGGATTGCCAAAATCCTCTACCTGCCCCAAAGCCCAGGCCATAGCTCCACTTCTTGCCTTGCCAATTGCAGTTTCCACTCTGCCAAGTCCAGCTTCCATTGCCCAGGGGGTTACAGAGAATCTCTTCCGGGAGGCAGACAATCCTGCTGCAGTTGTGCCAGTGACCCAGGTTGACTTGATGACTCAGGGAGAAGTAAGGGCAAAGGGAAAGCTGATGCCATGCCACCATCTGCACAGGGTGTGCAGGAAAAGTGGACTGGTGCAGCCAGATTGGTGCATGAATAGAGAAGGTTAGGAAGGATTGAGAGTGTCAGGGCAATAGGGCAGATGGTTTGGGTTCTAGGACACCACGCTGCAGGTTAAGAAGGATCGAGGCACTGGAGAGAGTGGAGGCTGTGATGGACTGAGTAGCGAGAGAAGTCATGGCCAGGGGTGGGAGGATTTAGGGAAACAACTACAGGAATATAAAGCTCAGGGTCCCATCCTGCAGCTGAAGAACCTGTCTGCTGTCCCTCAGCAGCTCCAAGGACCAGGCTTGTCCTAGCCAGTGCCACTCTTTAAGGAAACATCTAAATTAATGATGATACTAAGGGGTCCCTTCTACCCCAGTTTCTGGGACCACATATGCCTGAATCATGTTAAATGTAGAGCTGCCATTAGTCTAGAATGATTGTGGGGCCAATGGGGAGGATTCCTAGCCTAGGGCTTGGACAGATCCCTTCTGTCTGTCCTTTCTCCTGCCCGGATGACTCCGTGCATGACTTGGGAGAAGCTGTGGGTTTAGTGAGAGTGTGTGTCAGTCAAAAGGTTATTTCCATAGCGATGTGAGGCTCAGAAAGCAAGAAGCTATGAGGTGAGGGAGAGGGCTGAGGACTAGGGAAAGGGCAACAGAAACGGGACCCTGAAAACTCAGATGACATGTGTCTTGCTTCCCAATATGACTGTCTGGCCCTGGTTATCTTGAGCTATGCAGCCAGACATGACTGTATGTTGCACTGTTTAGTGTCAAACACAGGAACTCCTCTGACCTTTACAAAGTGAGAGAGAATCGCTCATGAACTGCAGGACTCCTGCGGACTTTTTAAATCCCTGTCTATCCCAGCAGTACCTAGAACTGCACTAACAGTAGCCACTACCCACCTGTGGCTATTTAAATTAATTAAATAGAAGGAAAAATTCAGTTCCTTAGTTGCTCTAGTCACATTTCAAGTGCTCAGTAGCCATAGTGGCTAGAGACAAAAAAGCCATCTAACATTTCCATTGCTGCAGAATGTTGTGCTGGACAGCACTGGCCTTGATGTTTGGATTTCCCAGACAGTAAGTTTCAGAATATATGGAGGCTGATACAGATTTTTTGACCCTTTATTTTGACAAGTAAGCACATTAAACTCCCATCTCTTATAACCATTATTTCATGAAAGAAAGTACTATTTTAACTCCAAAGAATTAAGATTTAATCTCAGAATAAAGGACTTCTTCAGAAGAAAGAAGTTGGAATCTTTGCACTGACATTTCTGCGCCCAGACAAGCCCTGGAGTCTGTATGGCATTCATCGGCCATTGTATCCCCTAGGGTTCTGGCCTCTTTACTACTGGACATCGGTTGCCCTTGTGCCCTATTTTTGAAAAGGGCATCAGGAAGGTTCTAGCAGGATCTTCTTGGTCTTTTGGGAGTGACATGCCCTTCTCAGTGCATCATATCAGGAGGTCATGATGTCGATATTACTTACGACTCTTATTAACTTGATCACTTGCTTAAGGTGACATCTGCCTGGTTTCTCTACTGAACATTACTAATTTTTCTTTTTTAATTAGTATTCTTGTGGGGAGATACTTTGAGACTCGGTAAATATTGTTTTTCATCATACTTTTGCCCACTAATTTTGGTATCCTTTGATGAATCTTGCCAACAGCATTGTTGTATTATTTAATAGTTCCTATGGCTGCTGTAACAAATTATCACAAACCTGGTGGCTTAGAACAACAGAAATTTATTCTCTCAGAAGTCTGGAGGCCAGAAGTTCAAATTAGTTTCACAAGGCTGAAGTCAAGGTGTTGGCAGGGCTGGGTGCTCTCCAAAGGCTTTAGGGGAGAATCTATCCCTCGCCTCTTTCAGTTTCTGGTGGCTGCCAGCGTTCCTTGGCGTACAGCACCATCACTCCAATCTCTGCCTCCATCTTCACATTGCCTATTCTGTGTCTAATCTCCTTCTGCCTGTCTTTTATAAGGAAACCTGTTGTGGCATTTAGGGCCCACCTAGATAATCGAGGATAATCCATTTATCTCAAGATTCTTAATTTAAAATCTGCAAAAATTTTACCATATAAGATGACATTCACAGGTCCAGGCAATAAGACCTGTTATCTCTGGAGGCCACCATTCAGCTCACTACAATTTATTACTGTGGAATTTGCCAAATGGTGATTTTCTATTTCCGTCATTCCTCCTACCAATATATTAATTAAAATTCTACTGTAAGGAAGACCTATCTCTTCTTCATTTAAAAAATTTCTATTGTTTATTGATTTTTTAAAAATTGTTTGTAGAGATGGAGTCTCACTATGTTGCCCAGGCTGGTCTTGAACTCCTGGCCTCAGGTGGCAATTCTCCTGACTCAGCCTCCCAAAGTACTGGGATTACAGGTGTGAGCCACTGCCAAGTGGCCCTCTATTGTTTATTTGTATCAATAAGATTATATTCTATGGGTTGTAATCTCTTATCTTTATTTTCTTGTTCAAATTTTCCCAGATTTAACAATTGGTAACTCCTACAAGTTGTCTCCTATATCCTTCCAACATACTGACATCATTTTTTGAGCACCTCCTTGCTTTTTGGCATAAAACATTTCAGGATCAGCTTTACCATGTCTACCTTAGCCCCAGAATCAGCCATTTCTCCAAGAAGCCCTCGTTTCTTTTTTGGAGAACAGTCTTTAGAAATTCTCCAAGCAAGTGCTGCCACCATCAATGTTATAAACTTCAGGGGGCTCTTCTCTCCCCTACCCAATTCCAACCTCAAACTAGGACCTTGGTCCTACCTTTAATTACTATACACCAGCTAAATCTTGACTGACACATTTAATAAGGTTTTACCAGAGTTTGGGGGATACATAAAGGGGAAATACTGTAAAAAAGAAAAAAAAAGGAAATACTGTATGCTAACATGCCCCAAGTTCTCCTGGGGTTTCCTAGCATTGCCTCCCTACCTAGCCTTTGATGTGCCTGTTGCTTAGCAAAGAACATCTTTCCTTTTTTTAAAAAAAATACTTTTGTAGAGATGGGGTCTTGCTATGTTGCCCAGGCTGGTCTCAAACTCCTGGCTCAAGCAATTCTCCCAGCTCAGCCTCCCAACGTGCTAGGATTACAGGCATGAGCCACTGCACTCAGCCTTATCTTTCCTCTTAAAATTGTGAGTACCCTGGGTTGTAGGGCAGTGGTTCACATCTTTGGTTGTACATTGAAATCACCTGGAGAGCTTTTGGAACTACTGGACCCACCACCAGAGATTTTGAATTAATTCATGAATATTGGCTATTCTAGTTCTCAACCCTGGTTATACATTAGAATCACATAGGGTTTTTTTTTTTTTTAAAGAATTGGATGTCCAACTATTAGGTTAAAGGTTGAAAAGAAACTTTATGAATGGATCAAGCTTGTCTTAGTCAGTTTTCTGTTGCTTATAGCAGAATACCTGAAACTGGGTAATTTATTTAAAAAAGGAATTTATTTCTTACAGTTGTGGAGAAGTCCAAGGTTGAGAGGCAACATCTGGTGAGGGCTTTCTTGGTGGGGTCTCTCTGCAGAGTCCTGAGGTGGCACAGTGCACCATACGGTAAGGGAGTTGATCATGCTAGCTCAGGTCTCTTCCTCTTCTCATAAAGCCACCAGTCCTATTCCCATGATAGCCCATTAATCCATTAACTTGTGAATGGATTAATCCATTCATGAGGGCAGAGCCCTCCTGACCTAATCACCTCTTAAAGGCCTCACCTGTCAATACTGCCACATCGGCGATTAAATTTCAACATGAGTTTTGGAAGGAATAAATATTCAAACTATAGCATTCTGTCCCTGCCCCCAACACCCAACTCATTTCCTTCTCACATACATTCATTCCAACCTCATAGCTCCAAAGTCTTAACTTGTTCCTGCACCAACTGAAAAGTCCAAAGTCTAGAGCCTCATCTGTGAGCCTGTAAAATCAAAACGAGTTATCTAAGATACAATGGTGGCATAGGCACAAGACAGACATTCTCATTCCAAAAGGGAGAAAAAGCCAAAAGAAAGGAGTAACAGGCCCCAAGTAAGTCTGAAACCCAAGGGCAGACATTAAGTCTTAAAGCTAGACAATAATCTCTCTTTTGACTCCTTGCGCTGCCTCCTGGACACACTGGGCCAGGGGTTGGGCCAAGGTCTCAAGCAGCCCTACCCCCTGCACCATGCTTTGCTTGGTGCAGCCCATCTGGAATATGGTGCCTGAAACTTTCTCAGGTGGGCACTGCATGCTGCCAGTGGTTCTACAGTTCTGGGGTCCTGGTGGTGGTTCTACTCCCATGGCTCCACCTGGCATTGTCCTAGTGGGGACTCTCTGTGGTGACCTTGCTTCCACAGCTCCACTCTGCATTGCCCTGTTGGGGACTCTGTAGCAGTACCAATCCCACATTTCTTTTTTTTTTTTTTTTTAATTTTTTTTAATATGGAACGCTTCACGAATTTGCATGTCACCCTTGCACAGGGGCCATGGTAATCTTGTCTGTATTGTTCCAATTTTAGTGTATGTGCTGCCAAAGCGAGCACCCAACCCCACATTCCTGTTCAGCATTGCTCTAGTTGGGGACTCTCTGTGGCGGCTCCACCCGTGCAGCAAGTCTCTGCCTGGACCCCCAGGCTTTCCACAACATCCTTTGAAATCTGAGTAGAGACTGCCAAGCTTCCACAGCTGTTGCTTTCTGCAAGCCTGCAGAATTAGCACCACGTGGCTGCCACAAAGGTTTACTACGTGTACCTTCTAGAGCTTCAAATCAACATTTGCCGAGAAGCAGCAGGAGGGAAGAGGTCTAGTCCCTCTGACTCCACACTCATATTTTGGTCTTGGTCTTTCATTAGAAGACATGCTTCATAATATTTTGGGGAAGAGAGAGAGAGAGAGAGAGAGAGAGAGAGAGACCACATTCACATTGCTATTGTAGTATATTGTTCTAATTGTTCTATTTTGAGTTATTGTTGATCTCTTACTGTGCCCAATTTGTAAATTAAACTATTATAGGTAGGTATGTATAGGAAAAACATAATATAGATAAAGTTTCGTATTATCTGTGGCATTAGGCATCCACTGGGGGTCCTGGAACATACCTTGTGGATAAGGGGGGACTAGTATAGTCATTATTAGTGGTTCTCAAACTTGTGTGAATATGAGAACCACCTGGCGGGCTCCTTATAAAGATTACTGTGCTCTACATGGAGTTTCTGATTCAGTAGGCAAGGGCCAAGAATTTGTATTTTTAGGGTCCCAGGGGGTTCTGATGCTTTTGGCCCAGGATCTCCACTTTGAGAACCACTGATCTATAAAAAGAAAATTAGAGACAACACTCTCATTCATATAACTGTATTTATTGTGCCCTTAATATGCCAGGTACTTTTCAGGGTACTGAGGATACAGTGGTGGATAAAACAAATTCCCTGCCTTCAAGATTCCCACCTCCAGATACTAAGACATATTAAAATTTAGAGTAATTAAAACAGTATACTTTGGTACAAGAAGAGATATAGTAATGATATAAATTAGGGGAAAAAAACCCTTGGCTTACGTAACAAGTAAGTATACATTAAAAACTATTGCAGCATGGCTTCAGGACTAGTTTGAGTAATTCAGAAAGAGCCTATTTTAAGGCTCCCTAGCCCACCCACATACGTCACTTTTGAGTATTATTCACACTGGGTACTTAAAATCGGGAAAACATAGATGTGGCACCAAATTTATGACAAGATGATCTGAAATTCCTAATTTCAGGTGGATATGGCTGGTGAAGGATGGGATCTTAACAAGCCCCCAGTTTTGGTTGACTTTTACTAATGAGGAAAATTGTTAGGATTAAGCAGGGTCTGGAGGAATCATCTGGAAAGGCTCAGATGTTATAGTGCTTCCCTTCCTTCCCTACCCCAACGCTTGGCGAAATCTCTCATTCAGATGGCCTTTCAAATGAGTAAGAAACAGATATGGTTCTAGGATGATTGATTATTCGAGAAAAAAGTATACCAAAATAAATTCCAGATGGAATAAAGTTTAAAATGTAAGAAATAAAAACAAAGAACAAGAGAATATAGGTGATGCTTTATCTGATACAGAGGTTGGGAAACAGAACAAAAATAACTGATTACATTTCTAACTTACAAGTTAGAAAAATATGACTATACTAATGGAAAATGAACAAGTTAATTTAGAAAAGAAATATAAATGGTCTCTTAACATTTGAAAAACAGTTTAGCTTCCCTGGTAGATCAAAGAAAATGCCAGCTAAATTTAACCATTCAACACCATTTTCAATACATCAAATTGACAAAAATTAAAGGCCTGGTGCCATCCCAAGGCTGGCGCACTGTTATCATGGATGAGGTGAAGTAGACTCTTATAGATGGTAAATGAATAAAATGCTAAAAACCTCTCTAGAAAACAATTTGAAAGTAAACATCAAGAGCTTTAAAAATATTCAAATACTTTGATCCAGTAATTCTGCTTCCAGCAATTCATTCTAAGGAAATCATCAGAAATACACTCAGACATGTATATACAAGCATGTTTGACCAGTTATTTATCACTTAGGACTGCAGTTGGCAGAGAGAAAGCTGACAAGAGGCTTAAATAAGCATAGTGTTTATTCTTCTCATGTCTCAAGGGGTTCAGAGGTCAGCAGTCTGAGGCTGGTACAGCAGGTCAAGGCATGCGATCAAGGATCCAAGCTCCTTGAGTCTTTCCACTTAAACCACCCAAAGCAAGTGGCTGCCTTCCTTAGGCCTAAAAATGGCTGTGGTCCTCAGGTTTCATGTCTACATTCCAAGCAGAATGAAGACTTCATGCTTGCCAAGTCTGTCCTTTTCCATCAAAAAACTCAGCAGCTTTATTAAGCAGAATTCCACTTGCTAACTCTTAACTTGCCAGAGCTGAGTCATATGGCCACCCTTAGCAGGAGCTGGGGAGATATTTTTAACTAGACACATTATTATCTCCCCCACCCAAAGTGGGGTTCTCCTAATGAGGGAGACACAACAGGGGATCTGTTTAATTATAAAATTCTCTGCAGCTAAGAATGTCAGGTTTTTGAAATTTACTGACCTGGAAAAATGTTCACAATGTAATGTCAAGTGAGAAGCAGGACAGAGAACATATACAATTTTATTTATACAATTTTGTTTATACAAACAAAATGTATTTTGCTTAAAAAAATATAATTTACATACACACCCACACACAGGAAATAACAAAATGGTAATAGTAGTTAACTTTTACCAAGTTGGCATTTCAAGTCAGAGAGGTATTGATGGACAGATGTAGTTTATTTTATTAAACTTTTTCCTGTATTTTCTAAATCTTCTATAATGAACTCCTTATAATAGGA
>NW_012133857.1:8349590-8371423 GCF_000956105.1 Propithecus coquereli | reverse complement strand
GTCTACAATCCAGCCGGGTTTGAGTACTTGGAGATCAATGAACAGCACATCAGCTCCTTTGTCTTCCCCGTCTCTGAACAAGTTCCCAGTGCCTATTATTAAACTTTTTCCTGTATTTTCTAAATCTTCTATAATGAACTCCTTATAATTAGGAAAAAAATGTTATTTTAAAAAACACCCCATATATTTTCCAGGGAGACTATGTCCAAAATGTTTATACTTACTCATTTTCATCTTCATTGTCAAAAGAAAGGAGGCTACTGTTTTTAATTTGTTTTTGTGAGTTCTTTTTAACTGAGTCCCGATTTATTTCATCTTCATTTGGCTTTTTCTTTTTTGAGCTTGCTGTTAAACCTGAATATTTTTCATCTGAGGGACGTTTGACTGGTTTTCGATACATGATTCTTCCATCAGCTGGAGCTGGTTCTTCCTCTGAGCAAAAACAAATTTTTAATAACATTCTTCTCTCCTCATTATTTTGCCTTTATCAGAGAGTCAAATGGCAAGAAAATCTCATATTTAAGGATATCCTCAAGTCAATTCAGTCTGGTCTTCTGCACTGCCTCTAGCTATAGGCCCTATAAGGCCCTATAGGCAGTCACTCAATAAAAACTCACTTACTGAAGTATTCCATAATACTGCCAGTCCTAATTAATTACAGTTGGGTTGTATTTTTAAGTACTTTCAAAAGTGATTGTTTGGAACTGCAGTATTTTTCCCTAAAATAATGTAATAAATGTGTAGCATACCACACACTTCAGGCACTAATTAAATAGACCTTTATTGACTGGTTATAAACCTAACCACTTATTTTTTTAAAAACTGGATATTTTTACTCAAATTAACACTTAATCCTCATAACAATCTAATAAGGTAGGTACAATTATTGTCCCCATTTTTTTTTTTTTTTTTTGAGACAGAGTCTCACTGTGTTGCCCGGGCTAGAGTGCCGTGGCGTCATCCTAGCTCACAGCAACCTCAAACTCCTGGGCTCAAGTGATCCTTCTGCCTCAGCCTCCTGAGTAGCTGGGACTACAGGCATGCGCCACCATGCCCGGCTAACTTTTTGTATATATTTTTAGTAGTCCGATTAATTTCTTTCTATTTTTAGTAGAGACGGGGTCTCGCTCTTGCTCAGGCTGGTCTCGAACTCCTGAGCTCAAACAATCCGCCCGCCTCGGCCTCCCAGAGTGCTAGGATTACAGGCGTGAGCCACCGCGCCCGGCCGTCCCTATTTTTTTGATGAGGAAATTAGCACTGAGAAATGAAATAACTTGCTCAAGGTTACATATATGGTAAGTGTCAAAGCCAAGCCCTGAACCTAGAAATGTCTCCTTCAAACATACCATACTAGTACATAAAATAAAACAACTTCATACTCCAGCCTCCTTAAATTGTTAGAAAAACCACATTACTTTCAAGTATACCTGCTTTGGCAGCCTTTATTTCTGCTTTAATTTTCATGACTTCTTCAGCTGACAGATCTCCTTTTTTAACCACCACGACTTGGGGCTGTTCATCTTCTTTGTCACTGTAATCACCATCTTCATCTGGGAGCGGAGGCTGGATTCTCTAGGGGAAGACACAAATATGATGTTAGGGCACTGACTTTGAATGAAATACAACCACTGCCTCTGTGAGAAACCGTATCATTGAAATGAGAAGGGTAACTTTATTAACTAAAAGTGTTTGGCCATGAATTTTTAAGTAACTCCAAAGAGACTAAACTTACCATGTGAGGAAACAGGTCTGCCTGCCCGTCATGCTGGGGTGCCTGTCCAGTGGAACTTGCTTCTATCTCCGTAGGGCCTCGCTTGCAGTTGCTAGTATCTGGGGCCCTCTGCTTTGGCTACTGCTGTCATTCTTAGCCTACTCAGGGCAGCACTGAACCACGTTGGTTCTCATTGCTCATCGACACTTTTCACCTTCTTCTCAAAGATGCAAAAGGACAGATGTGGCAAGCATAAGCCTTTGCCTGTATCCCTTTATCCTGCTGGAGTGCAGACGTGAAACCTGAGGACCAGAGCTATTTTTAGGCATAAGAAAGGCAGCCACCTGCTTTGGGTGGTATAAGTGGAAAGACTCAAGGAGCTTGGATCCTTGCTGGCATTCCTTGAGCTGCTGTACCAGTCTGGGACTGCTGACCTCAAACACCACCAAAATACAGAAAGAAGGAAGTAAAAGGTACTCGTTCTCTCACCTCTGCTCATCACTTCTCCCTTCTAACAGCTTCAGTTTGGTGGATAGCCTATCAGCTATTTTCCAAGTGTATACAAATGTGTAGGTATAGGAAACATTTTGTTTACAAAATACTGTACATATTACTCTATGACTTGGATTCTTTTTTGTGAGTTCAAATTATGAAATTTCTCAAGCATAAATTGCAGAGGATAACAGAAGCCACATACTACTCACTGTATACATGTAACGAATGGTAACATTTTGCCAGTTGATTTCAGATTTTTTTAAAATGTCAGGCACCATAAAGTCCCACTCTGCCAAATTTTGTACTTAAAAATAGCTTTGTACAGTACTCTGAGATACATATAAAATTATCTGATTTTTAAAAATCACTGCCTTATATTTAATTATACAGAAGGTTATTTAATAATTTCTTTGAGCACTACCCTGTAAATAAAGCCCTGCATGACCTGGCCTCAGCCTATAACCACTGCTTTATCCCCTATCACTCTCTCATGGTGTCTACAATCCAGCCGGGTTTGAGTACTTGGAGATCAATGAACAGCACATCAGCTCCTTTGTCTTCCCCGTCTCTGAACAAGTTCCCAGTGCCTAGAAAGCCCCATTGGCCCTGGCCAACTCCTACTTACGCTGCCTTCAAGACTTAGATCCTCTAGAAAGAAGTGCTTAATTTCACCTCCTCTTCTTTCTTACTCTCACAGGGAGCACGTATTACACTGCCATCTCAATGCTTTTCTGTTTGTCACCATTAGGCAAGCTCCTTTTAGAGAGGTACTATGTGTTTCATCTCTGTATCTAAAGGTGCAGAACCTAGAAAGTATCAGGGACTCAAAAATTATTTGTTGATCAACTCATGAAAGACCAACAGGATGAAAGAGGATGAACTACCTGAGGCCTTGGCAAGTTACTCACAAGCACATTCATCCATTTTGTCTACATCTCCAGTTCCCAAGTCTGCTCTATCACTCAACAAGTGAATTCTCTTTAATGATATCCATGTTAGTTCACTGTTAGTTCATCAGTTTCTGCCAATTTTTCTCTGAAATTTTCCAATAAATGACCACAAACAATAATTAGTAAGTATTTTTAGGTAATTAATAATTATTTTTAGCCAAGGATATGGTAAAGTGAAATATAATCATTCCTGGTGTTCATTAGGTTAAGAATCATTAATTCTGACTCTCTTCTCTTTTTTTCTTTTTTTATGTGACTAGCTGGAAAACAAGAGAAGCAGTCTAGGGACAGTGGCAGTAGCCACTGAGGACTGTTCAAAGTCATTCATGAATTAACTATCAAGAAGGCGAATGAGATGAGCTTAATTATATGATTTCCCATGAAACTCTTTTTTGTTAATAGATCACTAAAATGCTGATTACAGTAATCCCCCCTTATCCTCGGTTTTGCTCTCCATGGTTTTAGTTGCCTGCAGTCCACTTCAGTCTGAAAGAAGGGTAAGTACAATATTTAGAGAGACAGCAGGTTCACATAACTTTTTTTTTAAAGTATATTGTTATAATCATTCTATTTTATTATTAGTTATTTTTGTTGATCTTTTACGATGTCTAATTTATAAATTAAACTTTATCATAGGTATGTATGTATAGAAAAAAACAATATATATAGGGTTTGGTACTATCTGTGGTTTCAGGCATCTATAGGTGGTCTTGGAACCTATACCCTGTGGGTAAGGGTCGATACTGTATATTGCTGAACTGATTAAGAATGAAGTGGGTCTCTCAAACTGGAACATGGGGTACCTCTCTAAGGAAAACTCTCTTGATTAAATAAATAAGCCAGAATCTCTGATATTAGCTGGAAAGCTTTCTCTGAGTTCTCCTAAGATGGCACTATAAGCTATAATTCTCAAGGTGTCAACTATGTGCATATGATCATCACCAGAACCTCAAGCAAAGTTAGGCCTCATATTCTCCTCATTGCTGAATACATGACCCTTTTCTCAAACCTCATCCTCTTTGTCATTATCACTATTTTTGGTCATGGGGGACAGTCACTCCCTGATTGTGTTACCTCTAGGAAAAATGGCTCCTTCTTACCTACTGAGTAGCCATCTATGGCCTCATCTCTACTGGTCCTTCTATCACTTCTACACATAGTCCATGACTCCCATCTTGACACCTTTACCCATGCTGTTCCCTCCATCTCTACCTGCTGACCTACCCATGCTCAAGACTCAAATCTAAGTATCTCCTCCTCCATGAATCCTTGCACAGACAAGCATAGTCATCCAACCAATATAACTGTCACCCAGTGCTTAGTGCCAGGCACTGTGTTAGGTGCTGGGAAAACTGGGGGGGTGGCTCACGCCTGTAATCCTAGCACTCTTGGAGGCCAAGGCAGGAGGATCACTTAAGCTCAGGAATTCGAGACCAGCTTGAGCAAGAGACCCCGTCTCTAAAAAACATAGAAAGAAATTAATCAGACAACTAAAAATATATAGAAAAAATTAGCCGGGCATGGTGGCGTACGCCTGTAGTCCCAGCTTAAAGAGTTCAACAGAGGAGTAACTGGGGAGCTTCAAAGGGGTTCAGAGAGGTGGTGACCTGTGAAATCAGAGAAGAGGCAGGGCAGGAAGGTGTTAAAGAACATGACATTTTGGAGATCTATCTCTTTGTCCTTTCAGAGCCTGGCACAGTGCCTGGAATTAGTACATCATACTCGCTGTACTGGTGTACCTTGAAGATACTGTGGGTTTGGTTCTAGACCACCTCAATAGAGCAAATATCAAAATAAAGTGAGTCACACAATTTTTTTGCCTTCCCAGTGCACATAAAAGTTATGTTTATACCATACTGTAGTCTATTAAGTATGCAATAACATTATATCTAAAAAACAATGTACATACCTTAATTTAAAAATTCTTTATTGATTAAAAATGCTAAGGATCATCTGAGCTTTCACTGAGTTGGACTTGTTTTGCTAGTGGAGGGCCTTGCCTTGATATTGATGGCTGCTAACTGATCAGGATGGTGGTTGCTGAAGGGTGGGATGGCTGTGGCAATATCTTTTTTTTTTTTTCTGAGACAGAGTCTTGCTCCGTGGCTGGGGCTAGAGTGCCGTGGCATCAGCCTAGTTCACAGCAACCTCAAACTCCTGGGCTTAAGCAATCCACCTGCCTCAGCCTCAGTAGCTGGGACTACAGGAGTGTGCCGCAATGCCCGGCTAATTTTTCTATTTTTAGTAGAGATGGGGTCTCACTCTTGCTCAGGCTGGTCTCCAACCCCTGACATCAAGCGATCCTCCCACCTCGGCCGCCCAGAGTGCTGGGATTACAAGTGTGAGCCACCACGCCCGGCCCAATTTCTTAAAATAAGACAACAATAAAGTTTGCCCCATCTATTGTCTCTTCCTTTAGTAAAAGATTTCTCTGTTGCATGTGATGCTGTTTGATAGCATTTTACCCATAGTAGAACTTCTTTAAAAATTGAAGTCAGTTCTCTCAAACCCTGCTGCTGCTTTATCAACTAAGTTTATGTACTAGTTTAAGTCTTTTTTTTTTTAAATCTTTTTTCTTAGCCCAAACTTTTCTGTAGAAAGAACTAAGTCTTTTGTTGTCATTTCAACAATGTTCACAGAATGAAAGAATTGGGGGCAGGAAGAAAAAATAAAAAGAAAATGATGTTTACAGAAGCAACTCCTCATCCATTCAGGTTTGATCATGAGATTGCAGCAATTCAGCCACATATTCAGGCTCCACTTCTAATTCTAGTTCTTTTGCTATTGGTACCACATCTGCAGTTACTTCTTCCACTGAAGGCTCAATCCCTCAAAATCATCTATCAGGGTTGGAATCAACTTCTTCCAAACTCCAAGTAATGTTGATATTTTGACCTCCTCCCATCAACCACAAACATTCTTCATGGCATCTAGAACGGTGAATCCTTCCCAGAAAGTTTTCAATTTACTTTGCCCAGATCCATCAGAGGAATCACTATGTATGGCAGCTATAGCTTATGAAATGTATTCCTTAAACAAGACGTGAAAGTAGAAATTACTCCTTGATCCATGGGCTATAGAATGGATGTTGTGTTAGCAGGCATAAAAACAACATTCACCTCCTTGTACAACTCCATGGGAGCTTTTGGGTGACCAGGTGCATTGTCAATGAGCAGTAATATTTTGAAAGGAATCTTTTTTTCTGAGGTCTCAACGGTGGTGCTAAAATATTCAGTAAATCATACTATAAACATATGTGCTGTCATCCAGGCTTTGTTTTTCCATTTACAAAGCACAGAGTAGATTTAGCATAATTCTGAAGGGCCCTACAATTTTCAGAATGGTAAATGAGCATTGGCTTCAGCTGCATTAGTCACCAGCTGCATTAGTCCCTAACAAAAGTCAGTCTGTTCTTTGAAGCTTTGAAGCCAGGCATTGACTTCTCTTCTCTAGCAGGGAAGATGTCCTAGAGGGCATCTTCTTCCAACATAAGGCTATTTTGTCTACATTGAAAATCTATTGTTTTGTATAGCCACCTTCATTGATTATCTTAGCTAGAGCTTCTGGATAACTTGCAGCAGCTTCTCCATCAGCACTTATTGCTTCACCTTGCACTTTTATGTTATGGAATCCAGCTTCTTTCCTTAAACCTCATGAACCAACCTCTGCTAGCTTTTTCTCATGCAGCTTCTTCACCTCTCTCAGACTTCATAGAATTGAAGACAGTTAGTACCTTGCTGTGGATTAGGCTTTGGCTTAAGGGAATGTGGTAGCTGGTTTGATCTTCTATCCAAACTACTATTTTTCCCTATCTACAATAAGGCTGTTTCACTTTCTTATCATTTGTGTATTCACTGGAGTAGCACTTCTGATTTCCTTTAAGAACTTTTCCTTTGCATTCACAACTTGGCTGTTTGGCACAATTGGCCTGGCTTTTGGTCTCTCTTGGCCTTTGACATGCCTTCCTCACTAAGCCTAATCATTTCTAGCCTTTGATTTAAAGTGAGAGACATGGGACTCTTCTTTCCACTTGAATATTTAGAAGCCACTGTAGGGTTAATTAGCCTAATTTCAATATTGTTGTGTCTTAGGGAATAGACACGAGGAGAGGAAGAGAGACAAGGGAATGGCTGGTTGGTGGAGCAGTAAGAATACACAACATTTATCAATTAAGTTCACTATATCATATGGGTGTGGTTCATGGCACCTCAAAACAATCAGAATAGTAACATCAGAGATCACAGATCACCATAACAGATAATAATGAAAAAGTCTGAAATATTGTGACGATTACCAATGTGACACAGAGCCAAGAAGTGAGCACATGCTGTTGGAAAAATGGTGCCAATGGACTTGATGAAGCAGGATTGCCACAAACCTTCAACTCATTAAAAATGCAATATCTGCAAAGCTCAGTAAAGCAAAAGCACAATAAAACAAGGTATGCATGCACTGAATAATTTCATGTAAGTCAATCTTGTCTCTTTTACTAAGCTCTGAGTGACTTGAGTGGTAGGTCTTACTGCAAGTACTAGACAGAGTGCTAAATATATTTCTCCACACATCATTTAAACATAATGGTCTGTTCCTATTGAAAGAGGTATGGCAAATTTTGGTGTGAACCAGTTAGGGCTGAAGCCTAGGAGGCTCAGAAGTTGACTCCCATTGATTCCCAGTCCCCAGACTACAGTAATCAGGTTCTGGATCTTTCCTGAAGTTCCTGTTCTATTCATAACCAAGATATTTAAGTCTTCTGCCTACTCTTTGTCTTCTTTGCTTGCTTTTTTCGTAAAAACAAAGCATAGAAATAGATCCAGACATTCCGCCAAAGACGTTCCAGACTCCAGTCCTAGGACACTGGGTCATTTGATCGAGCGGCCTGTTTCTTTATCTAGAAAGCAGGACGTAGCTACCACTTACCCTGCTAACTCACAGGTTTCAAGAAAAGCAAGTGGAAAGAACAGAGAAGAAAGTTATCTTTCTTTACCATTTACCAGAGACGAGACGCTTTACCTACATCAGGTCATTTTCAAAAACCCAGCAGCGCTCTGATAAACGACACAGAGCGAGATTCCTGGGCGTAAGAGGCTGTAGTCGCTTGCAAAGGACCAGCTTGGAGTCAGCGCTCCGTGCCAATCGGGGGCCAGGAGCGTCGGTACCTGGCTTCCAGGTCAAGGCAGAAGCCGGAAGTGGCGGGTCGCGTTTCTGAAGTAACGCGACCACCCCGGGCTCACCTTGGTCTCTACGGTGGGCCCTTCCCTGAAGCCGACCCGCTCCTTGAAGCGGGCCAGAAACGCCGGCTCGGCTGGCCGCACGTACGACACCTGGTTCCGCTTGCTCATGACAGCACTGAAAAGACAAGCTCCCTGGCCGACACTGAGAGTACAGAGGCGATGGCGCTTACTAGTGTCGTCACCGGGACCACGCCCCTGATGCGCAGTCCGGGCAACATGGCGGCCTCCGTGCTGGCGTCAACGTTTGGTCCCAGCGCCAAATTCAAATTCGCGGCCATCTTGAGCGGGCCGGATCCCGTGGCGCGGCGCGCCTGGAGGTGGGGGCATCCGTACCATCCGTACCATCGGTCTCGGGATCGAGAGGTGAGGGCGCTATGGCACCCGGCTGCAAAAGTAAGTCAAGAGTCCCGACTTCGAGACGCCGTCCTCCCCGCCAATATAGCTGTGACAGGACGACAGTCCTCGGTCGCCCGCAGGGTTCCTTACTGGGTGTGAAGGGCAGGAACTGACCGGGCGGCAGGAGCGTTTGGAATCTCTGTCCCTCAGAGACAATACGCTGGTGGAAGGGCTTTCATCCCTTTCTTCTGTGCATTGCGTGCAGGCTAGCAGCCTGGCGCAGTTTTAGGCTCTTGGGATGAGCAGTGAACCTGCCGTTCTTGCTTTTGTTCTCTCGGTTCTTCCGTTTCTTCGCTCGCCTCTTACCATGTCCCGATCAGGGCTACCTCAGTAAGTAGCCTTGCCTGAGGATCCGCCCTTGCCCTCACCACCACCTGCATTTTTACACATTTTTGACCTTCCTGAGGGAAGGATTTATTTATGTTCCAAACACCTTTTTCTCTTTTGGATAGTCTCTCCGTAGATAAGGGAATTTTAAAGCACAAATTTTAGTAATGTCTTTATATACTCACAATATCTATTTTCACCTAAAGGAGACCTGTCCAATTTCTTCCTTTTTTTTTTTTTTTTTCACGGAGGAGAGAGCACTGTCATTTTTGCTTGTGATAAACCCTTCAATTTTCACTAATTTCTTGAAATGTGCTGTTCTGTGTACGTGTGCCACTTACATTGGCTAATCTCTTAAGGAGTCTTGTTTTTTAAAGCTGATTATGAGCTTGTCATGGTCCTGTCCATGGCTGGACTTCGAAGTGTTTCCCCAGTTCTTGAGCTCCTGGCTTGGAATCGCAAGCCTTGGCCCATGTGACCGAGAGAGATGACACACACTCAGCAAAGTATGCCTGAAGAATTTATTGTAAGAAAAGTTTAAGGGTGCAAAACGAAAGTACATTTCCTAAGGGGAAATGGATCTGTCTCCACGAGTGGAGAAGACATTGTCTCCTATGTTTTTCCTTTGATATGCTAGTATTATATGTTGATGTAAAGGTCAGGTGTAATTACTTATGACTATATGTCACAGGTTTTGAGGTCTGAATTTTTCCAGATATGGACATAACTTAAAGGTTATGTTCCAGGCATTCCCTTCTCCTATACGTGTAATGGGGAAAGTCACCGTTTATGGTGTTTGTCTATTTTTTGATTGGTGGTCACCGTTCCATGGTCTAATTACACAATTCTTTAAGACTGAAATAACTGTTTCCTCTGGTTATTTTTCTGTAACTATTTCCTTCTTATTGTTTTTCTTTAACTGTTTCCTCCTCCTTGTTTTTCTGCTCCTATCATTCCATTATCTCTTGATTTCCTGTCCCTAACATTCCATTACCTCTTGTTTTTCTGTCCTTAACAAGCTGATTTAGTGGGATCTTTGTGAAGGATTTGAAGAGTGATGGGGAGATGCCTATGTTAGATGATTGAAGAAATTGTGACCTTGTGGCATTTGCACCTTCCGACAGCGTTAAGATTTCTAGCTCTCTGTCAATTGCAATTGTTTTGGTGGGGTTGTTTTATTAACCTTTTAGGTCAATCATACCATTATCTGAACACCTCATTATGCTATCTTTTTCCATCTAAAATATTCTTTTTCCTTCACCATTTTCAGTATTCATGGACTATGAGCATACAAGTTGGTATATTATTAGATGGAAATATTCATCCTGCTTTCTGCACAATCACAGTATTTGTTCTTTGTTTCCACCTTATCGATAAGTTCAGTAAACCTGGACTCAAGCAAAAGATCATTGATGGCTGTGACATAAGTGAAGCATCTGCTTATTTAATGGAAAGTGATATTTGTGTGTTACTGCCTATTAAAGGGCTCTGGTCAGTCTGTAAACTGAAGTTGAGAACCTTTCTAAAAGTGATGGGAGCAAAGATACTCACAGCTTCTCTTTATGATGGTGGTGATGCCATGGGGAATTTATCCACTCCCTTAAGTTTGTTAGCAAAATTGAGGTTGATGATATTCCAGGTAAGTGCTTCTTGCATTCCTAGAAGTCCAGAGGTCTGGTCTATGAAGTGGGAACACACAGGAGGATGAAGCTCACTGCAACTTTTACTTTATGCCTATGAAGGCTGTCTCTAGCGACAACTATTGGCACCACGGGTTGGGAACTGTGAAGTCAGAGAAATAAGAAAGTGAAAAGTTACCCCTATGAAATTGACTGGTAAATCCAGTCTTAAACAGATTCCCTTTCTGCACTTGATCTTAGCCAAAAGGCCGAGAAGCGATCGAATTCCCTTTCTGAACTTAATCATGTTTGGGCAAATGACTGATGAGTATTTATCTAGACTGCAGGGTAAAGCATCTGATGGTCTTTTTAAAGCAAGAAGAATATTTTTAGAATTCACTATTTTGTTGAAGTATAACTTATATGCAGTAAAGGGCACAAATCTTGAATGCTGTTCAACAAATTTTTATATATGAATACACTCGTGTAACCACCAGCCCAAAAACTGTTCCTGTACTCCAGAAAGTTCCCTTTCACTCTTCCCAGTCAATAACTACCCTGCTCCCAGTCATTACTGATTTTTATCATCGCTGGTTAGTTTTGCGTGTTCTTGGACTTCATATAAATGATACAGTATATATTCTTTTTTTATGTTCTGGCTTTTACTGAACGCTGTGTCTGTGAGCATTGTCCGTTGTATGTAGCAGCACTTCTTTTTCATTGCTGTGTAGTGTTCCATTGTATGAGCATATCATTATTTGTTTATTCTCCTGTTGATGGACATTTGAGTTTCTAGATTGGGCTATTATGAATAAAGCTACAGTGAATAGTCTTCAACATATCTTCAGGCAGGCACACAGAACCTCAAAGTTGAAAGAATTTTACATTAAATGTCTACAGAGGACTTTCTTTTAATGTCAAAATAATTATAGCCACATGATAAGCTTTTGTACTCCCTTTAACCTTTGGAGGCTGCATAATGAGGTAGTTAAGAGTAGGATATCTGGATCCAGGATGGGTGAATTCAAGTTCTAGCACTTTTCAATGATGCTTTCTTAGATCTCAATTAGAAATCATGGCAGAACTGTCTAATTTTGTGTAATTTTTGATTTCATTATATGTTACTATTTGCTTATTAACTTTATTTAAGTAAACGTTTTACTTTGGAATCCTTTTAGATTTACAAGCTAAATTGCAGGCCTGTTACACATGTGCAGTTGTTATACATGTGCAGATCAAAATTCATCTGATCACTTATAGAGATCTCTGCAGAGATGAAGAGCTGGCAGCCTACCCTCTGGGCTTGTTATTGTTATTTGCTTGCTTATTTATTTAGCAACTGGCTGGATTGACTTAGTGAGGTCTGTTTCTCTCCCATGGTGTTAAGCCTTTGATGTTGCTCCTCAGGGAAGCACAGCTTTGGATATGCCCACAGTTATCCTGGGATGTCAGTGATTTTGGTAGGGATCTTTTTCTCTGGCCACACTTGGCTGTTAAACTCCAATTGCTAGCTGATTGCTCTACTGTTTTCAACAATGCCCCGGGGCATAAATTGCCCTACAAGCTACTCCAATTAAATTCTTGCTCCTTTGAAATAGTAGTTTCTGAGGTCCGTGTTTGATATTTGTTGTGACTCCAGTTTAGCTGTGCCTAGCTGTCTTACTATTTCCCATTTTCTCCTGCAAAGTAACAGGCCTGCAGCTTAGCTTGTATCTTGAATATCTTCATAATTACCTTTCACTACAACCTCCACTGTTCTTGAGAGTGCCCTTACATTTGAACTTCTCTGTGCTCTGTTGCAAATAAAGTCGGCTCCTTTGGGAAGAGATTAGAAGCTATCTGTTTATGGCCTGTCTCTTCCCCAAAGCAAAGTCTCTGAGCCTGGATGCTGGGGATGGGGATAATGGCAGTCTTGTCTCTGAGTGACATCCTCATTCTAGTTGCTGAGCAATTCGTTGGTCGGCGGGAGTATAGCAGCCTGGTATCTTCTCAACTTTCCTTTCCTAGTGTGGAACCACTGCCTCATGAACTGGGCCAAGGGTAATTAGGACCCCAGTGTACTCAGCATGCAGCAGCCAAGGTAGAGCCTCTGTTCCACAAATTAGGGCTGGGACAGAAAAGGGAGCCCTCACCTCTCAATGAAACTTGTCTGGGACTTAACCTCAGCAACAGGTGGTTAGCTGGAGACAGAATGAGAAACTCTGACTTCCTGCTACTCCTGGGAAGAAAGTCCTCTAATTAGGACCTGAAGGAAGAGGAATCCCTGTGTTCTTGGTTGCTTCAGTCTGGAGTGGAATCTCTGCCTCGCTGAGCTGGGAGGGAGAGAGTGATCTTGGTTCAAATAATACAAAATCACCTTTCTTACTGAATTTTAATAAATTTTCTTGAATAGATATTTCTTCATTTGCTGTTTGCCTTTAGGAACATTTCCAGAGGCTTTAATTTTTTTTTTTTTTTTTATTTTACCAGTTTCACTGGGGAGTGGGTCAGTGGCATTCCTCACAATGTCATACCAGTCGTTGACCTCTGACTTCTTTTTTTAACAGAATCATTCTGTCTGCTAGGTTGAGAATAGATGGGGGTGGGAGGAGCAGAGAGACTGTCATAATAATCCAAGTAAGAGATGTTGCTGACTCGATTCCATGGTGATGGCAGTGGATTTGACAAGAAGTTGTAGGATTCTGGATATATTTTGAAGTTAGAGCCAAAGATTTTCTGACAGGTTGGATATGGAGAGTGAGAAAGAATGGAGTCAGGGATGACTATATGGTTTTTGGCCTAAGCAACTGGAAAGATGGAGTTGTCATTAACTGAGATAGAGAAGTACATTCAGGGTGAGGGCAGGGCCACCGGGAGCTCAGGTTTGGACCTGTTAAATCTGAAACATTGCCCACTGGACATCCAGTTGGAGATATCAAGCAGGCAATTAGATATAAGAGTTTGGGGCTCAGGAGAGCCGTGCAAGGAGAAGGTTTAAATTTGGCAATCATCAGTAGGTATTTAGCATTTAAAACCACGAGACTGGATGTCATCACCAATGTAATGGGTTAGGATAGAACAGAGAATAGGATCAAGGCCAGGGCTCTGGAGTGCCCCACTGTTCATGTCAGGGATCTGAGGAAGCTGAGGCATGTCTGCAACTGAGGAGTATGTTAGAGAAGAATAGCATTTCTATGTTGCAATTTTAATTAATTTTTATCTTTTTTTTCTAGCTGAGTTACGCAGTGTGACAAACTATCAGCCTAACCAGCCCAGGTAAGAAAAAAATTGATGAACCTCAAAGAATTAGGGATGTAATATTTCTAAAACAACCATTTAACATAGTAAGGGGTACTTGTTTCAAAATTTAACTTGGTCCTAGACCAGCTGGAAATACGGGAAAATCACATACCTTCCCTGCCCTCTCACTTTCTAGGCTAAAGAATGGAATCAATAGCATAATTCTCCCTTGGAATGACTTATTTTATTATTGCTGGTAAGAGGAAAATGAGAGATGAGCAGTGCTTGGAATCCCTTGAAATGAACTCCTTTCGAGTTCCTTTCAAGTAAAGGATTGTGAAGGTGCCACAACCCTTTTACCAACCCTTTACTGTGAAGTAAATCAGTAAAGAGTGTGGGCCATGTGAGAAAATTATTTTTTTATTTATTTTTTAATTTTTTTTCACCGCCCCCACCCCCAGGTGTGAGACTTTTAAAAGAGGTAAATTTAAATGGGGTAGGTCTTGGGCTTTGTAGGGGAAACTCTCGTTATAGAACATTAGAGGCAATGTGAGACTCACATCCTTGTTCAGTTTTCTTTTCTCCAGTAAACTTAGCTGTTACATGTTTTTTGTCTTTAGTAATGAAGGTGATGCCATCAAAGTTTTTGTGCGAATTCGTCCACCTGCAGAGGGTTCTGGGTCAGCTGATGGCGAGCAAAGCTTATGCTTGTCTGTGCTGTCCTCCGTGAGTCTCCGGCTGCACTCCAATCCTGAGCCCAAGATCTTCACGTTTGATCATGTTGCAAACATGGACACCACTCAGGTAATGATAACTGGAAACTTAACTTTTCACTTGGAACATGGAAGGCTTTGTTATTTGTAAGAATTTCATTTTTGTTCTCTTTTTAGTTTGGTAGATCTCAGATAAGGAAGCTCAAACATTCCATACATCTACTATTAGATTTTACATCTAATTTTATTGATTGATTTTCTTCTTTCTTCAAATTTTGTACCAGAATGACACAAGCCTGCCTTACTTTCCCTTTCTATTCAGTGATGGAGGTTAGCGAGTATGTACTTTTCCGGGGCACTTGAATGACTGATTAATAAGTGCAGCTGAATTACCTAGTTTAAGGATATAGGATTACTATGATGTTAATAACTGCTTTTCTAATTAAGGCCAATTTAACTGAGATCTAGTTAGTGCTATCCAATAGAACTTTCTACAATGAGAGAAATGTTCCGTATCTATGCTGTCCTTTATTGAAGCCTCTAGGTAGCCCCATGTGACTGTTTAAGTTTAAATTAATTAAAATGAAATAAAATTAAAACTTCAGTGCTTCAGATGCCCTAGCCACATATGGCTATTGAGCCCTTTTAATGTGGCTAGTGTGTCTGAGGCACTAATTTTATGTCTTATTTAATTTTAATTAATTTAAATAGCCACATGTAGCTAATGGCTACTGTATTAAACATCACAGATCTTGATTATTCCTGCTATACACATGAATGTTTTTGGTAAGACATTTAGATCTTTAGATCTTTTTCCTTTTCATCTGGAGCATTGCTGGCCAATAGAAATATAAAGTGAGCTACACATATAATGTAAAATTTTCTAGTAGCCACATTAAAAATAAAGTAAAAAGGAACAGATAAAATTAATTTTAATATATCTTATTTAATATATCCAATATATCCAAAATATCATTTCAACAGGTAATCAATATGAAGTAAAATTATTAATGAGATATTTTCCATTTTTTTAATACTCTTCCAAATCTGATATGTATTTTATACTTATGGCACATCTCAATTTGGGGCTATGTATTTTATGCTAATACCAGTATAATGCAGTATTCTATATAAAATTCTGTATAAGGTTTAGATGTGTGCTTTAAATCTGTAATTGTATAGGAGATGAATGGACATAGTTGTGTTTAAAGTTTTATCATCTTACATGTTTTAGCCATTTTTCTTTTTTTTTTTTTTTTGAGACAGAGTCTCACTCTGTTGCCCGGGCTAGAGTGCCGTGGCTTCAGCCTAGCTCACAGCAACCTCAAACTCCTGGGCTCAAGCAATCCTACTGCCTCAGCCTCCCAAGTAGCTGGGACTACAGGCATGTGCCACCATAGCCGGCTAATTTTTTCTATATGTATTTTTAGCTGTCCAATTAATTTCTTTCTATTTTTGGTAGAAACAGGGTCTCGCTCTTGCTCAGGCTGGTCTTGAACTCCTGAGCTCAAACGATCCACCCACCTTGGCCTCCCAGAGTGCTAGGATTACAGGCGTGAGCCACTGCGCCCGGCCAATTTTTCTATAATGGATGTAATCTTCATATTATCACAAGTGATTAAAAATCTTAGCACTCAATTTTTATTGTTATATTGTAGAGTGTAGTTTGGGAAAAATGTTTTCATTTTTATGAAATGTTGACGTGTTTGCTGCTTACATTTGTAGGAGTCTGTATTCTCAACTGTGGCTAAGAACATCGTGGAATCTTGCATGAGCGGTTATAATGGTACCATCTTTGCATAGTAAGTCGTTGACTGTCCTTACGCAAGGGTATGATAGTAAGTGCTTATACTAATTTCCTATTGCTGTTGTAACAAATTACCACAAACTTAGTGTCTTGATCAACACAAATTTATTATCTTTGTTATCTTACAGTTTTGTAAGTCCAAAGTTCAACATGAGTCTCCCTGGGCTAAAATGAAGGTGTCAACCAGGATGCATTTCTTTATGGAAGCTGGACAGGAAAATCTGTTTCTTTTCCTTTTCCAGCTACTAGAGGACACCCACATTACTTGGCTAACAGCCCCTTTCCTCTGTCTTCAAAGCCAACAACATGCAACTCTCTGGCTCTTCCTTAGTCATGTC
Organism: Propithecus coquereli; assembly: GCF_000956105.1. Classification (NCBI taxonomy): domain Eukaryota; kingdom Metazoa; phylum Chordata; class Mammalia; order Primates; family Indriidae; genus Propithecus; species Propithecus coquereli. The sequence goes on along the minus strand of NW_012133857.1, from coordinate 8,354,614 downwards.
TCCCTCTGACTATAGTTAGAAATGGTTCTCTAGTTTTAAGGATTCATGTGATCAGATTGGCCCCACCTGGCTGACAAGGTAGATGGGTAGTGGAGAGGAGAACATCTATTATATATATATTTGAAATTCTTCTATAAGAAAGATTGATCTGTTCTCCCATTTACTTATTCAATTATTTATATGTTGTGGACTCATGTGTATTTATTTTTTACTTTGGATTATAATCCAATACTACATTATTTATCTTGTTGCTTGTATTGTTCTAGCTTTGGTCAGTGGGAGTCTTTTGAGGTTGGTTTCTATGTCTCTTCGATATATCCCATGCTTTTGTTTTTTTGATTCCTTCCTTCCTTTATGATGCTACAAGATGCTCCAGGCTCATCTTGTATTTCCCCTGCCCTATGCCTAGAATCAACCATTTCACCAAGGAGCTCTGGCTTCTTTTATTGGAGAGTGGTATTTAGAAACCACAATCTGGGCACTAGGTGTGTTTGTTGCTATTGGAATGTCATTGCTTCTAGGCCTCAGCAGACAGAGCTAGGTAATATATGTATATATACTAAATCATGTATACAGACATATCTATAATTGTATACCTATCCATTTATATATATATAAAGCTAAACATGAGTTCGTACTGATGTCTCTGACTCTAATCTAGTACCTCAGGATTATTCTAGCCTTCCTTTCTTATTTGTCTGTAACTTTCCTTGCTAACAATGAGAAACCTGGCTTCTACCATCTATCATCCATTTACTGACTTGTTCAACTCAGTATACATATAAAACAGTTTCAGAATTACCTGTATCCCTGTGAGAAAAAAAATTTACTGAATTCAGTGCTTATGTACAGTTCCTTTTTTTTTAACCTTATAATTTCTAGTCAGAACCTATTTTCTAAAGTTACTTAGGCCAGCTCCTTCCCACCCACTCCCTTCAGTGCAGTTATACCATGCTCTTGTAATATAATGCAGTTAGATGCATTCCATCCTGGGATTCCCCAACATCCTAATTGATGTGTTTCGTTTGTTTAGTTTGTATACTTTAAAGCTCACCAGAGGTTCCTTAACTTATGATGGGATTGTGTCCCAATAAACCCACTATAAGTCGAATATATTGTAATTTGAAAATGCATTTAATACATGTAATCTATTGAACATCATAGCTTAGCCTGGCCTACCTAAAACCTGCTTAGAACACTTACATTAGGCTGCAGTTGGGCAAAATAATGTAACACAAAACCTATTTTATAATGAAATGTTGAATATCTCATGTAATTTATTGAATACTGTTCAGAAAGTGAAAAACAGAATGGTTGTATGGGTATTCATCATTAACATACACAGCTGAAAGTACCATTATAAAGTCAAAAACTCTTAAGTCCTAAGTTGAATTGTCATTATGTCAGGGACCTTCTGTATTTATTGTCCCAAGTACCATAGAGAAGAGTCCCTTCACTTTCAGGGATCCCCTGTGCATCCCCATCCCCTTTGTAGCCAACCACTACCCGCTCCTTCCAACCCCTGGCATCCCCAGTAGACCAATATATTTTCCATTCCTATAGTTTTGCCTTTTCCAGAGTGTCATATGAATGGAATGATACAATATGTAGCCTTTTGGATCTGGCTTCTTGCTCTTAGTAAAACGCATTTAGGATTTATCTATGTTTTATGCACTGATAATAGCTTACTCCCTTTTTTTGCTGAATAGTATTTTATTGTATGGATGTACCCTAGTTTGTTTATACATTCACTCATTAAAGGATATCTTGCTTCTAGTTTTCAGCGATTATGAACAAATCAGGCATTTGAATATCACTTTTTGTGTGAACATAAGTTTTCAGATCACTTGGGTAAACACTCAGGAATGCAATTGCTGGGTCGTATGGTAAATCTATGATTAACTTTATAAGAAACTGCCAAGCTGTCTTCTAAAGTGGCTGTAGTGCTTTACATTTCCACAATCATGTATATTTAAAGTGAGTGATGATCCTATTTTTCTAAATGTTGACAGCCTGAAAACATTGCTATACGTTTAATGTTGGAATGTCAGCTATGGGTCCAGAAGGCATCATGACAGGATAATTATTTTTTTCTTTTTCTTCCAGCAGTAGGCTTTCTAATTCTATTTAGAACTAGAGGTTTTTAATAGGATATAGTGAATTATACAAATTATTTTGAGCAGCTTTCTGTTTGCACATATATCCCAGTTCTATAATTTGCTAAAAACACAAGAATAAAAATATTTTAACAATATATATAAAATATATATTATAAAATATATTAAGTTCAAAGCCTTGGCTCATATTGCACATATATTCCACTGTGAAAATTTGCCTTTGCTTTTTATGCTTATGGTCAGCAGAACTAAATGTTCTTTCTTAAGCAGTGAGACAAAGAGTAAAGATATTTTTTGTAGAATATTTTGTGGTGAAGTTCAAAAATGAATTTGAAATAATAGCCACAATTGCCAGAGATTATATATCTTCAGAAATGTTTTCTTTGAAGACCCTGTAGGCATACTACTTGTAATGTTTAATTCATCGTATATTCATTACTAACTTAATGAAAATTGGTTTCAGTAGTTGTGGATAGAAATAAGTAACACCTGGGAGAAGTGAGTGATTTATTGGTTGGGTGAGCATACATTCTGGTTTACCAAGGACAGTATCACTTGTAGAGTGATTGTTAATAGTGTACCCTTCACACTCAAGTGCCTGTTTGGACAATAATTTATAGGATTACCCTATTTGTAGGGGACTCAATAATATCCATTTCTCATTAGTAAAGAACTTTTTTCTTCTACTTCCAAAAGAAAGAGGTAAACAACTAGACCATACTGTTTTCTAGTTTTGGAGGGCGTTTAACCAAAAAGTAAATTCAAAATTTTATATTTTTGCTGTGAATCTAAGCTAAAGTCACTTAATACCCTGATTGACATCTATCTTTAACATACAACTTTCTTCTTTTTTTGTTACTCTTGTTTCTGTTAAATGGGATAGCAGAGATGACATGACATTATATACAAAAATCAAACCTATAGCATAAGGATTTTTTTTTTTTTTGAGACAGAGTCTCACTCTGTTGCCTGGGCTAGAGTGAGTGCCATGGCGTCAGCCTAGCTCACAGCAACCTCAAACTCCTGGGTTCAAGTGATCCTCCCGCCTCAGCCTCCTGAGTAGCTGGGACTATAGGCATGAGCCACCACGCCCCTCTAATTTTTTGTTTCTATTTTTAGTTGATTGGCTAATTTTTTTTCTATTTTTAGTAGAGATGGGGTCTTGCTCTTGCTCAGGCTGGTCTTGAACTCCTGACCTCAAGCAATCCTGCCGCCTTGGCCTCCCAGAGAGCTAGGATTACAGGCGTGAGCCACCGCGCCCGGCCATAAGGATTTTTTTATTGCTCTATTTTTAAACAAGGACAAATGTCTATAGACATTATAGTATCTTTCAAAGACAAAGAATTTAGGAAAGAAATTGCACTATTTTAGTATAACAAAAATTGGAAACATAAGTTCAATTGATTATGGTTAAATAAATTATGGTGCTACAAGATTCCATATCCATGGAATACTATATATAACTATCTATAGCTATTAAAAATAATGAGGCAGACCTGTATTTACTGACTTAGAAAGATGTCTGAGATAAAATTAAAGAAAAACAGGTTGCAAAGCAATATCATCCCAATTTTTGTAAATAAAAATTAAATGAAAATTCTGATGGCTATGTTTGTATTAATGTAGAAGCATTTACCAGACAGTTAACAATGGTTAGCTCTTGGTAGTGGAATTGGAGGGAAAAAAGGTGGCTCATTCACTTTTTATCTAATATAACTTAAAAATAGAAAATAAGCTAGCTTTTTGTGGGGAATATTTATATACTAATAGACTGTAGTAAAAATAGGAAGGTAGTCTTCTAAATTTTATGTGTAAAAATAATATATAAACCATTCTTTTTTACAGTGGACAAACTGGCTCAGGGAAGACATTTACTATGATGGGTAAGTATATTAAAGATTAACTTTTGCTGACTTAATTTACCCTTTCTGTGATAACAGCAACTAGTACATTTTTCAGGAAGGCATAATTTCTATACATCATGTTGATCTCATAAAATTTGGGATATACCCCAGGCTTCTGTAAGATTGCGAATTATTTGATAGCAAAGTCCAAGTGTTAATCGTGTTTTCAGCTATATTCCCCAGCTCAGTGCTTAGCACAGAGTATGTGCTCAATAAACAGTTTTTCAATAGGGCTTAATGAATTTTTATATATTTATACACCTGTATAGCCACTACCCAGATCAAGATTTTTAGTCAGTAACTATCCCCACCCCTGTCCCCTGGAGTACCTATTACTCTGACTTCTGTCTTCATTCGTTTTGCTTGTTTTTGAATGTCTGCAAATGAAATTTTACAGTATGTATTTCGTTTCTGGCTTGTTTTAGCATTAGGTTTCTAAGGTTCACTCATCTTGTTGCATGTAGTAGTAGTAGTTTATTTCCATTATTGTATAATATATTATTATATGAAAATACTACAAATATTCCATTCTACTGTTGATGATATTTGGATTATTTCAGTTTTCATTCTCAAGTATGTGTAGTATTACCTCATTGTGTGCTTATTTGCACCTCCCTGATGTCTTTTTTTTTTTCAGCATATTATGGGGGTACAGATGTTTAGGTTACGTATGTTGCCCTTTTCCCCCTCCGACTCCCTGATGTCTTTTGACAACTGAGTATCTTTCATGTATTTATTGGATATGTCAGTAACTTCTCTGTTGAAATCCCCATTCAAGCTTTCTTCCCATTTTAAAAATTAACTTGTTTTTTTCTTGCACATTTGTGGGGATTCCTTATAAAAGAGAAAGAGTAGCTTTTTGTCTATTATATAGATTCCAGATTTTTCTCTAGGTTTTTCATTTGTCTTGACTTACTTAAGATTTTTTGCTATGCTAAAGTTTTTTTTTTTTTTTTTTTTTTTTTTTGAGACAGAGTCTCACTCTGTTGCCTGGGCTAGAGTG
>NW_012133857.1:8335247-8349473 GCF_000956105.1 Propithecus coquereli | reverse complement strand
TTTTTTCTATTTTTAGTAGAGATGGGGTCTTGCTCTTGCTCAGGCTGGTCTTGAACTCCTGACCTCAAGCAATCCTGCCGCCTTGGCCTCCCAGAGTGCTAGGATTATAGGCGTGAGCCACTGCACCCGGCCTATGCTAAAGTTTTTTTATTTTTATGTGGTTGAATTTCAGGTTCTTTTCTTTTAATGGCATCTGCATTGTGAGTTGTAGTAAGAAAGGTCTTCCTCTCTCTGAGGTTATAACAACAACAAATAATTGAATACCTGTACTTATAATATGCTGGACACTCTCCAAGGGACTTTTGGTCTATTTGAATTTGTAACATCCTGCAACATCCAGGCTCTTGTGGAGCTTATATTCTCAGACAGGGGGGATGTACAATTAAAAGCAAATAAACCTAAAAATTATGCCAGAGGCAATGAGGGCTATGAAGAAAAATAAAGCAGTGTAGGGGATGGAAAAGAGCAGAGGCTGCTATTTTAGGTGAGTGAGTCAGGAAAGACCTCTCAGGAGGTGACATTTGGAGAGATTACTAAGTGAAATGAGAGTGAACCATGAGATTGTTCGGGAGAATAATCTTCCACGCAGAGGGACAGCGATTGCAAAGGCCCTGAGGAGGCTGCACCCTCCGGAGTGTTGAGGAACATCAGAAGACCTGTGCTATTAGAGTGGAGTTTTCCAGGATAAGGGGCTATTAGGAAAGGAAGTTAGAGCTGTACCCTGGGACCATGTCATATAGGTCCTGATGAGGATTTTGGATTTTGTAATGAGCATAATGTGAAGTCATTGAAAGGTTTTTAAAAACAAACAAACAAGAATACGTGATCTTATGTATAATTGAAAGGATTACTCATGCAGCTGAATGGAATAAAGACTAGGAGGGGTTATAGCAGGATTAGGAACTACTGCAGTGGACTAGGCAATAGATATGGAAGATAACTAAAAATATATGGAATATCTTTGTAATTATTCAACAGGAAAATGATGTGTAATTATCAGCATACTCTAATGTTATTTGTCCTCTTTGTTCATTTACTTGCATTTTTGTACCTCTGTTATATATTTCTTAAAGTACAGTTAATAAGGGCCATTTGAAATATTTCAGTTGTGGTGCAAAAAGGCCTTCTACAAGATAGCTATAATATTTTAAAATTTATTGTCTGTATCTTTCTTGAATATATCAGAATTTTGTTAGTTCTTTGGTCTCTAAGACATACTTAACCAATGTTTATAGCACCTTCTAGGACTTTTCTAGCTATATATATATATTTCTGGTTAATATTGCTGTAGCTTGACTTAGTATTCTTTAAAAATCCTGCTATTTACATATCCACTCATAGCTTTTCCTTTCTCCAGTGGAACAAAATAGAAATGGGGTTACTCTGCATTTTTCTGTCTGCATAGAAATCTTGTAATGGTAGTCTTACAGTATCTTTTTCACCAGCTTGGCTTTTACTGCCCGATTTAAAAAATACTAGCTAATCCTAATTTTTAGTACTAATGTGTTTAAAGCACTGCTCCGAGTGCTTTACCTTTATACTCTCACTCAATTCTTTCCAACATCCCTATGTGGTAGTTATTGCTGTGATTTTTCCCATTTTATAGTTGAGAACTCTGAAGCTGACAAGAGAGTTAGTTGTTAAGCCACCCATAGTCACACAGTGTGTTGCTATGGCCTGGAGCATCAGTCAGTCTATGAGACCAAATGTAATATGCAATAAATGAAGTACAATTATTTGGTATTTCTGCTGATTTTGGTATGAAGTAGTTGGAAAAATTTCAAGCTCAGTACCTAGATGGATTTGTTTGTTTATCAGAGAACAGCTAAAAATTGATTGGTGGCTACTGTGAGCCTTTCCTTTAGTCTCATTGGTAGGTTCTATGATGCTATCTCTCACAGACCTAATTTTTTGTTTTTCTTAATGTGGAACAGTTCACAAATTTGCATGTCATCCTTGTGCAGGGGCCATGTTAATCTTCTGTGTATCTTTCCAACTTTAGTATCTGTGCTGCCAAAGCAAGCACCATAGACCTAAATTAAACTTTTTTGGAGCACAAGTAGGAAACCAATTATACAATGTATCATCTGATATCATTTCTGTGTAAATTGCCTTTTAGTGTTGTCATTTTCAAAGACTTGGAATAGAATAAAAATCAATAGGTTTTTTTTGTTTGTTTCTTTTAACTTTTTTTTAGGACCATCTGAATCGGATAATTTTTCTCATAATCTGAGAGGAGTAATCCCACGAAGTTTTGAATATTTGTTTTCCTTAATTGATCGTGAAAAAGAGAAGGTAAAACTAACTATAAAAATAAAGTGCTTCCATGAAATGTCTAATTTTGAGTAGTTAGCTACTAATTAGCTCATGATACTTAGAGGGGCATGGATGGTATTCCACGATTCTTTCAGTTCCTAAGACAAAATTAAGGATTCTCAGTTTTTTATTTTCAATTTAATTGAGTTTTTAGTTTATAAGACATACATTATCTTGTAACCCAGGTTGCTGGTTTACAAGAAAGGAAAGTAGTGCTTCTAGGTTCTCAAAAGATTTTGAAAGTGAGAAAGTATAAAGACAATCTCAACCAAGAAAAACAGATACACTAATACATAAAGCCCCATCATCTCCCTATACTTAGGCTCAGGGGTGTCCCTATATCCTCATGATGTCCTGTGGTGATGGGCCCATTCTTACCTTCCTTGTAGCACCTGCTACCACCTTGCCATGATCTTCTTTTTTTTTTTTTAATTTAAAAAAATAATAATAATACTTTATAAATTTTTAAATCAAAATAGTTGTTTGGCTAATTTCTTTCTATTAATAGTAGAGACGGGGTCTCGCTCTTGCTCAGGCTGGTCTTGAACTTCTGAGCTGAAGCAATCCTCCCTCCTCAGCCTCCCAGAGTGCTAGGATTATAGGCATGAGCCACCACGCCCGGCCTGCCATAATCTTCTTGCTCCCCATGTGGTATGGATCCATCGTCCTGGGCGTATGGTCTTTCCTCTTTCCTTGGTTCCAAGGTTGGGTCATTTTCACAATTGTGCTTTAGAAGCTCGGTGAATGCCAGGCTTAAGAACCACTAGTGTTACATGTTCTGTTACTTGTGTACCAAGGAAACTGATATATAACTTTGGTTTACCATTTACTCTTTTGCAGAAACTGTCTATCCCTAACATTGAAGTTAGACATACAAATTGCCTGCCAGGGAAATAATTAAGCTTAGTGCTATGCATGCATTCTGTGGTTAATAATTCTGTACAGAGTCTTTTAAAATAAATTATTTTCAGTCTTTTAAAGAGCATGACACTTGTTTCAAATAAAACTTTATGAGGAAGTCCATATATTAGACAAAAAGGGAATTGCCCAACTGGAATTCTCAATTCCTATCTCTTTGTGTTAGCTCTGTGACACCTCTGGAAACTTCTAGGGCTCCTGGGACCACAGTTTGATGATGCTTTAAAATATGATGTGTTGAAACTAGTTATTTAGATTTTTTTTAACTGTCTTTTAGGTATCTTATATTGTGTTAAAGGACGATAGTGTAGCAGTTTATATCTTATGAAGCAAATGCAAGATTAACGCTCATTAAAGCTAGGAATGAACACATAAAAATAATGTATCTAAACAAAGCTTCTCTTTTTCAGGCTGGAGCTGGGAAGAGTTTCCTTTGTAAGTGTTCTTTTATTGAAATCTACAACGAGCAGATATTCGACTTACTGGACTCTGCATCAGCTGGACTGTACTTAAGGGAACATATCAAGAAAGGAGTCTTTGTCGTTGGTGCAGTGGAGCAGGTGGTAACCTCAGCTGCCGAAGCCTATCAGGTACACTGCCATGAATATTTATTTGATGATTAGGCAACAAACACGGCGTGAAAGCACCCCAGGTTCGCAAAAGAATTGAGGTGCCAAAAATATGTCATAAAGGCATAATACAGAATGTTCATGAAAAGTAAAGAAAAATAATATTGACAATATTTTATAGATCTCTCCTTAAAGCAAAACTCTGAGCTGCTTGATTTTGCATTATTTTGTGCTATTCGTTCTAATCAGGTGGCTCTTAAAAACTACCCTGTAGGTAACAATTCATTAGTGACCATATTTCTTTAGTGGTTCCTCCTGGGAGCTGCCTGTTTGAGGAGCTCCTAGGAACTGTGCCCTTTAAACCAGCTGGCTGTTCTGTTCTTCTTTCTACCTTTGCTTGGTTGTTAAGTATCAAAAGCACTAATATTATAAAAGACGAACTTCTTCAGCATCCAGCTCAGGACAAAGAAACCTCTTGACAGGAATTTACAAAGTATTCTGCTTACATTTTTATGGAATCTGATCTGGCCAATTGATTTTAAACAACTTTTTATTATGTATTATTTGATACATACAAAACTTGCAAATAAGTTACAAAGCACAATGTTAAAGTGAACTTGCAGGAGCCCATTAGACAATTTAAGACCAACATATCACCAGTACTATCCTATTTACCTGTGTGCTCCTCCCTATCCTGTATCCCTGGCTCCTCCTCAAAATTAACCACTTCTTGTTGAATGTCATCATCATTTTCTTCCACTTTTAAATCATATATATATTAATATATTGGTTTTGCCTGATTTTGAGTTTTAAAAAGTATTTATTTAGTTCTCTTTGACTTTTTAAGCTCAACATGGTTTATGAAATTCATCTATGTTGCATTTCATTTATTTTCCCTGCTATATAACATTCCACTATTAATTTATTCTTTCATCTTCAATTAGTTCTCCTGATTCAAACTTTTTAAACTGAGCCTCCCCCAATAAGGGATATATGTGACCCAGTATGTCTGTACATGTACACTCAAAAAATTATGTTGGGATTTTGATTGGAATCACATTGCAGTTATAGACCGGTTTGGAGGAATTAACATCTTTACGATACTCAGTTCATTCATGAACATGGTATGTCTCTTCATTTATTTAGGTTAATGTCTTACAATGTAATTTTAATAATTTGCACCACAAAAATCTTACATATTTTTTGTTACACTTACTCTAATATACCTTATGTTAGTTGCTGTTTTTATTCTTTTTTCTTTTCTTTTTTTTTGAGACAGAGTCTTGCTCTATTGCTTAAGTTGGAGTGCCGTGGCCCAGTCATAGTTTGCTATAACTTCAAACTCCTGGGCTCAAGCTATCCTCCTACCTCAGCCCCCTGAGTAGTTGGAACTACAGGCACACGCCACCAAGCCCAGCTATTTAGTCGTTCTTATTCTCTCTTTTTTAAAATTACGTTTTCTATTAGGTGTGCATAGAGATATAGTTGATTTTTATATAATGGTTTTATAATCAGGCATCTTGCCAACTCTTATAAAATCAAGAATATATCTTAAATTTTGTCCAATGTCTTTTTTACCTCTATTGAGATAATCATATGATTTTTTTCCTTAAACTTGTTAACCTGATAAGGTACTAGATTAGACTTGTTAATATTTTCTTTAATATTTTTCATCAATTTTAAAGGTTGATATCAACCTGTCATTTCTCTTTATTTTGTTCTCCTTGTCTTATTATCACTTTTATGTATTTTCTGGAAATTTTATGAATGGACTGATCTGTTCTTAGGTATTATGGTAGAAATCATCTGGGCCTTGTGTTTTGTAAGACTTTCAACTACAAATAAAAATTCTTTAATAGAGCTTTGCAGGCACTTTAGTTCTTCTGGGGTCAGTTTTGGTAAGTTATGTATTCCTAGAAAAATTTCAGATTGCTCTGAGTTTTCAAATATACTGGCATAAGGTTATTCCTAGTATTCTCATTTTTCAGATCTTTGCTACCATTTTGTTTCCATTTTATATATTTGATATTATTTACATAGCCTTGTTCTTTAATATTTTCTTCATTTTTACTTCATTATGGGTTTATCATGGTGTTCTTTTTCCAACTTCGTAAGCTGGATGCTTATCTAATTTTGGCCTTTCTTTTGTGATAAAAGTATTTGATACTTTGACCTAGGAATATATTTAACTAAGGAAGTAAAAGACCTCTACAGGGAGAACTATGAAACTCTGAGGAAGAAAATAGCAGAGGATGTAAACAGGTGGAAAACCATACCATGCTCGTGGATCGGTAGTATCAACACTGTTAAAATGGCTATACTACCCAAAGTGATCTACAGATTCAATGCAATCCCTATTAAAATAGCAACATCATTTTTCATGGATATAGAAAAAATAATTTTATGCTTCGTATGGAATCAGAGAAGACTCCGTATAGCAAATGTAATCCTAGGCAATAAAAAAAAAATGGGAGGTATCAACCTACCAGACTTCAAACTATACTACAAGGCTATAGTAATGAAATCAGCTTGGTACTGGCACAAGAACAGGGACATTGACCAGTGGAACAGAATTGAGAACCCAGATATAAAACCATCCTCATATAGCCATCTAATCTTTGACAAAGCAGACAAAAACATACACTGGGGAAAAGAATCCTTATTCAATAAATAGAGATGGGAAAACTGGATAGCCACATGTAGAAGACTGAAACAGGATCCATACCTCTCACAAAAATAAACTCACGGTGGGTAACAGACTTAAACCTAAGATGTGAAACGATTAGAATTCTAGAAGAAAATGTTGGAAAAACTCTTATAGACATTAGCCTAGGCAAAGAATTTATGAAGAAGACCCCAAAGGCAATCATGGCAACAACAAAAATAAATAAATGGGACCCTGATCAAATTGAAAAGCTTCTACACAGCCAAACAAACTGTCACGAGAGCAAACAGACAACCTACAGAATGGGAGAAAATTTTCGCATGCTACAAATCCAATAAAGGGCTGATAACCAGAATCTATTTAGAACTCAGGAAAATCAGCAAGAAAAAATCAAACAACCCTATCAAAAAGTGGGCAAAGGACATGAACAGAAACTTTTCAAAAGAAGACAGAATAATGGCCAAGAAACATATGAAAAAATGCTCAACATCTCTAATCATCAGGGAAATGCAAATCAAAACCACAATGAGATATCACTTATCTCTAGTGACACTGACCTTTATCAAAAAGTCCCAAAACAATAAGTGTTGCCATGGATGCGGAGAGATAGGAACACTCATACACTGCTGGTGGGACTGCAAACTAGTACAACCTCTGTGGAAAGCAATATGGAGATACTTTAAAGATATACAAGTAAAATTACCATATGATCCAGCAATCCCATTACTGGGCATCTACCCAAAAGAACAAAAGACATTCTATAAAAAAGACATCTGAACTCGAATGTTTATAGCGGCACAATTCACAATTGCAAAGATGTGGAAACGACCCAAGTGCCCATCAATACATGAGTGGATTAATAAAATGTGGTATATGTATACCATGGAGTACTATTCAGCTATAAGAAACAATAGTGATATAGCACCTCTTATATTTTCCTGGATAGAGCTGGAACCCATTATACTAAGTGAAGTATCCCAAGAATGGCAAAATAAGCACCACATGTACTCACCATCAAATTGGTATTAACTGATCAACACCTAAGTGCACATATAGAAATAACATCAGGCATCGGGCATATGGGAGGGGGGAGGGGATGGGTATATACAGACATAATGAGTGCAATGCACACCATCTGGGGGATGGACACGCTTGAAGCTCTGATGGAGGGGCGGGACAAGGGCAACATACATAACCTAAACATTTGTACCCCATAATATGCAGAAATAAAAAAAATTAAAAAAGTATTTGATGCTTTAAATTTACTTCTTAATATTTTTTAAGTTCACATAAGTTTTAATATTTTAATTATTCAGATCTAAATATTTTTCTATTATAATTTTTTCGACTCATAAATTACTTAGAAATGTCATTTAAAATTCCCAAATGTATTAGAATTGCTAATTTATTTCTCACATTGATTCTTAATTGAATTGGAGTCAGAAATTGTGGTCTCGTGTGACTCATAGCCTTTGAGATTTATTGAGACATGATTTATGGATTAATAAAATAACCAATTTTTGTAAACGTTGTATGCTTGAAAAGAATGTATATCCTTGGGTATAAGGTTTTATGATGTTACTCATTTGTCTCTATAATCTGTTGATACTTCAGAAAGAAATATTTGTCTCCCAATAAGGTATTGCTTTTATTAATTTCATCTTGATTTTTGTCTATTTTAATATATATGCTTATGGAAATACAGTAAATTCTCACTTTAATGTTATTGGTAGGTTCTTGGAAACTGGCTTTAAGCGAAACAATGTGTAATAAAACCAATATTACCATAGGCTAATTGATATAAGAATTAAGTTTCTATGGCATATTTCTGATCACAAAAACGTCAAAAACTTCTAAATAAAGATGCAAGACACTTCTAATATTAAACATGAAATAAATGCGACCTATACATGCATTTAAGGAAGATTAATAAAAACAAGTAAGATAATTACCCAGGATTTGGTGCATCAGTAAGTGATGGCAGTTGTAGTTGGGGTGGGTTAAATCAAGGAATAAATGTTTGCAAAATGAAAATTGTCAATTAGCCCTGGCTGCTACCATGCAGTTCAGAAACAAACAGTAACAAATATGATGGGTTCACTGAGTGCTTTTGTATTAAATCGTTTATTGTTGTGCATTTGTATGATTATCCTATGCTTTGTGGATTTTTATTTGACAATCATTTGTATTCATTTTCCAATCTGTTTATTCCAATTCAGGCTTGGGGGTGGCCAGAACTTATCCTGACAGCTCAGGGTGCAAGGCCAGAATCAGCCCTGGACAGAACCCCATTATGTCATAGGGCACACTCACACATACACCCACACTCACTCACAGTATTTATTTATTTGTTTTTTAAATAGGGTCTCATTTTATCACCCAGGCTAGAGTGCAGTGGCATGATCATAGCTCACTGTAATCTTGAACTCCTTGGCTCAAGTGATCCTCCTGCCTCAGCCTCCCAAGTAGCTAGGACTACAGGTGCACGCCACCATGCCCTGCTAATTTTATTCATTTTTTATAGAGACCAGGTGTCTCTGTGTTGCACAGACTGGTCTGGAACTCTTGGTCTCAGTGGTCCTCCTGCCTCAGCTTCCCAAAGTGTGGGATTACAGGTATAAGCCACCACACCTGGCACACTGGTGATATTTAGACACACCAGTTTACTTACTGTGCACGTCTTTGGGATGTGGAAAGAAACTGGAGTACCCAGAGAAACCCATGCATACATGTGTAGAATGTGCAAACTCCACATAGTAGCCCCAGCTGGGAATTGATTTTTTCCCCCTCATCAGCATCACCACAAAATGACGTTGAACAAATTGATGTTATTTGGGGACCTGCTGTAGACTGTTTTATTAGGTGCATATACAGTGATAGAATTAGTATATATTCCTTTGATTTGAATATATAATTTTTATTGACCCTATGCTTTCCTATCAACATATTTTGCTTTACAAATCTATTTTGTCTGATATTCATATTACCACTTAGCCGTCTTTTGATTAGGATTTGCCTGGTATGTGTTTTCTCATCATTCCTTTTGTGTTTTATTGTTTTAGGTATTTCTTGTAAACCCCATAGGTATATTTTGCCTTTTTTCAAACCACTCTTGACAGTATCATACCTAATTTATTTACACTAATAGGATCATTGATATTGTTGGACTAGTTTCTACCATCTTCCTTAGTGTTTTTGTCTGTTTTATTTAGTACTGTTTTCTTGCCTTTTTGTTTTTGATCCAGTATACAACATGATTTGTTGGGAAAAAACCTTTCTTTTCCCCATTGATTTGCCTTTTTAATTTTTTTGAGATGAGGTCTTGCTGTGTTACCCAGGCTGGCCATGAACTCCTGGACTCAAGCAATCCTCTGACCTCAGACTCCCAAGTAGCTGGGACTATAGGCATGTGCCATCATGCCTGGCTATCCCATTGAATTGCCTCTGCACCTTTGATGAAAATCAATTGACCGTACATGTATGGGTTTATATGTGACTGTATTCTGTTCTATTGATCTATATATTATATACCAGTACAAAACTGTCTTGATTATTGTAGCTTATTGCTGAGTAGCATCTTGAAATCAGGTAGGATAAGTCCTCCAACTTTGTTCTTTTTGACAATTATTTTGGTTATTCTTGGTCCTTTGTATTATCATTTATACAGAACCAGCTTGTCAATTTCTATAAAAAAGGCCGCTGGTATTTTAAGTGGGATTGTTTTGAGTCTTTTTTGGTAGAATTGATATCTTAACTATTGATTCTTCCAATTCATGAAAATTCACCAAGTGTTTTTGTTTATATTTTGATTTTTGTGTAAGTATTCAAGCAAACATGCTTGTATTTGCTTTTCCCCCTTATGCTGCACAAGTGATAGCATACTGTGACTTTTACACCTTGCTTTTTTAAGATAATATTATTTTTGAGTTTGTCCTGTGTTTGAGGAAGTCTCTCTTTTGTTTTTTACAGCAGTATGAATGTATCATGATTTACTTACTATTTAATATACAGTATTTAATGTTTTGAAAAGGAAGCATAAAGTGCTATCCAAGAAATATAAAAGATACAAATAATTTCAATTTTATACTGTGGCTTGTTAATAGGATTATAATAGCATTTATTGAGTGTAGGTATGAAGCACTGTGTTAACTTTTTTTGTGTACATTATTTAATTTTGAATATACTTCTTGAGGTAAAGATACTAATTTTCCCATTTTACCCTGTACTTATTATGATCTTGCTACTCAAAATACAGTCCTCAGAACATCAGCGTTACCTGATAGCTTGTTAGAAATGCAGAATGTCAGGCCCCACCCCATACTGAATCAGAATCTGAATTTTAATAAGATCCCTAGGTGATTCACATGCACATTAAACTTAGATGTTCTGTCCTAGGGGTAGGGACCCATATTCCCATTTTATGGGTATGGAGACTGAGCCTTGAAAAGGTTCAATTAGCCCCAGACCGTACCTAGGAAATAGTGACCAATCATTTTCATCAGATTCCAGAGCCTGCAGTCTGAACCTTCATGTATCTTGCCATAGAGAATAGAGGGGAAAAATGCTTTGTAGACTAAAACAGCCAACAAAACTTTAGGCTTGAAGATAATTTAGAGATTTTTCTTGTCCAACATTCTCATTTTCTAGTAACTCTAGTTAAAGGAGTTTGGAGAGGTTTTATGATTTACATTAAATTAACACAAATAGAGGATGGCAAAACCGATTCTAGAACTTATGCCTTCTGATTTCCTGTTTGTTCTCTTTCTGTAACATGGAGAGGGAACACAAAGGAAAGGAAATAACTTCAGTATGTTCCTTGATGGACCAGTAATTCTTACCACCCTTTACAGATTTCCTACTGATTTTGGTGGCTGTTGTATACCACTTGGAACTTATAACAGTGTAATTTCTCTTAAAAAGCTAGATAACAATGGAAAGGCCACAGGTGCTCCTCACCCCTGTTTTAGAGGGAAAAAAAGCTTTGTGTAAGTATTTTTAAAGTAGGTAATTAGCTATATGTTAGTATTTTTCTTATTAAAATGAGTTATTTTCAAGTGCTTATTTTATGTTTTAAGTTTGTCTTAAGTATACCTACCGTTGCTTCTTTAATATATTTTCCTTTTGCCTAGGTATTGTCTGGAGGATGGAGGAACAGACGTGTGGCATCAACATCAATGAACAGAGAATCCTCTAGGTCTCATGCAGTCTTTACAATTACAATCGAATCAATGGAGAAAAGCAATGAGACTGTGAATATACGGACCTCCCTACTCAACCTGGTGGATTTAGCAGGATCTGAAAGACAAAAAGATACCCATGCAGAAGGGGTGAGGTTGAAGGTAAGATTGAAATTATTGTCTTAAACCTGTATGTAGATTCTTCTTAGAAGTATGGCCATGTGACAACAGAAGGACATTCTGGTCAACTATGGACCACATATATGATAATGGTCGCATAAGACTATAATGGCTATGCTATACAGTCTAGATGTGTAGTAGGCCATACCATCTAGGTTTGTGTAAGTAGACTCTGTAATGTCTGCACATTGACAAAACTGCCTAATGATGCATTTCTCAAAATATATCTATGTCATTAAGTGATGTATGACTGTACTAAGCTGAGAGTTATAAGGGCTACAAATAAATAAGAAATTGTTCCTATCATAAAGGAATAGAGATTTTTGTTGTGGGATAGGATAATAAACATAAATGGGATAGGGCAGGTCTGTCAAGAATGTTTAAATTCATGCCAGAGGAGATAATGGTACAAGAGGCAGCAGGGGTCAGAAGAAGAATGTGACATGGACTGCTTGAGGGGGGAGTGTGGAAAAGAAGTAGTTCTTGAGTTGTCATCTCAAAGGATTTTGGTAGGGAGAGAGGACTAGGGAATGCATGCTGGACAGCGGAACATCTCAGAGATTATTGTGGATGCAGAACAAGTGTGGCATTTGGCATTTCAGCATGGGTCACTGGATTGGTTGGTTAGAGAGGCAAGTAGGTTCAGATCATCAAGGACCAGGAGTGACAGGCCACATTTAAACTCAACTCACCAAACATTGGCAAACACTTAAAAATTTTTAACAAATGAATGATTTCATGAAGAAAGTCTGCTTTATAAAAACTTAGCCTTCTGACCCACCACTGTCAGATTCCAGAGGGGAGAGTCTAATGAGAAAGAAGACCAGTTATGCTGTTTAATATTTCAGGTGCAGAGGGTTAAGGACCTAGTCCTAGGCTAAGGTATTAGCAGTAGGACCGGAGGTTCTATGTGATATGTATTGTCAGTATGTATATATACATTGTAATATGAATCACCAATAAAATTTGTGTGGATTCTCTAGTTTAAGATATACATGGACTAGGGGAGAGGTCTACTTTTTGCATTAAAAGTGAGGATTTGGACTTCCTGGGCTCTCAGACAGTTTCAGGCAACCTAAAGCTCATGTTTCTATTGAGATTTGATGCATAATAAAAATAGAATATACTTATTAAAGGACATATGCCAATCCTCTTGTAAAATGCTTTACATATATTAACTCATTTAACCTTCCCAACAACTCGGAGAAGTAGGTGCTATTATCCTTTCTATTTTACAGTTAAAGAAACTGTAGTAAATTGTCCAGGATCACATAGCTAATAAGGGTAGAGCTGAGATTCAAACCAAGGTACTCCAGCTTTGCAGGCAGTACTCTCAACCACACCACTAAACCACCCTTCTGACTTACTGTGTGATAACACGTAGTAGTAACTCTGAATTCAGCACATCTTACTTTATAATTTTCACTCTTTTATTTTTTTTTAATATTCTCATCACTGCAGACCCAGTTATTAAAATATGTTACCTACAGTAAAAATCCAGCATAATGTATTTAGCTCAAACATTTTTCTTTTCCCCTTAAACTACTATCTTAAAGGGGTTTTTATTATCCTTTACAGAATAAGACTGAATATTGTAATAAGTTCATCAGTGACTTTGGGTTATTGGTTATCCTTAAACTGTTTAACACAAATGGATTTTATGTCCTTTTTTCCCCTCTTGTTTTCTGGCCTTTATTTCTACCTATAGGTCAGTTTTTAACTATTACAATCATGAAGTGACATTAATATTTTTTTTCTTTGCATTATTTTTGTGTTTGTCTTCTAATACTGCAATTGTAGTATACGTCAAATAGGAAAAGGTTGGGGGATATTTGGGCACATTTTCTTTGCTTAAAAGTTAGTTGTTTTTTATTAACATTGTTCCTGACTTGCCTTTCCATCCAAAATTGTCATTCTGCTAGATATATTTTCATTCAAAACACCAAAAGTAACCAGTACACCTAAATTTTTGTTCTTTTTTCCCGACACCTTAGGAAGCAGGTAACATAAACCGATCATTGAGCTGCCTGGGCCAAGTGATTACTGCACTTGTCGATGTGGGTAATGGAAAACAGAGACATGTTTGCTACAGAGACTCCAAACTTACCTTCTTACTACGGGTAAAGTAGATCACTGGGTTCTTGGGCTCTTTTTGGTTATGCTCACTAAAGTTGATAGTGGGACAGTCTCTGAGCCTTCGCAAGAGAATACATTTTCTTTGCTTAAAAAGATATTGTGTGACCGGGCACGGTGGCTCACGCCTGTAATCCTAGCTCTCTGGGAGGCCGAGGCGGGCGGATTGTTTGAACTCAGGAGTTCGAGACCAGCCTGAGCAAGAGCGAGACCCCGTCTCTACTAAAAATAGAAAGAAATTAATCGGACAACTAAAAATATATAGAAA
>NW_012133857.1:8322890-8334902 GCF_000956105.1 Propithecus coquereli | reverse complement strand
TTTTATTAAATAAATTAGAAAAATAATTAGGCTTGCAGTATACCATTTTTGTGATTGCTCTAATATTGACATTAACTTTTATTTATTTCTCTGTAAAAGCTTTTCTTGCTATATGCAATATTTCTATTTCATCTTTCCTAGCCTTCTATATCACATATGCAATTAAAAATCTAGGCTAGATCTCATGGTCCTTATTGTTTGGTTAGTTTTTTTCTTAACGGAGGGCAAAGTTTTTACTTTGTAATTGGGTTGGAAACTAAATTAATTTGTCTGAAGCATGCTAGCAGAGAGGTGTGTGTGTGTGTGTGTGTGTGTGAGTACGTTCATGCATGTGTATGGTGGGGGAGGGTATGCTATGAAAGTAATTTGAGAACCTTGACAAACTTTGTCTTTTGAATTATCTACAACTCTAATCTGAGGATATAGGAAAAAACTAATGTTTTTTCTATTCTCTCAACAATCAACACAGAAGACTCCTGTGACCTCCGGTCACCAAAAAGTGTATGGGGATTTCTTTGCACCAAAACCAGTGAGTCAGTTCTGTAGTGGACATCAGCTGGGTGTCCTTTAATTAAATTTCAGTTCTGACACTATCTACCTGGAAGTAGTGTCAGATCCCATAGGTTGAGGGCTCGGTCCCACAAGACAACCCCCTACTTCGAATGCCAATTGCAAGCCCAGGTTGTTTTACCTATGCTTCAGACCAACTGGCTATAAATTGGGCTCCCACAACCCTCTCTTTGGGTTAGATTAATTTGCTAGAGTGGCTCACAGGACTCGGAGAAACACATTTGCCAGTTTATTATAAAGGATATTACAAAGAATACACATGAAGAGTTGCATAGGGTGAGGTATAGATTAGTGGCCCTCTCCAGACACACCACCCTCTAGGAACCTCCACGGGTGTTCAGCTCTCTGAAACCACACACACCCACCCTTGCAACCCAGTCCTTTTGGGTTTCTGTGGAGGCTTCATTACTAGGCATGATTGATAAAATCATGGCCGTTGATGATTGGCTTAAATTTCAGCCCCTCTCCCTTCCCTAGAAGTTTGGGGGTGGGGCTGAAAAGTCCCAACCCTCTAATCCTGTCTTGGTCTTTCCTGAAACTGGACCCCATCCTGAAAGCTACCTAGAGGCTGCCAGCCACCAATCAACTCATTAGCAGGCAAAAAGACATTTATCACTGTGGAGGGTTCAGGTTCAAGAATTTTAGGAGTTATATGCCAGAAAACAGGGTTAAGACCAAATGTATATTTCACAATATCGTATCCAAGAATTCCCCATTTTACTTCATGTGCAAGAAGCTTCTTTGATATTCATGTACACCAGTGGTGAGAAAACTTTTATTATAAAGAGCCAGATGGTAAATATTTTATGCTTCTTGGGCCACATGATCCCTGTTGTAGTGAGAAAGCAGCCATAGACAAATGGGATTAAATATAATAACAATGTAAACAAACGAGCATAGCTCCAGTACAACTTGATTGAAAAAAACAGACAGTATTTGGCCCATGGGCAGCACTTTGCCAACCCCTGGTGCAGACTGTTAAAAGACCAAGGAGTTGCCTACTTATTTTGGAGAAGTGGGAGACCCCTTGGTTCCAGACAAAAGAATTGTAGTGCCATAAATTGGTAAATTAATTTCCTCTCTCTTTCAAGGGAGAAATTGGTCCTTCTTACCCCCTAAGTAGACGCCCTTATCATAGAGTGAAGAGGTCCATGTTGCCTCTTCCCCTCGGTACATCATAACAAAATAGGTCTGGTAGTCACTCATTTTACTTCCTTGGATTGTGACCCTCTGGGGTATTAGTGATAGGAGGAGGAAAAATCATTAGAGCTTCCTGACCCTCAGTCTGTTGAGACTTAATGAAAGTCTTTAGAGAGTATAGAAATGCAGTGATAATTAGAATTATGATGTCACCAATGTGACAGTGATGTCAGAAGTACAGTAGTGCCTTGTAATGAGCCTAGCCATAACAATCAGAAGCAACCAGACATGGCTTCTTAACACACAAAACAACAGAACCAGGAGCCTTATACTAGTAACTATCAATGGTGAGTCCCCCTGCTGCAACCCATCAGTGGAAAGTGCTAGGGTATCTGGGGCTTAAGGATGAGCTATTTAAATCTTTCCCAGTGAGCAGGCTGGGCCTAAGACAAGAACCCTGGGGACCTCGGGGCTGTCAAAGGGTGTTTTTTCCTCACTGAAGTATTGGGTATTTCACAACTGGGTCCCTTTGACCTAGTAGGTGCTCAGCTTTTGGCACTTTTTGTTGCCTTGTAGGTTTTGTGGGCCTTCTTTAAAATTGATTTTTTTATATTAATAAACTATTTTTATAGGCATTTTAGGTTCACCATAAAATTGAACAGAAAGTACAGAGATCCCACATACTCCCTGTCGCCATACGTGTACAACCTTTTCAACCATCCCACACCACAGTGGTACATTTGTTTGTGGGCCTTTTTTTTTTTTAACTTTTTAGAAGTTGTCTTAAATAAGACATTTCTTTAAGAAAATGAAATGGTGAAAAACAGAATGGAGCTATCAACCTAACCTGTCCTTCCAGGAGGGCTGTTAAAAAGTAAAGAGTTGGATTCCTCTGGAGAGGGTTGTTTCTGCCAAGCTGATGGGGCTCAGGCTAGCTTTGCAAGTTGTCATGTACTTAGGGGCTAGGCTCCTCCACCATAGGGAGCTAGGACAGAGGGTAAATGACACCCACTGAAGTGTTTGCTCTTCTCCATTAGGAGGGTTGGGGGAGGCTGTCGTTCTCAAAGGGAAGGAAGTGTTAGGTTATCGGGGGTTTGCGATGTCCCCAGGAAAGACAGGGTTCCCTGGCAGACTGTGTTGCAAGAGATGAATGAAACAAAGACACGGAAACAGAAATAGTATTTAAGACAGCAGGGAAGTCAGGGGACCACCAACACTCTGGTGCCAAGGTGGCAGCGACTGAAACCCAGCACTTGCTTTTTATTGTCTTTGCCATGTTGCAAAATACAATGATCTTGTGAAAAAAATCACGGATACAATCATCAAGGGTTTCGGGGCTCCCCCCAAAATCACAAGGTGTACTAGCTAATTTCCTTCTCCTTTCTAGAAGTGAAAAACACATAATTCTTCAGTAGGTACAATCCTTTTGATCAAGGTAAACTAATTTTATCCCAAGCTCAAGCTATGTACACGGATATCAATCTCTAACTTCAGTAGCTATGACCCATTTGATCAAGGAACAAAGTAACTACATGCTTTCCACTGGGAGACTGGTTTTATATTAACTGAAGCATTGTTGAGAGAAAGGGAGAGAAGGAACTTGGCCCACTGTTCAAACAATGGAAGCTCTGAGACCCTTCTCCCAGGCTGACATATGGCAATCTACCTCTACAGCCGTGAGAAGTTTTCATGTCAGGCCACCCGTGGCTATTCATGCGTGAGACCCCTTAGGCTCTGAGGTTGGAGCATGCTTTGCTGTACTCCCAGATTGCTGATATATGTCCCCCAACTAGGTAGTTAACATCTGCCCTTATTTCAGGCTTCTGCTCAGGCAATTCCTTCACCTCCTATCCTCTCACAGCCTCAGACATAGCATTATTAAGTCCCAGTGGTCTTGATCTCATCATTAGGTGAACACACTTTGATCCTAAGGGTGACCCAGTCTAAAGGCCCAGGGCTAGTCAGTAGAGGTAGGAAGAAAGTGGGAGCTTGGGGGAGGAGAGCCTGGCTGGTGCTGGTCTCTCTCTGGCTGTAGGTGTGAAGGCACAGGAAAAGGAATCTTCTTCCACACTCCAGCACACTGACATTCTGGTGGCCTTTGGACTGTGAGATGGAAGTGAAACTTTATTTGCTGTTCATCACTCCAAATCATACCAAAAATATAAACACAGAACTATACAACTCTAAAAGCACTCTTTTAATGCTTTTTAAAAAATTCTTGAACAGGCAGTGGTAAATGAAGACACCCAAGGAAATGTGAGCCAGCTGCAAGCTGAAGTGAAGAGGCTCAAAGAACAACTGTCCCAGCTTACTTCAGGGCAGATACTACCGGAAAGCTTTCTGACCACAGGTATGATGAGTACAATGTCCTTTATCTTAGAGAAGACTGTGTACAAAGAATATTATTAAGAGCCCTCTGATGATAGTCACCACATAAGGCTACCCAAATTTTTCTATAAGTATCTCTTTCTGTTTGTTTACCTCTTTCTGTTTATTTCACCTATATAGTATGTTGTTTATAATCAGATAGAGATACCATAGGCACTGAGTTCTGTGAGATATGGTGGAAGGGGGAATTAAAGTAATTTTGAGTAGGCCTGATATGGTTGCTCAAGCCTGTAATCTGGCACTTTGGAAGGCTGAAACAGGAGGATCGCTTGAAGCCAGAAGTTTGAGACCAGCCTGAGCAACATAGTGAGACCCCCATCTCTACAAAAAAATTAAAAATTGGCTGGGCACAGTGGCATGAGCCTATAGTCGTAGCTATTCGGAAGGCTGAGACAGAGAGGATCACTTGAGCCCAGGAGTTCAAGGTTGCAGGGAGCTATGATCATACCACTATACTCCAGCCTAGGCAGCACAGTGAGACTCTGTCTCTAAAAAAAAAATAATAATTCATCCATAATAAGTGCTAAAAAGTGACTAATTTCATTTAGATCCACTTCTAAAATTCTGTTATAGTACATGTAATCCTATATATGTTTACTAAATAGCATGAGAGAGACTTCATTTTCTTCAAAGAATAGCTAGTAGAAAATGAATTAATTTGAAATCCTTAAAACCAAGAGGGTGAATTAGATCTCAAGAGGTGCACATCTAATTTTTTTTGATCCAGTTCTAATAATTCTGTCATGTATAATCTATTATGTATTAACTAAAAAGAAACTTATTTTTCTTTGACGAACAGCTAATATGTAGCTGGTTAATTTGAAGTCCACAATCTGCTGATGACAGTGTGGTTCTTTTAGATTAGTGGAAAGCAATCAATTAAAGGCTGTCTGTTTTAGTTCATCTCTTAGTTTTAAAATTTGAGAAATAAATATTTTTTTTCCCCTTTCCCTTTCTTACTGGATTGATCACAGACAAAGAGAAGACTGATTACGTGAAGTATTTCCAAGAGGCAATGTTGTTCTTTAAGAACTCTGAACAGGAAAAGAAGGTAGGAAACTGACTTAGTAATAAAGGGGATTCAAGATATTTTAGGGGCTGGGCGCGGTGGCTCGCGCCTGTAATACTAGCACTCTGGGAGGCCAAGGTGGGAGGATCCCTTGAGCTCAAGAGCTCAAGACCAGCCTGAGCAAGAGCGAGACCCCATCTCTACTAAGAATAGAAAAATTAGCCAGGTGAGGTGGCGCATGCCTGTAATCCCAGCTACTTGGAAGGCTGCAGCAGCAGAATAGCTTGAGCCCAGGAGTTTGACGTTGCTGCGAACTAGGCTGATGCCACAGCACTCTAGACCAGGTGACAGAGCGAGACTCTGTCTCAAAAAAAAAAAAAGATATTTTAGGCTTTCGCTATGTGGTTTTTGTTGTCTTAGTGCGTGAAATAAATGGCACCAGGTTAATAAATAAAGTAAAGGAGGATTGTGAAAAATCTAATTTTACCTTTAAGATTAAATTTTTTCTCTTTTTTCTAAATGTTCTCTCTCTTAGCAGTATCACTTTAAGATTAAATTTGAAGTTAGTATTTGTTGCTGGGTTTATGAAATTTTAGGGAAGCTGAATTACTTTTCATGTTTAACCAAATTATGAATTTCTTAAGTCTCTAATAGAAAAAATTACCCAATTAGAAGACCTCAACCTCAAAAAGGAAAAATTTATTCAATCTAATAAAATGATTGTGAAATTCCGAGAGGATCAAATAATACGCCTGGAGAAGCTCCACAAGGAATCCCGGGGAAGTTTTCTGCCTGAGGAACAGGATCGTTTGCTCTCAGAATTAAGGGACGAGATTCAAACTCTGCGAGAACAAGTGAGTACATGGCATTTGTAGTATTAATATTTCTAAAAATAAAAGAAGTTCAAAGCAAATATAAATTTGTCACAAAGTACTTATTCTTAAATACAATGGAAATTGTTTTATATGAATTCAACTGACAGTATGACTGTATAATTTCTTTTCCCCCCTTTTTCAAGATAGTTAAAGGGAGCAGAAGGGCAAAGGGAAGAAGTTGTGGTAATACTGATACACAGCACTCAACCCCAGCAAGCCAAGCGAAATTTCACCCCGATGAGCAGCTGTGGTTGTCTGAATCAGTAGTCTCTTTACAGAATTGAGCCTTTTAAAGTTTGTTGTTGTTGTTGTTGTTGTAGTGGTTCTTCCTTTTCCCTAGGGAGGATGGATAGGTAAAATAGGCACATTGTGGGGGGAAAAAAAACCAAATCTGTTATCCATTTTTTGTGTATCTTTCCAGAGTTTTTAAAGCATATTCAAACTATTATGGATACATATTTTTACTTTTATTTCTCTTGCACACATTTCTGCACCTTGCCTCTTTCAGCTCATGTATCTTACAGGGCAATTTAACCTTAGTCTGTGGTTTCCTTCTGTTTGGTGTGTTGATTTAACCAAACTCCTTTGCATGAAAAGTCAGCCATAATGTACACCCCTGTGCTTATCTCCTTAGGTGCCTAGGTGAAAGTTTCAAGGGTCTGGACTCCAACTTAGAATAGCAGAGTTGTAGGATATTCATATTTTCAATCTGATCACAAATGCCGAGTTGCTTTCCGCAGCAGTTGCAGCATGATACCACCAGTAGTGCCTGAAGTTTTCTAATGGCTTTTTAGAGAGACTAATTACTAAGGAAATGTTTGTAAATATATAATGTATGTAACTATTCTCTGTTTACAGATAGAGCACCACCCCAGAGTTGCAAAGTATGCTATGGAAAATCATTCCCTTAGGGAGGAGAATAGAAGACTTCGATTATTAGAGCCCGTGAAAAGAGCCCAAGAAATGGATGCCCAGACCATTGCAAAACTAGAAAAAGCTTACTTAGAAGTGTGTGGCACAGAGAAAAATGATAAAAGTAAGAAATGATTGTTGTATGCATGCATTGTAAAAAGGGGCTAATTTTTGTTTTTTTTTAAGAGACAGAGCCTCACTCATCACCCAGGTTGGAGTGCAGTGGCGCAGTCATAGCTTTAGCCTCCCAAAGCTCTGGGATTACAGGCATGGGCCACTGGACCTGGCCAGAAGGGGCTGTTTAAAAAGCATGTGTAGTGCCTTGCAGTTAGAGTCTTTGTTTTAGCCTCCAGACCCGCTATGCTACTTTCTTAAACACATACTTATTCTTTTATGGTATAAAAAGGCATTTACTAAACTTTTTTTTCTCAAAAATCACAGAATAGTAAATTATGTAGGCTAATAGACATAGCAAGAAAATACTGATATTTCTCTATTTTATTGACAAAGATTTATTCAGTTATTACTTTTAATTTTTATTAAATGGAATTTTCCTGTTTAAAATATTTGAAATGGAAAGTGCTTAACTAATCAAACATGAATAAATGTAGAAGTTGAAATGTTTAATCAGTGTGGCTAAGGGCTGTACAATGTAAGAGATGTCAGAGGGGTCAGACTCACCATCCACCCAGCACAGTGTTTTAGTCCTTGTGTTGTGGCTACCAATGTACGCAGTCTGTTAGTTATACGCTATTTTCATGAGATTGCTTTTACTCTATGAAAGGGGGTTTGGTAAGTACTAATTCTAACTTACAGGCTTGGCAGCTATTGGTGTTAATTCCCTGGAATTTGGTAACAAAGTCTGTGTTTGCCTCATTCTTAGAGTTAGTATTTTAATGGTCTTTTATCATACTCATTCTCATCCTTTGTTTCTTGTTAGGTTGAAATCTCAAACATTCTAATCTTTTTATTCTGCATTCATAAAGAACGCCATCTTTTTGCTTTTAAAATTTTCCTTTTCTAAGCCTTCCATTGTGTTATGACTAAATGAAAGAATGAGATGAATTCACGTATTTGGGTTGTAGAGAGACTAAGGTTTTATTTTTTATTATTATTTTTTTTATTTTTTTAATTAGAAAATATTGAGGTGGGGTACAAATATTTTTGTTGCATGGATGCCTTGTGTGATGCTTAAGTTGGGGCTTTTAGTGTGCCCATCACCAGAATAGTGTTCATTGTATCCAATAGGTAAGTTTTTACCTCTCAATCTCTACTCCCCTCCCCCATTCTTGGTTTCCAGTGTCCTTTATATCTCTTTATACCCATCATTTAGCTCCCATGGTGTTTGTTTTTCTATTCCTGAGATACTTTACTTCACTAAAGATAATGGTCTCAGGTTCCATCCAAGTTGCTACAAAAGACATTATTTCGTTCCTTTTTTATGGCTGAGTAGTACTCTGTGTTACCTGTATACCACATTTTCTTCATCCACTCATGAATTGATAGGCACTTAAGTTGATTCCACATCTTTGCAATTGTGAGAGATCAAGATTTTAGATGCAAAGCTAAGATTAGGTTTTCTGTTTTATTTCAGCTACTTTTCCCTACAGTGCTCTGCATTTTGTCGACCATATTGGCCTCAATAGTACCTTGACTTAACTACCTTCAAAAGATACTAACAGCAATTTTGTTTTTAACTCCATCAGTGTTTAAACATCTTTCATTCTCTAAACATCTTTTACATGATATATTCTAACGCCGAAACTAGGTGGACTCGCTTCAATGTATTCAGTCTTCTAAGCAATCCCTGAAAATTTATATTTTCTCCCTTGTAGATGATGCCATGTTCTTTCAACTTGCTGCCCTTGCAATTTGTTTCCTTTTCTAAATAGTTCATTGACTGTTAACATTAGCTGCTAGCACTAATTCCTGCAAGATTCAACTACCAATGTTTCTAGCATTATGCAAATTGTACTCCAGTCATTGCTTATTCCCCTAATGGAAAAGGTGTTGCCTTAAATTAACTATGCCTCTCTATCCTGTGGCCTCTCGGCTTTTTAAACATGACTTCCAATCCTCTTTGGTGGGCTATGTTATATCCTGTGTCTCTTGCTGAGTTATAAGCGCTTATATTTTAGGGCACACCTTCCAATCCATTTCTTGTTTTTCCTCATGGCTTAAAATTGATACCTGGCAGAGAACTTAGAAAACGTGTTGTTATTGTTATTTTTCAAAGACTAAGGTTGTAATGCTGGGCACAGTGGCATGTACCTGTACTCCCAGCTCCTTGGAAGCCTGAGTCAGGAGGATCACCTGAAACCATAGTCTGAGGCTATAGTAGGCTCTGATCATGCCTGCGAATAGCCACTACACTGCAGCCTGAGCAACATAACAAGACCCTGTCTTTAGGGGAAAAAAAAATAGACTGAGGTTGTTTCCTTATTATCAGGTCAACAAGGATTTTCTCCTAAAGCTCAGAAAGAGCCATGTTCATTCACAAACACTGAGAAGTTAAAAGCACAACTCCTGCAACTTCAGACAGAGGTGAATAATTCAAAGCAAGAATATGAAGAATTCAAAGAACTTACTAGGTAAAGTGTAAATACACATGCAATTGCACCTATTTTCTTTTAGTGTTCATTTGCTATAGTGTTAATATTGATCATTTAATTGGGCATTTTATTATAAATATTAAACTCTCATAGTAGCAACTATTTTGACATGAAAAAGGGCTCATTTCTAGCTCTTTAATAATATATTTAATGAGCTAGATGATACAAATGTTTTAAGCAATACTCTCCTGTTGAGATCAGTATCTATTGAACTCAAGTTCTTCATCTCGAATTCTTTGGTTGCTAAATTTAAATCACAGCTGTTATGAACTAAATCAAGATTTTTAGAAATTATAGGTTTATTAATATTCTTACTTGATTCTAATTGTGTAAAAGAAAACAAAGATAAATTACATTTATATTGCAACTAAGATTAATCCTACCGTAAAATAAAATGAAGTATTTGTTTTAAAAATAACATCACGTATGGTATCATCATGGACTATTTAGACTTTTGAATTTGAGCTCTACCATTTGCTAATTGAATGCCCTAAACAGTCATCAATCTCCAAGCTGTATTTTACCCAGTTGGAAAATGAGGGTAATAATCTGAGAACATACCTCTGATTTAAGAGATAACTATAAGGTTATTTGAAAGCAGAATCTGTAAATTACTCTACAAATGTTTGACATTACTTAATTACCTGAAATACTCAGTTTTACAATATCTCTTAGGAAAAGGCAGCTAGAATTGGAATCGGAGCTTCAGTCTTTGCAAAAAGCAAACCTTAATCTTGAAAACCTTTTGGAAGCAACAAAAGCCTGCAAGCGGCAAGAAGTTTCTCAGCTGAATAAAATTCATGCTGAAACACTTAAGGTAGGTAATGTGAAGCAATACTTGCATCTTAAATCAGTGCTATCTCATTTTATTAATAATGGACAGAATCTTCTTGATTTATCTCAAGCACAGAGCCCCTTGTAGGCAGTTAATACCAGGGTCACAGTGGTCGTAGTGTTCTGATGGCAGGGTGGAATAGGAAGGAAGTTAGCATTTGGAATCTAATTCTAATCTGCTAACCTTAGGCCAGGTTTCCTAACCTCTGAACCTTATCATTCTTTTCTCTAAATTGGGGGTGAAGGTAATTTAATTGCAGGTTTCTAGAGCAGTAGATGAGATAATTGATAAAGTGCCTGGAACCTGGTAGATCTCAGTAAATGGCAGCTGTTGCTATAATGTGACATGTGCTGAAAGCTTACACTAGAAGAATAGAAATCCTAGATCACAGGTGACAGTGGGAATAACAGGAGAAGGTTTTTCTCCCCCTAAATAACCATATCCCTCATAAAAGAGGAAAATGTGTGAATATCTAAGGATGGGGAGAGAGAAAGGGAAATATATAAGGAAAGTAAAAGGATGAGGAGTTGATGCTGATGATGGTGATTTTAACTTTTGTATCAAATTCTCTGAAGGTTTAAAAAAACTTTAGTTAGCCAGGTATGGTGGCCCACGCCTGTAGTCCCAGCTACTCATCAGGCTGAAGTGGGGAGATTGAGCTCAGGAATTCAGGTCTAGCCTGGGCGACATAGCAAGACCTCATCTCTTAAAAACAACAACAACAGGCCGGGCGCGGTGGTTCACGCCTGTAATCCTAGCACTCTGGGACGCCAAGGCAGGTGGATCGTTTGAGCTCAGGAGTTTGAGACCGGCCTGAGCAAGAGTGAGACCCCGTCTCTACTAAAAAAATACAAAGAAATTATCTGGACATCTAAAAATATATATAGAAAAAATTAGGCAGGCATGGTGGCGCATGCCTGTAGTCCCAACTGCTCAGGAGGCTGAGCCAGAAGGATTGCTTGAGCCCAGGAGTTTGAGGTTGCTGTGAGCTAGGCTGACGCCACGGCACTCTAAGCCAGGGCAACAGAGTGAGACTCTGTCTCAAAAAAAAAAAAATCTTTTTGTTAGCATTTTTGGACAGTAAATATGTACAGACTGAGAAGACACATATGGTTGTTTCATAGATTGGTTATTGTATTTTTTAAAAAAGTGGAGTCATCCTACATATGTTATTCTGCAATATGGTTTTGTTAACTTGGGATTATGCCTTGGATCTTTCTACGTAACTAGTACCTAGAACACCACCTCATTTTAAACCTAGGCTTCTGTGTTTTGGATGACTCATGGCTTATTTAGATGGTTTCCAGCGTATGCATTCTCTGGGGTAGCTTCTGTTAAAGGAGAAATTGTAGTCTTAGGGTGCTTTCGCATTTGAGCCAGTCCTGCTGAAGTTCTCTCCTGGGAGCTGCACCATGTGCCTTCCTAGGTATGGATACACTTCTTTCCCTGCACTGTCCCTTGTAACTGGCATTGTCAGGCTCTTTAATGTTTGATAATCTGATGAGTGAAAAATGTTATGATTTTAATTCTTATTTCCCTCATTTCTAGTGAGGTCAAATAATCATT
Source organism: Propithecus coquereli (assembly GCF_000956105.1). Taxonomy (NCBI): domain Eukaryota; kingdom Metazoa; phylum Chordata; class Mammalia; order Primates; family Indriidae; genus Propithecus; species Propithecus coquereli. Next base: position 8,322,995 of record NW_012133857.1, on the reverse strand, counting down.
TCATACATCCATGTCCATTTGTATGTCCTTTTCCTATTGGATGTTTGTCTTTTTCTTCTGATTTGTAAGAGTTTTTTTTTGTTTTGTTTTGTTTTTTTATTTTTA
>NW_012133857.1:8318119-8319819 GCF_000956105.1 Propithecus coquereli | reverse complement strand
AAAAAAAAAAAAAAAAAAAAAAAAAAAAGGTTGTTCCTATGTTTCTGTTTGGTTATCTTCTTGTTGTTAGATGACCAGACTTGAGTTTGTCTGGCAGTGGTAACTGTAATATACCATAAAATGTAATTTTCTCCAGGATTTCCCACAAACAAATGATACAAATGTTTGCTTAAAGGTTTAATTAAACTGCATTGAAAATGAAGTGTCTTGAATTCATAAGATGAGTGTTTTAATATTGACAAAATAAAGTATAAATTATATGTACATATTTGTGTATATGGGAGTATCATTTGATTCCTAGTTTTTTCATTTTATTTCATAGTATTTTCAGTAGCTTTAATAAAGCTAAAACAAAAGACAGCCATTCTATTTTCTTTGATCTAAAAAATTTGATTTTATTTATAGTTGAGGTTCCCTTAGAAAACCACAAGTATTTTAATTTATCATGGGATTTGTTGGGGGGGGAGAAAAAAAGGAGACCAGAAGTATTTAACCCATGTTGGAAAGTTCTGGTACATTTCCAAGGTATTTTCAATAATTAAGATTAGGGCATTTAAAATATGTTAAACCTTTTGATTTGTTTTTCTTTATATTAAGAGTTTTGATGCACATTCTGCAGTGGAAGTCTAGAAATGTCAAATGACCTACAAGTCAGGAAGAGATGTTAACTTATCCTTTTTCAGTAAAATTGTACCAAAAACCATGTGCAACAGAAAGGAAGAAAAAAGTAATCTCAGTGCTCCTAGATTCCTGCCAATTAGTTCAACATCTGTACTTAAAATGATCTCTTCAACTTGTTTTTGCTGATTATGGGAATAGTACCTATCAAATTTATTTGCCTGCTTTTTTTTTTTTTTTTAAGAGACAGGGTCTTGCTCTGTTGCCCAGGCTGGAGTGCACAATCATAGCTCACTGCAGCCTTGAACTCCTGGGCTCAAGAGACCCTTCTGCCTCAGCCTCCCAAGTAGCTGGGACTACAGGTGCGCACCACCATACCCAGCTAATTTTTTATTTAAAAAAATTTTTTTTTAGAGATGGGGTCTCACAATGGTATCCAGCGGTAGTCCCAAACTCCTGGGCTCAAACGATCCTTCTGCCTCAGCGTCATGAGTTGCTGGGATTACAAACATGAGCCATTGTGCCCAGCAATTTGCCTGTTTCATAAAAAATTCTTGTAACCTGTTAAGAATTTATTCTGTTTGTTTTTTAGTTTTGAAAAGTGAGGTGCATGACCTGCGAGTAGTTCTTCATTCTGCTGACAAGGAACTTTCTTCAGTGAAATTGGAATATAGTTCATTCAAAGAGAATCAGGAGCAAGAACTCAACAAACTTTCCGAAAGACACATGCATGTACAGCTTCAACTAGATAATGTCAGGTAGAGTTCCTCTATGGTTTCAAGTTTCTTGATTTGCCATAACCTAGGATTACTTCAAGTTGCAAGGGTTATAAACCCAACTCAAAGTAGTTAAACAAATAGAAAAGGTAATTTATTGGCTCCCAATGTTGAGAAGCCCCAGAGGTGATTTTGGTTTCAGGGACAAACTAGACTGAGTCTTAAACAATGTTGTCAGTATTCTCTCCCTCCCTCCCTCTATCTCTCTCTCTCTCCCTTTGTCTATCTCCCTCTCCCTCCCTCTATCTCCCTCCCTCTCTTTTCCTCTCTTTCTCCCTTTGTCTATCTCCCTCTCCCTCCCTCTAT
>NW_012133857.1:8315524-8318069 GCF_000956105.1 Propithecus coquereli | reverse complement strand
GCCTCGGCCTCCCAGAGTGCTAGGATTACAGGCGTGAGCCACCGCGCCTGGCTGTAGGAGTTTTTATGTATTAATCTTTTGTTATGTATATTGGCAAGATACCCTTCCATCAAGTTGCTTGTCTTTCATCTTTGCATGTGATGCTTTTGTTATATAGAAGTTTTAAAATTTTGATGTAGCCAGGCTTACTGATCTTTGTCTTTGTGACTTTCATGCCTTTGATTTTGTTTTTTACATTGAAGTGTTTATGCATCTGCTATTTTATTTTTGAATAGTATGAGAAAGGGATTTAACTTTTTAAAATATATTCTATGTTCTTCTCACTAATTTGAAATTTCCATGCATAAATCATCTATTTCTGGATTTTGTATTTTTTTACAATGTTCTATTTAACCACATATATGCTAATAATGTACTGTCTTAATTACCATACCCTTATAATGTATTTTTATATCAGATGGAGAAGTTTCCTTATTTTGCTGTCTTTTTAATTGTCTGGCATCTTGTACATTTATTCTTTGTATGAAGTTGGATATCAGCTTATCAAGTTTCATTTTTTAAAATCGTATTAGAATTTTGCTTGGGACTGCACTGAGCTGATAAATTCATTTCCACTTGGGACATTTCTGTGCTGTTTATCAAGGGCACTTTCTCCTTTTGATGAATAGAAATTCCAGTTTTATACTCTCTGTTCACAAAATTACTAACTATGATCTTTTTTTTCATGTGTGCTAATGTTGTTTTCCATAATCATTTTTTGATGCAGATTATAACTACACCAACCAAGGCTTATCAACTTCGTTCTCGACTAGTACCAAAATTAAGCCCTGAAACGGGGAGCTTTGGCTCTCTACATACTCAGAATTCTAGCTTATTAGATAATGATATATTAAATGAGCCAGTTCCACCTGAGATGAATGAACAAGCTTTTGAGGCCATTTCCGAAGAGCTTAGAACACTGCAGGTAATTTTTAGTTCTAGAAAAAATAAATCGGACGTTTATTTAAATAAATTTGCTTTGTTTATCATTTTAATTCCTATAGAGTTCAAACCTGCTTAATATTAAAATCTTATCTTTTTAAGTGTGAGTGTGTAAACATCTCTGGCTTGGAAATCAGCCTCCTCTTGTTTTTTTATTTGCTTTGCTGTCTTTAGCAAGTCATTCTCTAGTTTCCAAGGGCTTTGGTTCCTCTGGTGAAATGACCAGTTTGCTACTAGCTTCAAATTCCATAACTGGTTTATATGGCACAGTGCTGTATTTGCTAAAGAAAGTTAGAACAATTTTATTACAGATCAAATTTTAGACAGCTTTTAGTGTATTTGCAATAATGTGAAATTTGAATGTCTCATAATTCTCATGGTTTGGTAATTTTTCAAAAAAGGTTTTCTACTGTCCAGTAAACCTTGGAGTGGGCCAGACCATCCCAAATTCAATAATTTGCCTTTTCCAGGCCCTGGAGGTCTTTCTGGTGAGGTGATCCCATGCAGCCCTGAGGAAGCTTCTTAGAAGTTTTAAGGGGGCTCTATGATTTAATCTAAGATTTTAATTTTAAGCATTTCTTTCCTTTGTGTTTCAAATGATCTCCTTTGATGGACCACAAGTATAATTCTAAAACATGAGAAATCATTAGTATATAGCCTTTTGACATTGTTTTCTGGCTCTAAACAGGCCTTCGATACCTTTGTTCATATGAAGTTTTGAGTTTGTTTTGTTTTGTTTGTCTCTTTAATATGAAAAAAATGGTGGAATATTTGGGAATTCCATTAAAAGAATTTTTGACGACTGTTTTTGTGTTGCAGGAACAAATGAGTGCTCTTCAAGTTAAGTTGGATGAAGAAGAGCACAAAAACCTGAAGCTTCAGCAGCATGTTGACAAACTGGAACATCATTCTACCCAAGTGCAGGAGGTAAGACCGAGAGAGCATGGCCTCAGAAAATGTGTGAAACATATCCTCAAAGTAAGAGTATTAAAGGAGGAAAATGTCTTCACACAGACTTAGTCAAGGCTTACTTGAGTTGTATTCTCTACTTTATTACTTAGCATATTTCTCTGATAATGAGGCAGACATGCGTAGTTTGAATTCTGGCCCACTTAGTCTGTAGTGCAAATGGATCCCTTGCTATGTGTTTAGAAGAAAGCAAGATGGCAGTCTATGTTCTTGCAGTGATCCTTTACTTTGTTGATCATCTTCAGTATAATTCATGGGGATGGCCAATTTTAAGACACCTTAAAAATAGACTTTAAAAACAAACAAATTAATGATTTGGAGCACATCTTAGCATGCTAGAATTCCTTTTCCAGTAAATGTATCTCTTTCTCAAAGCTTTTCGCATCAGAAAGAACTGATTGGACCAAACAACAGCAAGAGCTTCTCTCACAGTTGAATATCCTTGAAAAGCAGCTTCGAGACACTGAAACTAAGAATGACTGTAAGTTTAAACAATTAGGAGCTTTGTGACCTTTGTAACTCAGTATGTTTTTACTCATATAAAGAAATGTTGTGAAGGCCGGGCGAGGTGGCTCACGCCTGTAATCCTAGCACT
>NW_012133857.1:8295696-8313218 GCF_000956105.1 Propithecus coquereli | reverse complement strand
TCTATCTCCCTCTCCCTCCCTCTGTCTCCTTCCCTCTCTCTCTCTCTCTCTCCCTCCAGTTCTCTATCTCCCTCTCCCTCCCTCTGTCTCCTTCCCTCTCCCTCCTTCTCTTTCCCTCTCTCTCTCTCTCTCTCTGTCCTCCTCCCCCTCTCCCTAGCCCCCCCCCCACACACACACATGTTGCTCTTATTCTCTCCTACTATTGAGGGCATTCCTTTTCCTCTATGTGACAAGGAACAGATTGCCTCGGACAATCTGTTCCCAGCATAACACCTCCTGCAAAGAACCCTTCTCTCCCAACAGCCATATATTAATCCAGGGAAAATTTGAATTGGTTTTTCTTGAGTCATCTGCTCACCTTTGGACCAGTCACTTACTGAGGGTTTTAGATGACATTGGGCCAACATTGTAATGTGCCTGCTCCGCAGGGAAAGATGTCTTCTTACTAGAAAAAGGGACAGTGTAAAGTAGACCAGAACAATAGTTGTTACCATTGTGCACAGTAACTTGCCAAAAGATGGCTGGTTAGTCAGGTGCTGGTAATCTTGAAAGAGAAGTAATCTAAGATGTAAAGAGGGGCAGTGGCTCATGCCTGTAATCCTAGCACTTTGGGAGGCTAAGGAGTTTGAGACTAGCCTGAGCAAGAGCGAGATCCTATCTCTACAGAAAGAAAAATTAGCCAGGTGTGGTTGCACAGGCCTATAGTCCCAGCTACTTGGGAGGCTGAGGCAGGAGGATTGCTTGAGCCCAGAAGTTTGAGGTTGCAGTGAGCTATGATGATGCCACGGCACTCTAGTCTGGGAGGCAGAGTGAGACTCTATCTCAAAAAATAAAAAATCTGTAGCTGTTGAGTGTTTTTGAATACAGAACAAGAAATTGAAGGAGAAGAAGAAAACTTGAGATTTGCAGACCAAATTTACTTATACATATGTTTTTGTTGGGCTTGCCCAGTGTGGTTTTTTGCTTTTTTCTTTTTTAAGAGACAGGGTTTCACTGTGTTGTGTTGCTCAGGCTTGTCTCAAACACCCAGCTTCAGGTGATTCTCCTCCTTGGCCTCCCAAGTAGCTAAGATTAGAGGCATGAGCCACCTCATCCAGCTCTAGTGTGGTTTAAAAAAAAAACAACTCTGTCAAGTACAACGTGCTGTTACAATGGGTATACTGGACGCCCTGACTTCAGCATGATATAATTTATCCACGTAACTAAATTGTACCCCATAAATTTTTTTTTTTTTTTGAGGCAGAGTCTCACTCTGTTGCCCGGGCTAGAGTGAGTGCCGTGGCATCAGCCTAGCTCACAGCAACCTCACACTCCTAGGCTCAAGCAATCCTTCTGCCTCAGCCTCCCGAGTAGCTGGGACTACAGGCATGCGCCATCATGCCCGGCTAGTTTTTTTTTTTTTCCTATATATTTTTAGTTGTTCGATTAATTTCTTTCTATTTTTAGTAGAGATGGGGTCTCGCCCTTGCTCAGGCTGGTTTCGAACTCCTGAGCTCAAACAATCCGCCCGCCTCGGCCTCCCAGAGTGCTAGGATTACAGGCGTGAGCCACCGCGCCCAGCCCCCATAAATTTTTTGAAATAAAAAAATTAACATAGCATTTTAGAAATTGAGTGTTTTCTTATAAAAATCTGTGTTTCAGCATCCTCTTGAACAATCAGACAATTTGATGGCACTAGGCCCATATTCCTGAATGGCAACCATCAGCCACTGCGTAACTTATTCCTTTCTCTTTAGAGAGGGGATGCGTTGTCTGGGTCAGCACAGCCTCCTCCACCTTGCGCCATTTCCCCAACACCAAGGCATTTCCCTCAAGTTACCTGATTGGCCTGTAGCCCAGGACTACTCAAACTAGTTAAAACAAACAAAATAGACAATTTATTGGTAATTTACTACAGGTACACTGTTGTGTTTTCTTATACCTGGCATTTGTTTTAACCTCTGAATCACTGAATCTGAACTTGGCTCCATCACAAACTGGTTTTGTGTGATTATTTTGAAGTCACTTCACTAATCTCATTGGATCTTCATTTCCTTGTGTTTGCATGTCAGAGTTCAACTACATCAAAAATGTTAAGAATCCACTACATTTAGCTATACTTAAATTCTAAGTATTAAATACTTTCTAGCTTTTTAAATACATTGGACACAATTTAATTTTTCTCAGTGTCTCTGGTTTAACATTGAGTACATCACTCATGGGGCTGCTTGTGCTCCATCATGATCCTCAAAGGCTGTTAAGGCCTCTGAAAGAAACAGCACAGCGCTGCTATGTGTTTCTTGAATTATTTTGCCTACTTTTTATACATAGTTTATACCATAAATACATATATATATGTTCTTCCTCCCTACCTTCTATTGTCTATACATCTATCTTTTAGCAACTGATTATACCACTTTGTAATTTGCTGCTTCTGCTCTACTCTGATTTAGTACAGCAGGTAGTTCTGTGTCTAATAACCTTCTGTATATAAGCTAAGACACCTGTTTTGGATGGTACAGAAAGTCAAACTGATTGTTTGCTAGTTCTCTGAGCTTTGGATGTCTGAGGGTGCCACATTATATTGGGGAGGAGAACAAGAGAATGAAAACCAAAAAAGCAGTAGATAGTTCTTTGCCAAGGGAACTTTCTCTCTTGCTCAGATCGAAGCCAATTTGCCATCTTCAAAAACCTCCCTAGAGCTGAGAACATATGTGGTGAATGGTTGGAGCTGAGCTATGGACAAAACTTGGAAATTAACTACCAATGCCTCGCTTACATGAAGGCTAGATCTGGAAACCCATAAACGTGTCTAACCCGTAAATTGCCAATCAATTAAACAATCGATTGCCAGTTGAAACTGTGGTAGAGAGAATGAGGAAGTCATGGCTACAGGCTAATGTTCCCACCTGCCTTTTCCATCGAACTCCTGTGTGGTCCAGTGTATCTCATGTATTTGTGCATTATGGACATTTCACACAAGTCCATGAGGAATATTACCATCAGTCAAGGCTTAGCTAAGTTGGGAATGGGCTATAGATGGGATAAATTTTACTGCAGATGATCTGACTGACAGAAATATATTAAATGTTTACATTTACCATTGTAAAAATATTTTTCTGATAAAGATTAGAAAATGAAAAGCTGCTTGAGGGGAAAGCCTGCCTACAGGATTCCTATGACAACTTACAAGAAGTAATGAAGTTTGAAATTGACCAACTTTCAAAAAACCTCCAAAACTGCAAAAAAGAAAATGAAACTCTGAAATCTGATCTGAATGTAAGTTAAGAGGGATTTTGGTAATTGGTGAATTTGTCCTGGGTCTGTGATTGTTCTCTTGAGTGTAGGGCAAGGACTACTCTGATCTCTCCCTAACTTTCCATACTTGCCCACATGCCTGCCACATAGAAGGTTCATGACATGTTTGTTGACTAAACATTGCTAGGAACAATTACTTAAAGTCTAATATAACCTTGTCTTTTAGAATTTGATGGAGCTTTTTGAAGCAGAAAAAGAACGCAATAACAAATTATCATTACAGTTTGAAGAAGATAAAGAAAATAGTTCTAAGTGAGTGCTATTTATCTTTTCCATTAGTTGACTATTGTTTACTACCACATTCTTTATCTTGTTTTTTATTGTTAATACTCTGTAAAGAGTTATTTTTTAAAAGCATTCCAAAAGGAATGTCAGATTCTTTTATATAAATGGTTATACAGAGAAACTTAATTCTTCAAAACATTCAACAAGTAGCTATTGTGCTTTTAAATGAATAGCAGTCAGTGGTGATCAGAACTCAGCACCCTCTGTAAATAAATCACAGTCTATATATAATAAGATGACTTCCAAATGTTCATTTTATTATTGGAAGGTGGAGAATGATTTTTATTTCCGTCTCTACTATTCTTTTTCTAGCTGCTCTTTTTTCTTGCTGGTCCATTATCTTTCTTTCCCTCTCTCTTCAAGTTCTTTTCCTTAGTAACCTTAGTGAGTCTCTCAGTCTCAGCCAACAGGCTATTAATCACTCTAATGAGAAGAATTTCTTTATTCAATAGATATTTATAGAGTTCTTACTATGAGACAGATTATCCTTTAGGCCTTGGGTATACAGTGGTGAACGTGGAGTGTATATCTAGTTGGGAGACAGGCAATTAACATTTTCTCATTCATGCAAATGTTTAGTGATATCCAATAATCCAGGCACTGATCTGGTGAATGCCAGCACATTTAGAGGTAAAACAGTGAATAAAACTTCCCTGTTCTTGTGGATTTTACATTCTAGCACAGGGAGATAGGTAATAATAAACAAATACTATATTATATATGTTATATTAGGGAATACAAAACACTCTGAAGAAAAACAAACAGTCCTGGTACAAAAATAAGTTCTCATTAAATAGTTGTTGAAGAAATGGGTTCAGATTTCTGATCTCCACTGGAATATAATGCCTCACACCAAGTACGTGTCTAATAAAGTTCATTTGCATTGTATTTAATCGCTTCTGTACTGACTCAGTTCCTCTATCCATTTCATGAAGTCGGGTAAAAGATAATTCTTCTCTTCCAGAGAAATCTTAAAAGTTCTTGAGGCTGTACGTCAGGAGAAAAAGAAGGAGATGGCCAAGTGTGAGCAGCAGGTAAATTTCCTATTATTCTAATTCAAGAATTTGAAGTAACTTTTATTCCTGATGTCTAAAGAAGTTTATTATAAAAACGGTTTCAGCTTTTGGATGTTGGAAATCAATTTTTTAAAAAAAAAAATTCGGGGCTGGTTTTATTATTTTTCAACTGTTGTTTTTCTAACTGCCAGTTGGCTATAAGCATAATTTATTGGTATCTCCTGATAGAGACCACAAAATCATTGTCTTTCAACCCAATTTATCATTTTCAAGTATTCATCCTAGTGTAATCTCTATAATATGAAAATCAGATTTCAGTTTTATCTATGTATGGTGAGGTTAGCTTTGTGATTTAATTCTTTTTCTAAAAATATTTATTTTTCCCCATAGATGGCAAAAGTACAGAAACTAGAAGAGAGCTTGCTTGCTACTGAAAAAGTGATCAGTTCTCTGGAAAAGTCTAGAGATTCTAACAAGGTAGGTGGAGTTTGAAGCTACACCCTTCTGTATTTTTTTAATAAATGCTAGTTTAACTTTCTATTCTCCTGTCCCATCTTGCACTTCCAGGGTGACCGATAGCTAGATTTCTATATGCAGTTAGGCCTTGTTTATCTTCCAAGGCAGCTAGAGAATGAAGTCTTCCTCTTAAGTTTAATTTTCCACATAACTTCAGGTGCAAACCACTATATTACTCAGGACGATGGTATGTTTCTAAAACACATCCTAGAGTACTGTTTACTACCACATTCTTTATCTTGGTTTTTTTTATTGCTAATACCCTGTAAAGAGTTATTTTAACTCTTTTAACTAAGATGCTGGTATTAGTGTGACCTGTTCTTGTTGACTCTAAGTCCCATTTTACAAATTCTCAAATGCCTGGAGTTGACTTTAACAAGAATAATAAAAATAGGCTGGGCACAGTGGCTCACGCCTGTAATCCTAGCACTCTGGGAGGCTGAGGTGGGAGGATCGCTTGAGGTCAGGAGTCCAAGACCAGCCTCAGCAAGAGCAAGACCCCATTTCTACTAAAAAAATAGAAAGAAATTAGCTGGGTGAGGTGGCACATGCCTATAGTCCCAGCTACTAGGGAGGCTGAGACAGGAGGATTGCTTGAGCCCAGGAGTTTGTGGTTGCTGTGAGCTAGGCTGATGCCATGGCACTCTAACCTGGGAAACAGACCAAGATTCTGTCATTCATTCATTCATTCATTCATAAATAAATAAATAATCCAAGTGTAAAATTAGGTATTAAAATCCTTATATGTCTAACTCTTATTCATTCATAAAACCAAAGCAAATGATTAAGTAAAATAGCATATAGCCATTAAAATATAAATTGATAATAATGAGACATATGATGTTTTGCTAAAATAAAATTGACTTCTTATGTTGCCATTAGTAAAGGTAAATGATTTATCATTTGAAAATTACCTCCTGGCCAAGCGCGGTGTCTCATGCCTGTAATCCTAGCACTCTGGGAGGCCGAGGCGGGTGGATCGCTCAAGGTTAGGAGTTCAAGACCAGCCTGAGCAAGAGCGAGACCCCGTCTCTACCAAAAAATAGAAAGAAATGATCTGGACAACTGAAAATATATATATAGAGATGGTGGCGCATACCTGTAGTCCCAGCTACTCGGGAGGCTGAGGCAGAAGGATCGCTTGAGCCCAGGAGTTTGAGGTTGCTGTGAGCTAGGCTGACGCCACAGCACTCACTCTAGCCAGGGCAACAAAGCGAGACTCTTTCTCAAAAAAAAAAAAAAAAAAAATTACCTCCTTTTGAATGCCCTTGGACGTGAAAATATTGTTTCTGTCCTCATCAGGAAGTTGTGACCGACCTTATGAATCAGATCCAGGAGCTAAGAACATCAGTCTGTGAGAAAATGGAAACTATTGACACCCTAAAGCAAGAACTAAAGGACATAAATGTAAGTTTAGTCAAATTTAACAAGATGTTAAATTTGAACATGAGACACTTTACAGACTCAAGATGTTAACAAATACTCCACCAGGAAAAAAGATTCTGTGGTCAAAGAAGTTTGGAAATACTAGTTAAAGCTCAACAGATTTCTGTATTTGCAGGACTTGCAGAGCCTTTGTTATGCCAAGGCGTAGTATGCATCTCCGGGAGGCAATGCAGACTGCAGTGTTTCTCAGATTTCACTGACCTGGGACAATGTTCTCTGTGCACCATTTGGGAATTGCTGATATAAACTGAATAAGAAACAGACTGGTTATTGGCTGGGACAGTTAAGGCTGAGAAAAAAAATAACACATTTTAGCTAAGTTCAGAGACATTAATCATAGAAAATGAATTTTTTTTCTCTAATAATGGACGTAATGTCATTTCCTAAAGTAACTACTTATTTTGCCAGCATATATCTATGTTGAATGTTGATGCTTTCTCTTCTGCTTGGGTCAAGGCGAAGGTTTTTGTAGATACTCTAGGAGATTGCTGTTCTCCATGTTTATTTCTGAAGACAGTCTCCTGATAAAGATGGGAAAAAAAATCTGTTTTCATGTGACTTTTCCATTTTTCTTCACCATTCATGCATTTGTTCTTACATTCTTTCATTCATCGAGTATTTATTGAATTAACTTGTGTTAATGTGGTCATCACCTTAGAACTCAGACTCATTCTTGATATTTTAATCTACAAATAAACAGATAATAAAACAGACACCTCTGTATCATGACTTTCTTTTCTACAGTGCAAATACAACTCTGCTTTGGTTGACAAAGAAGAGAGCAAAGCATTGATCAAGAGGCAGGAAGCGGATATTCTGGATCTGAAAGAAACCCTTAGGCTAAGAATACTCTCTGAGGATATAGAGGTAGATGTTAAGACTTCTTTGTTTGCCTTATTGCTTGTCAATATATCTATTTGTGTGTGGAGGTTATTAGTGAATAAATAGAGGATTTTTAAAGGAATGATTAATAATCAGAGCCACTTTTTCCTAGGGTGGTCAGACAATTAAGAGTTACCACTAAAATTATTATATTTTTATCTAGTTAATCTATTTTCATTATTTGTGCTGACACCATGTGAAGTTCCTATAACTGACCACCCTTTATGTAAGGGGAGCAGAGTGGAAACTGCATTTACTCGGAATGTTTAAAAAATTTTTCTTTTTGTTGTTGTTCACGTAAATTTACCCTTTTAAAAATTAAGCAATACTGTCACGTGGTTCAGAAGCAATATGCATTTCCTCCTACCCCTCCCTATCCCTCAACCACCCAATGTTACTAGTTTTTTGTATATCCTTCCAGAGATACTTTAAGCAAGTCCAATATACTTTTAGTCTTCCCTTTTTTCAGACAGATGACAACCCATTATTCAAACTGTTCTGCATTTCCTTTAGATATAAGGGATTTTTGTTTATTTGGTTGGGCTTTCATTTTTTGGGGATTTTTTTGCTAAACTGTGCTACCCATAAAACCAACAAGTATTTATTGAATCCACATACCATACAACTTGTACCTGGCCTGGCATTTGGGGATGGAAGAATGATTGAAACACCATTACTTATGTAGCTTAAGAGATATGTGTATTATGACATAATAAACGACCTGGGAGCACAGAAAAGGGAAGGAGGGGAGTAATTCTGCCTGGGGAAATTCCAAAGAGCTTCCCAGAGGAGATAGTATCCATACAAGACTTTGCCAGGGAGGGAAGCCTTGGCAGTGTGAATGTGTGTGGAGTGTCTCTAGCACAGTAAGCAGTCGGGGTGGCCAGCTTGAGGTGCAGAAGCTGAGATGGAGACAGGCTGAGCCTGTGCAGTAAGCTTCTTGAGGAACACCAGCTGTATCTTTTAGGAAATTGGAGCTGCATAGACTTTGAACCCAGACAGAAGGTGTTGAGATCTGAGCTAAGAAGTCTTAGTGGGGATAGTGAATGAGACCGTGAGAGTTGGGAAGTATTTCAGAACTACCGTTGACAGTTGTTGGTGTCCAGTTGGATGTGTGCTGTGAAGGGAGGAAGCAGTCAGAGTGGGCACCAAGGTTTCTAGCCTGAGAGACCGAAGGTGATTCTGCACACATCTAAGATGAAGAGAATAGAGGCTCAGGGAAAATTAATGAGATGCATTTTACACATTACCAGTTTTGAACTTAAAGAACCTGTGGGAATAGATATCCAAGGTAGATATACCCAGTAATTTGTATTTTTATCCTGCTACATTCCAGAAAAGATTTGAAGCTGCTAACATATGTACAATGTAAGAAGGTTAAAATAGACAACTAAAATCAGAATAAAAGGAAAGTAAGAGTAGAATAGTAACAAGTTACAAAGAGCACATGCTGTGGAGTTGGAATTCTGGCTGTGTGACCTTGAGGAAGTTAAATTTTTTCTCTGCTTCATTTGCCACATCTAAAGAGATAACAGTACTGCCTATTTCATAAGATGTTGTGAAGATGAAATGAGGAATACATGGAAAGTGCCTAGAACACTATGTGGCACCTTGTAAATTACTCAATGCATGTTACCTGGGACTAATTTTAGGAGGCCAATTGAAAAGTTAATACACAAAAGCCACAACCTAAAGTCTTATACAGTGTATAAAATGTGTAAAATTCAGTTCTATATTGCTTATTGCCAAAATAAAAAGAGAAATCTAGCTATTTTAGTGGGAGTAGCTGAATGAGGAAAGAAAACTCATGGCAGTATACTTAAAAGCTCTTCCTTCTTCCATCCTTATTTCCTTCCTTTCTCTCTCTCTGTCATTTCTTCTTGAAAAGATTATGACTAGGAATTTTAGATTCAAGTGGAGTTGATCATAAACAGCCAGTTCACGTTCCCTTCGTACTTATTTTCTGTCTTTATTAGCTAAAATTTACTTTTATGGCTATGGTTTGTGAATTGTCATTTAAATTGTCTATACATCAATGTTTTTCAACAATATGAGTCCCCAGCCAGCACAATAAGATGAGAACAGTAAATGAGACACAAATATTATAAAAACTGAGAAAAAATATACTGTTATTTGCAGTTGGGTATGAATGTGTGTGTGGAAACTCCAAAATACTGCCTGACTATCTATTAGAATAATGAGTTTAGTAATCAGTTATAATCAAGTCTTAAAAATATATTTACCGTATACCATCAATAACCATTTAACAATATAATGGAACTAAAAAGTTCCATTCTCAAAAACAATCAAAAGTATAAAAACCTTAGGGAAGACTATATAATAACTGTTAAGGACATAAAACTTTCCTAAGGAATATGAAAAGAAATTAAGTATTAAAAAAAGAATAGCTTTACTATATATCAACAATAACCACTTTAAAAACATACATAGGATTTTTAACAAATGATGTAATAGAAGAACGAGTACAGGGAAAAGTGTGATATATCAAGTTTTTAAGTGTATGTGATGAGAGATGTGTATGTATGTATATGCATGTGTATATATACACATACATACATAAATTTACATTTGGAGAGGAAACGGAGAATAAACAGATTCTGCTCTAATTTTGCAGGAATTACATACACTGCATCCATAGGAATTATGTATGCAACCTACAGGACTTCTAATTCTCTGTGTCACTTTCTATAACCTACTTCCTGAAACTTTGATGGCCTATGACAGTATCACAGTCTGGTGAACTGCCCAGCCCTCCCCAACTATTTATAGCTATTTACCTTCCAGTGTATAAAGGACTCAACTGGTGAGACAAGCCAGCTCAGGACCTTTTCCTGGAGTCCTCCTCAGGAAAGAGAGATGAGCTTTGAGATCCGGGAGTGAGAAGAAAGTGCAATTAAACTCTCATTTGCCATACCTATATGAATTTACTGTAATCATGTTAATCTCTAGACCCTTTCAACCTAAATATTAACTCACCGGTTTGTCTTTGAATGGATTAGGACACAAGCCCAAAAAAAGGGGGGGATTTTACATAAAACTTTCTTAACCTTTTAAAAATTGTACATAATAATGATTTGGAAATCCTTATTGGAATACTACAATGAAGAAATTCTTCCTTTGTGGGGATTGTCCCCCAACAGAGAGATATGCTCTGTGAGGACCTGGCTCATGCCACTGAGCAGCTGAACATGCTTACAGAGGCCTCAAAAAAACACTCAGGACTATTGCAGTCTGCCCAGGAAGAACTGACCAAGAAGGAGGCCCTGATCCAAGAACTTCAGGACAAGGTAAGATGCACAGAGGTGTCACTCAAGATGGGGGACAAAAGGGATCCATAGTTGAGGTTGTCACAACATTCCTGCCTTGGCTAATTTCTCTATGTTACAAAAGGCAGACTAATGGAGTATTTAGGCAATCTGGATTGTAAACTTGGAATCAGAACAACTTGGGTCTGTGCACATGAAGTGAGACTTGCTCGGCTGCCTCCCCACCTACTCTGGGTCATTGGCATGCGGCAGCAAGTCCTAACCACTGTGGGGACGTTATGGCTGACTTTTATCATCTTTTTAGCAGCTGTTGTTTTATATTTCATATTTTTTGCAAGTAACTCTTTTATTGCGAAACTTAAAAGAAAAACTTAAAAGGTGTAAATTTGTGAGAGAAAAGGAGATGTTGGGTTATAGTAGCAACCAAATTAAACATATCACAAAAAGCAGCCCTAAGTTCACATTTTATTACTTTAAAAAATGCCATGGTTTTGTCTTAATCGAATGCTTTTCAAATTATTAATCAAGCAATGAAAAAGCAATGTAAAAAGCATAATTCTGTATACCATGGGAAGCTTGTCTTTTCTTTTTTTAAATATAAGTAGCATTCTATGAAATGTCTCTTTTAATTGACAAATAATTATATATAGGGTACAATGTGATGTTTTGATATATGTATACATTATGTGATGATTAAATCAAATAAATGAACATGTTTGTTGCCTCACATACTGTTTTTTTGGTGGTGTGAACATTTAAAACCTCTCTTGGCAATTATTATTAAATATAGTTACCATGTGGTACAATAGATCTCAAAAACTTATGCCTCCTAATTGAAACTTTGTACCCTTTGACCAATATCTCCCATTCTTGTTTCCTCCCAAGCCCCCACCCAGCCTCTGGTGACCACCATTTTATTCTCTACTTCTATGAATTCAACTTTTTTTAGAATCCACATATAAGTGAGACTGTGTAGTATTGTCTTTCTGTGCCTAGCTTATTTCACTTGGGATAATGTCCTCCAGGTTCATGTGCGGTGTCACAAATGACAGAATTTGCTTCTTTTTTAAGACTGAATAGTATTCTATTGTGTATATATAGCATATTTTCTCCCATTCATCCATTAGATGGACACTTCCATACCTTCGCTATTGTGACGAATGCTTCAGAGTACAGATATCTCTTCAACACACTGATTGTAATTTCTTTGGATATATACCCAGAAGTGGGATTGCTGCATCATACAGTAGTCTACTTTTAGTTTTTTGAGGAATCTCCATACCATTTTCCATAATGGCTATACTAATTTACATTCCCAACAAGGGTTCCTTTTTCTCCACATCCTCACCCACACTTATCGTTCATGTTTATTATAGCCATTCTAATAGGTGAAATGCAATATCTCATTGTGGTTTAATTTGTATTTCCCTGATGATTGGTAATGGGGAAGCTTGTCTTTTTTAATTGGACCATGTGCCCCATATTATTTTCTAACTTGTAATCTTAATTTTCCTAGCTAAACCAAAAGAAGGAGGAAGTAGAACAGAAGAAGAATGAATATAACTTCAAAATGAGACAGCTGGAGCATGTGATGGATTCTGCAGCTGAAGCTCCCCAGGTACTTTTCAGAAAAAGAGAGCATTTCAGGAGGAATGAACAGTTTGTGAATGATAAAAATTTGGAAATTACTAAGACCATAGCTTTGTTTTTTTTTTTTTTTTTTTTTAAGAAAAAGATTTTCACTAACACCCTCTGCCTGCTTTTTACTTGATAAAGGTGCCAGTCTTTTGTTTGTTTTACTTGAACAAAAGTTAGAATAATAAGCTAAATAGCCCGAGTATTTTCTGTGTGCTTGGCATATACTTGTACATTTAAAATGAAACCTTTCTAACATCACTTAACACTGGGTATTTGGATGAGATTTGATTTTATTTTAGAGTCCTAAAACACCACCTCATTTTCCAACACATTTGGCAAAACTTCTGGAAACACAAGAACAAGAGATAGAAGATGGAAGAGCCTCTAAGACTTCTTTGCAACACCTTGTAACAATGCTAAATGAAGACAGAGAAGTCAAAAATTCTGAAATCCTCAGAATGAAGGTAATTGGGTAAATTTTTTTCTTTTTTCTCTTTTTAAAAGACAGGAAACTCTTGGGCTCAAGTGATCCTCCTACCTCAGGCTCCCAACTAACTGGGACTACAGGCATGTGCCACCATACCCAGCCAGTAAATTTAATTTTAAAACATAAGCAGCATCATCTTGTAAGTTTAATTTTTAAAAATAAGCAGTATTGTCATATTTGCTGAGGATACAAAATTCAAAGGCACAGAACTGAAGGGTAGACAGAGAAAAGTCTTCCTCTTAGCCCAGATACCAGTCTACCAAGGTTGCTGTCCCTGGAGGCTCCCGGGGTAGCTGGTTCTTTTAGAGCTTTTCATTGCGTACATAACCAAGTCTGTAAGCATTCTTCTCTCCCTGCCCCATTTGGTTTTTACATGATGATGTCATATCATACAGGCTGCAATAACTACACTCTAAGCAATGAAGGAGAGACCCTGTTTCCTCAGACCTCACCTCATAGTGCCGTCCGACTTTTGGGTCTTTGTCAATTTAATAGCTAAAGCATGTTATCTCGATATAGTTTTAAATTTGTATTTTTCTTATTAGGAGTAAAATTGAGTATCTTTTGTTTTTCTCTTTCTGTGAACTATATCCATTACCGATTTTTCTATTGTTAGATTTTTCTTATTGATTTATAGGCATTCTTTTTATATTAGAGATTTGTTTTAGACTATGATAAATTCAGAATACTTTCTTGTTTGCCATTTCTTTAAGCTTCCTGTTAGTGTTTTTACCCAGTTACTTGGGGTTATGGTGTTTGTGAGTGGCAGGTGTGCATATGGTTTAGGGGTCAGGGTGTGTGCTGGAGTGTCCGGGTAGGTGGTGTTTAGGTACGTGGGAATCAGAAGAATGTGATGCTCCACAGAAGAGAGCGTTTAGCCTGTGAGGTCATTGCTCTGCAGTGAGTTTTTGTTAAGGAACGTAATTAGCTCTTTTTTTTTTTTAACATAAGCAGAGAGTTTATTTGGGCCAAGCTGAGGACTGCAACCTGCTGGCATAGATTCAAGTTGCCCAGAACATATACTCCATGAGCAGCAGTTGCAAGTAGATTTTTAAAGAAAAAATTTGCTCACTTTAATCAAGTGATGTGAAGGATATAAAGACAGTATCATTCTTAAGTTTTGTTTCTCGTGGAGAGGATCATTCCTGACCTTTTTTATTTAGGGCAGTTCTCAGTATGCTCTCAGGAATGTGGCTCTTATCCAGATTGCCATGATCTTGAAACTTAGAAGAAATTGAATCAGGTTAAAAGAAATCAGTCAGTAGGCAAGTGAATCCAAAAGGACATTCCTTGCAGCCAAGTATTTATTTCTTCTGGATGGTTACTCTTGTGATTTTCAAGTTATGATCCAGTTAATTTTTTTTGTTTGTCATTTTTTTTATTTGTTTGTTTGTTTTGAGACAGGGTCTTGCTCTGTCTCCCAGGCTGTAGTGCAGTGGCTTCATCATAGCTCAATGCAACCTCAAACTCCTAGGCTCAAGTGATCCTCCTGACTCAGCCTCCTAAGTAGTTGCGACTATAAGTGTGTGCCATCAGGCCTGGCTAGTTTTCATATTTTTGTAGAGGCGGGGTCTCGCTAAGATGCTCAGGTAGCAGTTAAGTATTTTGAGGAATGGGCTGTGGCATCAGTTTTTTATTTGTTTTATTTAAAATCTATTAAATAGAAACAAATAGTTGAGAATATTTACCAAAGTAGAGACTTTCTGTCATCTTTTCTCATAAAGGAATTTTAATGAATTATGTGATATTGAGAAGAAACTATGTTTGAGACACTATGAACATGATCATGAATCACCATTTTAGGCCTCCAAGAGCTTGGCACAGTCTGCTTTTTATCCAGCAATACCCAGTGTGGTGTTCTACATAGGAGCTTAATAGAGTAAAACCTGTCTTGGGTCATGGCCTTGGGGAGCTAAATAAAGCCTACTATAATGCTTTTTGTTTTGTTTTGCTTCAATAGATTCAGGGAGTTCAAGTGTTTTTTGTTATGTGGATGAATTGTATCATGCTGAAGTCAGGGCTTTTAGGGTACCCGTCACCAGAATACTTAACATTGTACATGATCGGTAATTTTTTATCCCTCACCCCCCGCCACGCACACTTCCCCCTTCTTAGTTTCCAATGTTCATGACACCACTTTATGACCATATGTCCCCTTGTTTAGCTCCCACTTATAAGTGAGAACATGTGGCATTTATTTTTCCATTCCTGAGATACTTCACTTAGGATAATGGTCCCCAGTTCCATCCAAGTTGCTGCAAAAGACGTTATTTCATTCCTTTTTGTGGCTGAGTGGTACTCCATGGTATATTTACACACACACACACACACACACACACACACACACATTTTCTTGATCCACTCGTGAGTTGATGGGTGCTTAGGTTGATTCCATATCTTTGCAATTCTGAATTGTACTCTGATAAACATTCAGGTGCAGGTATCTTTTTTATAAAATGACTTCTTTTCCTTTGGGTAAATACCCAGTAGTGGGATTGCTGAATCCAATGATAGGTCTACTTTTAGGTTCTTTGAGGAATCACCATACTGTTTTCCATAGAGATTGTACTAGTTTACATTCCCACCAACAGTGTATAAGCATTCCCTTTTCACTGCATCTGCACCATCTATTGTTTTTTGCCTTTTTAATAATATCCATTCTGACAGGTGTGAGGTGGTATCTCACCGTGGTTTTGTTACAGCAAGTGTTACAGCAAGTGGTCCCGAGGACAAACCGAGCTGCACACGGAGAGTCGGAGAATCAAAGTTTATTCACCAGCGGGCTCAGAGGGGGCCTCGCCACCAAATTCTGAGCGCCGTCTACCCAATTTTTCCCACTTTTATTAAGATGTGGTGGTCCGGGGGGTCAGGTGGTTAATGCCTACCAGGTAATAGGTTAGTTGATGTTTCAGATAATAGATTTTAGTGTTATGCTGATGTGCCAGGTAATAGATTAGTCGATGCGCCAGGTAATAGGTTGTTATTATGCTGATGTGGGTCTTCCGTGAGGGGTGGGGGTCTCAGGTGTCTCATGTGCCAAGTAATAGATTAGTTGATGGGTCAGGTAATAGGTTAGTATTATGCTGATGCAGGTCTTCCATGAGGGGTGGGGGTCTCAGATGGCTGATGTGCCAAGTAACAGATGGGGGTTTTCCTTATCATTCCCCCCTTTGATGCCCTTGTTTGTCTACTATAGGGCATCATTTCCCAGTGGGTGTAGTAAGTCGAACAAGCTGGCTTGCCCCTTGGGGCTATACAGGGTCAAATATCACCTATAATGTTGCCAGTCCAGTATTTCTTTCCCCTGCTGTGACACACCTCAGCCTGACTATAACATGTCTTTGGCATGTAGGTGCGGACTGCGAAACCTCCCGTGGTCCAGAAGCCTCGAGTAATCCCATTAGTGGAAGGAATCCAAGTCCTAGCATAACAAACCTCAGGTCAGGATTTCTCTGCCATAGTTGTTAGGGCGAGTACCCCAACCAGGAGGAGGGTAGGAACTGAGGCAGGAGTAGACATCCTATAATAAGCCAAAATACCACAGTTAGAGACCCCCTCTGCAGTCCAGTCGAATCTCCCAGAGCTACCGTGAAGAGTCCAATCCCCAGTAAAGTTACTACGACCTCAATGAGGGCCAGGGCCAGTGGTCCCATTTACTCCCATTCAGTCCTGGGTGTTGCTATCCTTATTGGGAAACAGTTAAGCTGTATCTTTAGCGGGTTCTGCTGGTCCTGGTGTGCAGTCCAGAAATCAGCTTCGTTGTCTGGTTCAGCATTTTTCACCCGGGAATGATGGATCCACAGAGTGATATCTGCAACTTTAACAGCAGTGGGAGTAACTAATATTACAGTATGGGGACCCTTCCTGGTGGGCTCTAGGGGTGTTCTTTTCCAGTCCTTTACCTAGACTACATCCCCAGGTTGATGGGGGTGGACACGGAGACCCAGGGCAATAGGGGTTTTTTCTAGGATGGTGTGGTGGATATGGCGCATAGTTTTAACTAAGGCTTGGAGGTGTGTTTATATTCAATTCCCCTAGTTATCTAATGTCTCCCCTTAATCACTTGATGGGGGGCGGGGAGGTCTACCAAACAGGATTTCAAACAGGATGTGCACGTGACTCTGAACAGGGCTAGGCTTAGCACGTCTACCCAGGGTAATTGTGTTTCCTGACATAGCTTGGCTTGAGTGTCCAGTTTATGTGCTCTACTTTCACTGAGCTCTGTGGCCTGTAGGCTGTATGTAGTTTCCATTTGATTCCTAGTGCCTTGGTGAGGGTTTGCATGACCTCCTCAGTGAAGCTTGGTCTGTTGTCATTGCCAAAGGAGAGTGGCAGACTGTACCTGGGGATGATTTCTCTCAGTAGAAGCTTTGCCACTTCTCTAGCCTTTTCGGTCCGGGTAGGGACTGTCTCGACCCAGCCTGAGAAGGTGCATATCACTACTAGCAGGTATTTATAGCCCTGACATGGTTTTACTTCTGTGAAATCAACTTCCACCTCCTTGTGAAGTGGAAAATTCCACTAACAAGTCTCCACCCCTGCTATCTCCCCTAACAGCTGTCACTCTTGCCTCTGTAAACTGCTTGCAGGCACCAAGGTGGCTCAAGACCCTGCCCCGCTAAAGATAACCTCATTGTAACTGTGCCCCACTCCCTCCCTAAACAAAAT
>NW_012133857.1:8267929-8295646 GCF_000956105.1 Propithecus coquereli | reverse complement strand
GCTCAAGACCCTGCCCCGCTAAAGATAACCTCATTGTAACTGTGCCCCACTCCCTCCCTAAACAAAATATATAAAAGACTGCTACACTCTTTGTTAAGGGCTCAGAATTTGGTGGAGAGTCCCCTCTGAGCCCGCTGGCATAATATAACCTGTTTTGCTATACTTCCATGTGCCTCTCGGTCTGTTCCCAGTCAGTCTTGCTGTAACATTACTGGTTCCCTGGCCAGGAAACCCCAATTGAGCTGGCCCTTTAAGGCCACCGGCTCAGGATGGGATGCTGGCCGGCTGGGCCCTACAACTGAGAGAGAGCAAGGGGCTCCGTATCCTGCTTGAGGATAACGTCCTCTTCACTTGGAGGGTCTCCGCCAACTGCGAGCCCAGGACCCACCCAGATGGCGGTGAAGTACTGGCAACCAGGCAAATAGGAAAGGACATCAGACATCGGCCGCGATAAGGTCCTGGGACCCTGTCCAAAGGTAGCCAGGCCTGTCTCAGGACGGAAGAGGAGCTTGATCACCTCCTAAGGAAAGGTTAAAGTTTCCCCAAAGTGGGGGGGAATGTAATAACCTCTGTGTGTATGTGAGCGTGAGTGCTGCAGCTCCATGGTCAGAAACTACGGAGCTTGATTGGGTCTGTACCTGCGGTTCTGTGGCAGCATCGGAAAGCATAATGGTGACTCACTCCTCTGGAAGGAGAGTGACCTGGCCCAGGGTTTATATGGGTGCACCTTAGCCAAGACATGCCTAAATCCCCGTGAGGGGAGCAGCCAGACGGACAACTGACAGTAACCCCTACCCTGTGCGACACCTATCAGTAGGACACAATGGGAGGGGAAGAATCCAAACCAACTGTCCTTAGGTGTGTGATCAAAAATTTTAAGAAGGGATTTTTGGGTGACTACGGAATTAAGATGTCACCAAATTGCCTCCAGACACTCTGCGAAGTAGAGTGGCCTTCCTTTGGAGTTGGGTGGCCCAATTCGGGAACCCTCAATGCTTCTATTATCCAGGCAGTCTGGAAACGAGTTACAGGCACCCCTGGACACTGGGATCAATTTCCCTATATCAATCCCTGGCTAAGAATTGCCCAAACTCTGCCCTCTTGGGTCTGATTCTGTGTAGAAAAGGGTCAGAGTTAGGTCCTCTTTTCTCAGAAGCCAAGAAAGTCTCTTGACCCCAACTTCAAGCCCATCCACCAAGGGCCACCGGAAGATGAACTCCCCTTGCCGCCTCCATACAATCCTGGTGACCTAACTCCTGGACCCACACTGTCAGACCGAACACTCTGCCACCCTCTGACCTGCCACCCCTAATGCCTGATGACCTGGCCGAGGAGACTCCGGTAGCTCACCATCTGTGTTCTGCCCAGAACCCAACTCCATCCCTCCAATTGCCGGTCCTTGAGGTCCGAAATCAAGTCCGGGTTACCAATGACGGGACTGTCCAGCAGGGGCCACCAGTACTCTATTATCAACCCTTTTCAACTACAGATCTCCTCAATTGGAAACAACACACCCCTTCTTACTCAGAAAAGCCACAAGCCATGATAGACCTCCTGGAGAGCATGTGTCAGACCCATCAACTCACTTGGGAGGACTGCCGGCAACTTCTCATAACCCTCTTCAACACTGAGGAGTGGCGCCGGATCACTGCAGGGGCCCAGAAATGGGTTCAAGACAACGCACCAGTGGGTGTCCTTGATCCAGAGACATGGGTGCAGCAAGCAGTCCCAGATGTTGCGCCTACATGGGACTTCAACACTCCTGAGGGACGAGATGCACTCTTCAGATACCAGGAGGCTCTCCTGCATGGGGTCCGAGAAGGGGCAAAGAAACCCACCAACATGAATAAAGTGGCCCTGGTTACCCAAAAAGCCAACAAAACCCCCAAATACGAATATGAATGCCTCTGCGAGGCGTACAGGATCTACACTCCCTTTGACCCAGAGGCCCCAGAAAATCAGCAGATGATAAATGTGGGCTTTGTGGCCCAGGCAAGTCCAGACATACAGCGAAAGCTGGAAAAGCTAGAAAGTTTTGCGGGAATGAACGTCACTCAACTGATGGAGATGGCCCAAAAGGTGTACCAGAACTAAGATTGTGTGGCCCAGAGGGAAAGTGAGAAAAGGATGAAGCATAAGGCCACACTCCTGGCAGCAGCACTCAGGACTCCTGTGTCTACCCCAGGGCTCGGTACAAAACCTGAGAGGGGCCCCCACAGGAAGGGGACACTAAGACCAGACCAGTGCGCATACTGCAAAGAGACGGGGCATTGGAAAAACGAGTGCCCACACCGAAAGACTGGCTTCTCCTCAAGACAAGGCCCTTCTTGGAGGTTCCAGAGGGAACCGGAGACCCAGGATCTAATTGGCCTCGCAGGCATGAGCTCTGAATAGGACCGACCGGGCTCCCTCAACCTTGGCCCCTGGGAGCCTATGGTCAACATGGATGTGGGGGGCCAACCTATAGCTTTCATGGTGGACACTGGGGCTGAACACTCAGTGGTGACCACCCAAATCACCCCTCTCACAGGGCGAAAGACAACCATAATTGGAACCACTGGAAACCAGGTAGCCAGGCCTTTCTGCCAGCCCCGCTCCTGTCAGCTTGGGGGACATCAAGTAACACACGAGTTTCTCTACCTCCCAGGCTGTCCAGTTCCCTTGTTGGGACGGGACCTCCTGCACAAGTTGGGAGCCCAAATCACTTTCCACCCCGAGGCTACCGCTGATCTCTCACTGCCAGCCCCAAAGTCCCTAATAATGGCAGTCACAGTTCCCCAAGAAATGGAGTGGCGGCTCCACAGTGACCAGTGTTGCCGCCAGGACCGAATGCCTGAACATAGAAACTCGTACAGATATGACTCCATCAAACCCTTGGAAGAGACAAACCCTCCTGAATTCAAGCAAGACTTCCCAACCATCTGGGCAGAGAATAACCCACCTAGGTTGACAAATAAACAGGCACCAGTCATAACAGAGATAAAACCAGGAGCCCAGCCCGTAAGAAAAAGGCAATATCCTCTCCCAAAAGAGGCTTGCGAGGGAATCCAAGCCCACCTGGACAGACTTCTACAGGAAGGCGTTCTGAGGGAATGTCAGTCGGCCTGGAACACCCCTCTGCTCCCAGTAAAAAAGCCTGATGGGACCTACTGACTCGTCCAAGACCTTAAAGTAGTGAATGAAGCCACAGTTACCCTCCACCCAGCAGTGCCAAACCGCTACACCCTCCTAGGACTCATCCCTGAGGATGCCAAATGGTTTACTTGTCTAGACCTGAAAGATGCCTTCTTTTGCATCCATGTGGCATCCATAACCCAACCTCTCTTTGCTTTCGAATGGGAAGACTCAGGCACTGGAAGGAGAAGGCAACTCACCTGGACAAGACTACCCCAAGGATTCAAAAATTCTCCAGCGATATTTGGGGAAGCATTGGCAGTGGACCTAGACTCATTTCCGCATGAAAGACTCATTTGTACTCTACTGCAGTATGTGGATGACCTCCTCCTGGCATGCCGGACCAAAGATGAATGCTTACGGGCCACACAGGCATTACTCCAACTGCTGACTGAAAAGGGGTGTAAAGTCTCATGGAAAAAGGCACACATCTGCTGACAGGTAGTCAAGTACCTAGGATTCTGCATCACAGAGGGGCAGAGAGAGCTTGGACATGAACAGAAGCATACCATCTGTTCAATTCGGAGACCTACAACACGGAGACAATTGCGGGAATTCCTGGGGGCAATTGGGCTCTGCTGCACGTGGATTCGGGGCTTTGCACTGATGGCCAAGCCACTATATGAAGCCCTGCGAGGACTAGAGTCAAAGAATTTGGCATGGGAGAGCAAGCAAGAACAGGCCTTCCAAGATCTACGGACTCAGCTGTAGGCAGCTCCGGCCTTGGGGTTGCCAGACCACACAAAAGACTTCAACCTGTTCGTCAATGAAAAGGATCAAGTGACAATAGGAGTCCTAACTCAAACCATTGGGCCATGGCAGAGACCAGTGGCCTATCTGTCCAAACAGTTAGATACGGTGGCCTCAGGATGGCCCTTATGCCTCAGGGCCATGGCCACGACCATCCTCTTAATCAAGGAGGCTGACAAATTCACCCTGGGCCGACATACTCGAGTCCTCATCCCACACACTATAATACAATTTATTAACAACCTAGGACACCGCTGGCTCTCCAGCAGTCGGCTGGCCCAATACCAAGGATTACTGTGTGACAACCCACAAATAACCCTGGAGGCCGTGTAGACTCTAAATCCTATAACTCTTCTGCGCATTGACCCAGGGCTCCCAGACCATGACTGCCTCGAGGTAATAGAGGAAGTCTATGCCAGCCAGCCAGGCCTAAGGGATACCCCTCTGCCAAACCCAGAATTAGGACTGTTCACCGACAGCAGTAGTTACATCCAAGATGGGCAACGAAAAGCAGGATACGCCATTACAACCAAGGACGAGGTGATCCTGGCCGAGCCCCTACTGGTGGGATGGTCCGCACACAGGGCAGAATTATGGGCCCTGGTCTAAGCACTCAAATATGCAAAGGGAAAGAGGACAAACATATACACAGACTCAAAATATGCCTGGAGTACCCTACATGTATGCGGAGCCCTCTATAAGGAAAGGGGACTGCTAACAGCAGAAGGTAAGGAAATAAAAAATAAAGAAGAGATTCTCCAACTATTGGAGGCCATATGAGAGCCAAAAGAAATAGCTGTTATACACTGCCAAGGCCACCAGAAGGGGACGCACCCAGTAACCCTCGGCAACTGCCTGGCAGATCAAACAGCAAAAGCTATAGCTGAACAGAAGCCACTTAAGCACAACATTCAAAAATTCAGCCAAATTCTTTTAGCACCTGGATGGTCAGAACAGCCCGAATACAACCTGGAAGAAAACACCTGGGCGAAAGGGGAAGGAGCCCGGAAGACTGAGTCAGGGTGGTGGCGCCTACCAGATAGTCCGATTTTCATACCCAAAAAGCTGGCCTACTCAGTCACCTCCAAGTATCACTTACACTCACACATGGGAAAGACTGCCCTAACCACCCTACTTAACTGACACTATTACATCCCTG
Source organism: Propithecus coquereli (assembly GCF_000956105.1). Classification (NCBI taxonomy): domain Eukaryota; kingdom Metazoa; phylum Chordata; class Mammalia; order Primates; family Indriidae; genus Propithecus; species Propithecus coquereli. Next base: position 8,290,563 of record NW_012133857.1, on the reverse strand, counting down.
GGGTCCCTTCTCTAGCTGCGACCATTTGCGCTCATTGCCAGACATGCACCAGGAATAACGCAGCCACATGACCCAGGCCTACTCCAAGTATCCAACATACAGGAACATCTCCCTTTAACGATGTGGAGGTTGATTTCACCGAGGTAAAACAATGCAAGAGAATGAAATACCTGTTAGTAATGACATGCACCTTCTCAGGGTGGACCGAGGCTATTCCCACCCGAACCGAAACAGCTAAAGAGGTAGTGAAAATTCTTCTAAGGGGGATCATTCCCCGCTATGGACTGCCACTCTCAATTGGCAGTGACAATGGGCCAAGCTTCATGGCAGAGATCACGCAGACTTTAACTAAAATATTAGGGATCAAGTGGAAACTCCATACTGCATACAGACCACAAAGCTCAGGGAAAGTGGAGCGCATGAACCGGACCCTCAAAAACGCCCTTGCAAAGTTATGCCAAGAGACAGGGTTACCTTGGGTAGACTTACTTAGTCTAGCATTGCTTAAAATCAGATGCATTCCAGGGCCGACAGGATATTCACCCTTTGAAATCTTATACAGAAGACCCCCCACCCATAATTAAGCAGCTTAAGGGAGACATCACCCAGATAGGAGAAAAGACCCTACACACTCAGCTTATTTCCCTTTCCAAAACCCTGAGTCAGATTCATCACAACATTATGGAAAAGATCCCTATAGCGATGGGACACCCAGTTCACTCACACTAGCCTGGAGACTCAGTCTGGGTTAAAGGTTGGAAGAAAACACCACTAAAGCCCACCTGGACGGGTCCCCACTCAATAGTTTTAACCACTCCTACTGCTGTTAAGGTTGCAGGAATAGCACCTGGGATTCACCTCACAAGAGTAAAGAGAGTCACACCTGAGGATAACCAAGACACCTGGACAGTGCAACGCGACCCAGAGAACCCACTGAAAATCTGCCTCCGGCGTAACAGCAGCCCAGCAACCACACCAGAAGTCGCCCAGGCCGAATGACCGAGCCAGCCTATTACATCGCCATCGGCCTGATCGGACTACTGGCCCTGTTACTGAGCATCGGACTTTATTCAGTTTCTCCAAAGGACTGGGTGGTGGAAGAAAAGATAATTCTCACTGTGTCATATTGGGCAATAGTGATATTTCTCTCTCAGCATTTTGGCATTACCCCTAACCCCCTACATAAATGTTACTTGTATCACTAAAACAGGAGGAAGCGAAATAGTAGGATCCATACCAGGTAAACTCTGCACAAATAACCAAACACTACCCACTAACACCAACATCACCTGCCCCTGGAACAGCATATTCTTTCTTTGTGAAGATACTGCTTACCTCTGCCTCCCGAGTAACTGGACTGGACCTGCACTCAGGTCTTCCTTACCCCAGATATTTCTATCTTTAAAACCCAACAACTAGAGGCCACACTAAGTCCCCACCCGAACACCCGAAAAAGGTGAGCACTGTTACTACCCCTCCTCATAGGGATAGGGGTCACAGTGAGAGTATGGGCAGGAGTGGGTGGCTTAGCAACTTCCCTAAGCACCTATCAAAAATTATCTCAAGAATTAAATGAAGACATGGAACGAGTGGCCGATTCCCTAATGTCTCTCCAAAATCAACTAAATTCACTGGCAGCAGTGACCCTCCAAAACAGGCGAGCCTCAGACCTCCTCACTGCTGAGAAGGGGGGAACCTGCATATTTTAGGAGAAGAGTGCTGTTATTATGTAAACCAGACAGAAATAGTAACCACCAAGGTCAGAGAGCTAAGAGAAAGAATCCAAAAGAGAAACAAAGAATTAAAACAAACATAGGGTTTCAACTTAGGACAATGGGCCCCATGGTTACTGCTACTGGCTGGATCATTGATAACTATACTCCTCCTTGTCACTATAGGCCCATGCTTACTAAGCACAATTATAAAATTCATAGAAATAACTGTAACCCAAAGAGCAACAGCTCATATAATGGCCTTATGAGGCTACCATCTATTAGGAAATAATGATGCCTGTAATAAATGAGGGCCAGTGCCTCATAGTAAACATATAGGGGCATCAAAGGAGGGGAATGAAGTGGAAAATTCCACTGACAAGTCTCCACCCCTGCTATCTCCCCTAACAGCTGTCACTCTTGCCTTTGTAAACTGCTTGCAGGCACCAAGGTGGCTCAAGACCCTGCCCCGCTAAAGATAACCTCATTGTAACTGTGCCCCACTCCCTCCCTAAACAAAATATATAAAAGACTGCTACACTCTTTGTTCGGGGCTCAGAATTTGGTGGAGAGTCCCCTCTGAGCCTGCCGGCGTAATATAACCTGTTTTGCTATACTTCCGTGTGCCTCTCGGTTTGTTCCCGGTCAATCTTGCTGTAACACTCGAACGGAGAGGTTCCGGTGTACTGAATTCCTGGGGCAAGTCTAGTCCTCCCCACTGCATTGTTTTTAGCACAGGTCTGGCAGCGGGTGCTGACTGCTGCAGCGATGGACGGAAGTTTGGCGATGTAGTAGTATCGGGCGGGTGAGTAGCTGCGTGAGGGCTGTTTTCCCTAAGTGAGTCAGGTTGTGATGTCGGGAGACAATAGAGTATGCTAATTTATTGGGATAAAGATGTTATGGTTCTGTAGGTGCCACCAACCGTCTGAGTCCTTCTTGGCCTTCTCCTGCTCTGCCCACTGGTTCTCTTCTGGGGTATATTTTGGTTCTTCGGGCCACATGGGTGCCAACAAGATTTGGCATCGGGTTGGAGTGTTGTCCTCTGAACATTCTCGGGTGGCTGCAATTTTGGCTGCTTGGTCTGCCAGGCGAGTGCCAGTGGCAATTGGATCTGTGCCTTTTTGGTGCCCTTGACAGTGGATGACTACAACTTCTTTTGGCTCCCAAACTGCCTCCAGCAGTTGGAGGATTTCATCCCTATTTTTGATCTCCTTTCCACCTGCAGTCAGCAGTCCCCTTTCCCCGTATATTGCCCCGTGGATATGTATTGTGGCAAAGGCATATTTAGAGTCCATGTATATGTCTGCCTTCTTACCCCGGGCATGCCTGAGGGCTTGGATGAGGGCCCATAGTTCCACCCTTTCTGCCGACCACCCTTGGGGCAAAGGAGCTGACATGATGACCTCATCAACTGTGGTGACTGCGAAGCCTGCCAGTTGTTTCCCATTCTGGATAAAACTACTGCCATCTGTGTAGAGTTCCAAGTCCGGTGCTGGTAGAGGACTATCTTTCAGATCTGGCCGGCTGGCGTAGACCTCCTCTACTGCCTTGGTGCAATCATGGTCCAGGGGCCCTGGCTCCGTGGTAGGAGGGTGGCAGGATTCAAGGTTCGCACAGTCTCCAGGGTGACCCGCAGATTTTCGCATAGCAGTCCTTGGTATTGCGCTAACCAGTTGCTTGAGAGCCACCGGTGCCCTGGGGTGTTCATTAGAGATGTTACTGTATGACGGACTTGCCCACGGAGGTTCTGTCCCAGTGTGAGTTGTCTGCTTCCTTGACTAGCAGGATGGTGGCCGCCAGTGCTCAGAGGCAAGGCGGCCATCCTGCCGTTACCGGATCCAATTGTTTTTACAAGTAAGCCACTTGTCTCTGCCACGGGCCCACAGTTTGAGTCAAAACCCCCAGAGCCACTTGTTTCTTCTCATGTACAAACAGGTTAAAGTCTTCGGTGAGGTCCGGTAGCCCTAGTGTGGGGGCTCTTTTTAGTAAGTCTTTTATTTCCTGGAAAGCCCTTTCCTGACTCTCGGCCCATTCCAATTCTTTCATTTCAGGCCCGCATAGGGCCTAGTACAAAGGCTTGGCCTTTAGGAAGAAACTTGGGATCCAGATGCGGCAGAATCCGGCCGCGCCAAGGAATTCTCTGAGTTGTCTCCAACTGGTTGGCCTGGAAATTGTACAGATGGTGTGCTTCCGCTCATGTCCCAGTGTCCGCGGCGCCCCTGAGTGATGTGGAAACCGAGGTACTTCACCTGTTGCCTACAGATCTGTGCCTTTTTCCAGGAGACTTTGTATCCCTTGTCAGTGAGCAATTGGAGCAGGCATTGGGTTCCCCAGTGGCAGCCTCCTCTGGTTGGGCTTGCTAGAAGGAGGTCATCAACATACTGTAGAAGTGTGCAGTGGGTTTCTTCTCACGGAAAGGAGATGAGGTCGGTGGCCAGAGCCTCCCCGAATAGAGTTGGTGAATTTTTAAATCCCTGTGGTAGTCGCATCCAGGTCAGCTGGGTTTTCCTTCTAGTCTGAGGATCCTCCCACTCGAAGGCGAACAGAGGCTGGCTCTTTGGAGCAAGCCGCATGCAGAAGAAGGCATCCTTTAAGTCCAGGCAGGAGAACCAGGCAGCATCAGGAGGAATGAGGCCCAGGGGGGTGTATGGATTTGGTACCACTGGGTGGAGAGTCACTGTAGCCTCATTAATCAGTTGCAGGTCTTGGACAGGGTGGTATCCGCCTCCGTTAGGCCTTTTTATTGGCAGGAGGGGAGTGTTCCACGGGAATTGGCACTCCACCAAAATCCCCTCCCGCTTAAGCCTATCGATGTGTTCCTGAATTCCCTCTCGAGCCTCCTTGGGGATGGGGTACTGTCATCTCCTGGTCGGTTGGGCTCCCGGTTTCATCTTGATCACCTGGGGTGCATGTTGGTGTGCAAGACCGTGGCTGGGGGGGTTGTCCTCCGCTCAGACCATCGGAAAATCCTGCCGGAAGTCAGGCAGGTTCTGTTCCTCTTTGGCCTTGTCCTATAGCTTCCATTCCGATTCCCGGGGCAGGGTGACCGCCATTATGAGAGTCTCTGGGGCGTCGTGCATGAGGCTTGCGGTCCCTTCCAGGTGGAAGGTGATCTGGGCTTCCAGTTTGCTTGGGAGATCTTGACCTAGGAGGGGAATGGGGCAGTCCAGTATGTATAGGAATTCATGTCTTATCTGGTGGCCCCCCCATCTGGCATATTTTGGATTGGCAGAAGGGTCGAGCTACTCGAGCTCCAGTGGCTCCCACAATAGTGGTTTCCCGCTTTGTAAGTGGAGCCACCGGGGTTGTTACCACCCAGTGTTCTGCCCCAGTGTCCACCATGAACATTATTGGTCAGCCCCCCACTTCCATTACGACCGTGGGCTCCCCGGGGCCAAGAGTCAGGGAACACAGTCAGTCCTATTCCGAGTCGATCCCAGCGAGATCGATGAGGTCCCGGGTCTCCAGCTCCTGCTGGAAGCCCCTGGGCAGGTTCCTGTTTGGCAGTGGGTGGTTTCTTTCATTGGGGCGTTCATGCTTCCAGTGACCAAATTCCTTACAATAGGCGCAGTGGTCAGGCTTCAGGGTCCCTCATCTCCTGGGTCCTCCTTCCTATGGTGGCCCAGGTTTCTTGGCTGGGTCAGGTCTTCGGAGGGCAGCGGCCAGGAGAGCAGCTTTCTGCTTCATTCTCTTGTCATTCTCCCTCTGGGTGGTCTTGATTAACATAGACCTTCTGGGCCACTTCCATCAGCTGCGTGATGTTCATTCCTGCAAACCCGTCAAGTTTCTGGAGTTTCCATCAGATGTCAGTATAGGACTGCCCAACAAATGCGGCATTCACCATCTGCTGATTTTCAGCCGCCTCTGGGTTGAAGGGTGTATAGACTTGGTAGGCCTCACAAAGGCGCTTGTATAATTTGCTGTTTTTCCTCCTGCTTCTGGGTGATCAGAGTGACTTTGTTCATGCTGATTGGTTTTCTGGCTCCCTTCCGGACCCCGTGGAGGAGAGCTTCCTGGTACCTTCCAGGTGCCTCTCGTCTGCTCGGGGAGTTGAAATCCCAATCCGGGCTGGTCTCAGGTGCTGCTCTCTGTGCCCACTGCTCCACGTCCAAGGTCCCTGCTGGAGCCTGGTCCTGGAGCCACCTCTGGGTTCCAGCTATAATCCAGCATTGTTCTTCCATGTTAAATAGGGTCAGAAGGAGCTGGCGGCAGTCTTCCCTAGTGGTCTAGTGGTTAGAATTCGGCGCTCTCACCCCCGCGGCCCGGTTCGATTTCCAGTCAGGGAACCAAAATGTTACAGCAAGTGTTACAGCAAGTGGTCCCGAGGACAAACCGAACGGCACACGGAGAGTCGGAGAATCAAAGTTTATTCGCCAGTGGGCTCAGAGGGGCCTCGCCACCAATTTCTGAGCACCATCTACCCGATTTTTCTCGCTTTTATTAAGTTGTGGTGGTCTGGGGGGGTCAGGTGGTTAATGCCTGCCAGGTAATAGGTTTGTTGATGTGTCAGATAATAGTGTTATGCTGATGCGCCAGGTAGTAGATTTAGTGTTACGCTGATGTGCCAGGTAGTAGATTAGTTGATGGGCCAGGTAATAAGTTAGTATTATGCTGATGCGGGTCTTCTGGGAGGGGTGGGAGTCTCAGGTGGCTGATGTGCCAAGTAACAGATAGGGGTTTTCCTTATGAGTTTTAATTTGCATTTCCCTGATGATTAATGATGTTGAGCATATTTTTATATGTTTGTTGGCCATTTGTCTATCTTCTTTTGAAAAAAATCTGTTCATGTCTTTCGTGTACTTTTTGACGGGTTATTTGGTTTTTTCTTGCTGATTTGTTTCAGTTCTTTGTAGATTTGGGATATTAGGACTTTGTTAGATGTATAGTTTGCGAATATTTTCTCCGATTCTGTAGGTTTTCTATTTACTCTGTTGATTGTTCCTTTGATGTGCAGAAACTTTTTAGTTTAATTAAGTCCCATTTATTTATTTTTGTTGTTGCTGTATTTACTTTTGGAGTCTTAGTCATAAATTTTTATAATGTGTTTTTTTAAAAGACATTATTTGATTTGTTGTCAGGAGCAGTTGTGTGAAATGGAAAACCTACGCCTGGAATCTCAGCAGTTAAGAGAGAAAAACTGGCTCCTGCAAGGTCAGCTGGATGATATTAAAAGACAAAAGGACAATAGGTGAGAAAGAGCCACTAGAACTCTGGGCTAAATCTTGACCTGCCTGGTATAGATAAATGAATGAGGTTGGAATTGGTTTCACAATGAATAGAATGTTTCTCACTAATCCAGGAGTTGCTCCATTGGTTGATTTTGAATCTTGTCTGATCTGTTAACCGTTGCAGTGCTCTGCAGTGAATTTTTGCACTGTTGCATTTCTTGTAAAGCTACTGAAATGAATTTAAAATGTGTGAAATACCTGAGCCAAATGAATTCATTTTTAAAAAATTTTTTTTTTTTTTTAAGGAGTAAATAAAGTCAACAAGACAAGATTCAAGAAGCCCTACAGAAAAGGGGAGAATTGGCCGGGCGTGGTGGCTCACGCCTGTAATCCTAGCAGTCTGGGAGGCCGAGGCAGGAGGATCGCTCGAGCTCAGGAGTTTGAGACCAGCCTGAGCAAGAGTGAGACCCTGTCTCTACTAAAAATAGAAAGAAATTAGCCGGACAACTAAAAATATATAGAAAAAATTAGCCAGGCATGGTGGCACATGCCTGTAGTCCCAGCTACTCGGGAGGCTGAGGCAGGAGGATCTCTTGAGCCCAGGAGTTTGAGATTGCTGTGAGCTAGGCTGACGCCATGGCACTCTAGCCTGGGCAACAGAGCGAGACTCTGTCTCAAAAAAAAAAAAAGAAAAGGGGGGAATTTCTTACCAGTTGGCTTTGCCTTATAACTCATGGTCCAGGGAAAGCTCCTGTGTGAGACAAGGAGAAATCCTTAGCATTTTACAGGGAAGCATTCCCTTCGGTTTAGGCATCTCTATGTGTGTGTTTTGGCATCAGCTAGTTGCATAGCATATTGTCAGGCGCAACCACATCCAGACTTAACATCCTATCTCTTACACTTAGAAGTCTTGTGATTTTGGACATATTTTTTAACCTCTTATTTTCTCAGTTTTCTTAGGAACAAAATGAGGAAAATGGTAATTTCCTCACAAGGTGTTTTAAAGATTAAAAATAACATCTATAAAATGCCAGTTACAGTGCTTGGTAGAGGGGTGTCATTCAATAAAAGTTATTAAATATACAAAGTAGAATTATGATTCTACCTATCATTAACTTTCAGAATGAGGAATTGGAGATCAGAGTAGCCAGTAAAATTTTGTGGAAAGTTGAATTGAATTAAAGGGGGAGTCTCTGGGATGGAATCCCTTACCGAATTCCATTTCCCAGATTAGGGGTGTCTGCTGTCCATTGCCAGAAAGTGACAGAAGCTTGTCCACTCCTGCAGCTCCCCAGCCCTGTCCAGAAGCATCCTTGAGATGCTAAATGAGACAACAGAGATTTGAGGATGGTAATGGTGGCTATGCTAACAGTCTCTTCCTAAATGGTTCTCTTCAGATTTTAGTGAGTATCAGAGATCTGTTTTAGTAGAGCTGAAGCCCAGAAATGTGCATTTTAATAAGCACTCCCTCCCCTTCTGGATGATTCTTTTTTTTTTTTTTTATTTCAGCATATTGTGGGGGTACAGATGTTTAGGTTACATATTGTTGCCCTTGCCCCCCCCCCCCGCTTCTGGATGATTCTGATGCAGGTAATCCATAGTCTGCTCACCTAGTTTCCATATGTCCCGCCCCTGTGTCCAGTCATATTAAAGAAAAGCCTTGTATTTAATACTTAGTATGCAGAAGAAAAATACTGTCTTTTATCAATAGTGTGAGCATAGAATATAGAATGTTTTTAGATCATTTGTAAAACCACAATTAGAAATACTTTATTTCAGAGATATGTCGTTAGCTTACCACATCTGCCCATGGATGCCACAGAGGAAACATTACTAAAGTATCTCTTCACACTGCTGTCATGTCTAAGTCAGAGTCTCTTAGCCCAAATAGCTGCAGAAGCTCTTCATGGGACAGTTGCGCTTTGAAACAACGGAAGAGAGTGTGAGGAGCCACGTTGAGCAATGGGGAACACTCACGGACTGTGTGGTAGTGGGAGATGCAATCACCAAGCACTCCAGAGGCTTTGTCACGATGCCACTGTGGAGAGGTGGAGGCAGCCATGAATCAAGGCCATACAAGGTGGACGAAAGAATTGTGAAACCAAAGTGGGCTGTCTAAAGAGAAGATTCTCAAAGACCAGGCGCTCACTTAATTGTGAAAAAGATCTTTTTGTTGGTGGCATTACAGAAAACACTGAAGAACATCACCTAAGAGATTATTTTGAATAGCATGGGAAAATTGAGGTGACTGAAATCATGACTGACTGAGGCCGTGGCAAGAAGAGGAGCTTTACTTTTATAACCTTTGACATTACAGCCATGACTCCATGGATAAGATTGTCATTCAAAAATACCAGAAAGTGCATGGCTACAACCGTGAAGTAAGGAAAGCCCTGTCAAAAAAAGAAATGACTAGTGTTTCATTCAGCCAAAGAGGTTTGGGTGGTTGTGGAAACTTTGCAGGTGGTTGTAGAAGTGGTTTTGGTGGGAATGACAACTTTGGTCATGGAGGAAACTTCAGTGGTCGTGGTGGCTTTGGTAGCAGCTGTTGTGATAGTGGATATGGTGTCAATGGAGATGGCTACAATGGATTTGGTAATGATGGAAGCAATTTTAGAGGTGATGGAAGCTACAATGATATTGGCAATTATAACAATCAATCTTCAATTTTGGACTCATGAAGGGAAGAAACTTTGGAAACAGAAGCTCTGGCCCCTATGGTGGTAGCAGCCACTACTTTGCCAGACCAGCCATGAAACCAAGGGGGCTAAGTCATGTGGAAGTTGCCATCACCAAAATGGAGTCATTTGTGTCAAAACCCTGACAAAATGGAAGCAGAAGACCACAAAGAAGCAGCTTTCACTGCACATGCCTATAACATACTTATCACAAGAAACGCCTACAGGTTCCACATGCTCCACTCCTGCATGAACCCTGTAACAGAGCTTATCACAGGAAATTCCTCAGGCCTACAGTATTTCAGAAAAGCTGCTTGCACCAGGACAGTTGCCTGGCAACAGCTGTCTCCACTGATGAGCAAATGCCAATTTCTGCAATGAGTTTCTGTGACCGGTGAACTTTCAATGGAATTCTTCTCTTTGTCTTTAAAAGCTCTTGCCCTTTGCCCCAAACCACCCCCCCCCACCACCAGATACACTGATGGCCCACCATAGCTTGCATACCGTGGAATTGCAATCCATCTGTTATTCCCAAATAAACCCATTTGTTCTGGAGAGCCGATCCTGAGTTTCTTTTCAGGTTGACAGGTGGTTCCAGTAGCAGCAGTAGCTGTGGCAGTGACAGGTTTTAATTACTGCCAAGAAACAAAGTTTAGCAGGAGAGGAGAGCCAGGGAAGTGACAGGGAAGCTACAGATTACAACAGATTTGTGGACTCAGCCAAGCACAGTGGTGGCAGGTCTTAGCTTCTACAAAGAAGACGTGTTTTAGACAATATTCACATGTATGGGCAAAAAACTTGAGGACTATTTGTAACTAATGGTATAACAGGTTATTTTAGTTTCTGGTCTGTGGAAAGTATAAAGCATTCCAACAAAGGGTTTTAATGTAATTTTGGGTTTTTTTGTTTGTCTGTTTTTGCACTCATGCTGTTAATTGCTAAATATAATAGTCTGATCATTATGTTGAATAAAAGTATCTTTTTAAAAAGAAAAGCTTGGGCCGGGCACGGTGGCTCATGCCTGTAATCCTAGCACTCTGGGAGGCCGAGGCAGGCAGATTGTTTGAGCTCAGGAGTTCGAGACCAGCCTGAGCAAGAGCGAGACCCCGTCTCTACCAAAAATAGGAAGAAATTAATCGCAACTAAAAATACATAGAAAAAATTAGCCGGGCATGGTGGCACATGCCTGTAGTCCCAGCTACTTGGGAGGCTGAGGCAGGAGGATTGCTTGAGCCCAGGAGTCTGAGGTTGCTGTGAGCTAGGCTAACGCCACGGCACTCACTCTAGCCCGGGCAACAAAGTGAGACTCTGTCATAAATAAATAAATAAATGAATGAATGAATGAATGAATGAATGAAAAGCTTTATTTTATAGCCTCACGTCCCTTATATGAAGAGCTACAGAATCTTCTTTGTGGAAAAAAAAAAAAAAAAGAAGGGGCAGACTACAGCCCAGGGGCCAGATCCAGCCCATGGCCTATTGTGTAATAACGTTTTGTTGAGACATAGTCATGCCCTTTTATTTAAATATTGCTATGGCTGCTTTTGCAATAGCCAAGTTGAATACCTGTGGCAGAGACCATATGGCTCCCAAAGCCTAAAATATTTACTATCTGGTTCTTGACAGAAAAGGTTTATTGATCCTTGAATTAGTACATAGAAAACACATCTTTCCTTAATGATCCAGTGTATTTCCCTCATTAAGGTCGCATTACCATTTTTGTCTAGGCTGCTAGATCTGTTGAGGAAAAGAAACTTTACTGTAACTTCTGTTTTCCTTCAAGAAATGGTCTTTTACTTCCCAGTGAGAGATTCCTAAAGAAGTGTACAGCATTCAGACAGGTTCTCTAGGAGTGATGTCTTCCTGGTCCAGGGGCTGCCCACAGAAACTCAGCTTATTATTCTGACCTAGTCAGGCTCACAGAAATGGATGTGTCATCCAGAATATATTTTTCTTGCTTTATATATGGGAGCATTCTTTTTCCATGAGGACATATCTGGTGTCCAGGGAATCCCTTCCTGGTGTCCACATACATGGGAAGCCAAGGTGGTCATCAGAAAATGCCACCTGACTATGGAATCCAAGCAAAGGGGGAGTCAGACTGAGCAGCCAGGCTAGGTGAGGCCAGAGCAGCCCTCCCCATCCTCAAAGATGCTCCCTCCCAGCTGGTTGCATTCATTACTAGGTTCTGGGGCCCTTTCTCTCAGCCCCCTTTTGCTCACGTTTGATCTTCGGATGTTACCTCTCAACTATGTTTCGACTTTGTTTACTTTCAACCAAGCTTGATTGGATTTCCCAGTTTTGCTCATCTTGCTTTTGGGGTTTTGGCAAGGAAGGAAAACTGGGTTAATAAATACTCTTTTATAAGTTAAAATGACCAAGTATGGATCTTTCCTCCATTTTTTTTTTTTTTTTTTTTTTTTTAGACAGAGTCTCACTCTATTGCCCAGGCTAGAGTGCCATGGCTTCAGCCTAGCTCACAGCAACCTCAAACTCCTGCACTCAAGTGATCCTCCTGCCTCAGCCTCCCAAGTAGCTGGGACTACAGGCACACGACACCACATCCAGCTAATTTTTTCTATTTCTAGTGGAGATGGGGGTTTTGCTCTTGCTCAGGCTGGTCTTGAACCCCTGAGCTCGAGCAGTCCTCCCACCTCAGCCTCCCAGAGTGCTAGGATTACAAGCATGAGCCACCATGCCTAGCCTCATCTCGCTTTTGTATTAGGAGGAATCCTGAGTTCTGAGGAGGTGACTTATTTCATCCCTATGTGTTGATCACTTAATTAACTGTGCTAATTTGACTCAATCACCATAGTTACCTTTTCTTTACACAACTTGGCATTGCTGCATATAGTAGCTTTGAAATTGCTACTTGAATATACTTGACATTGTTTTCCTATCCCTCCTCCTAATCCATGTAGTGATCAGAATCTTCCAGACAATCAGCAGCTGAAGAATGAACAAGAAGAAGAGATTATCAAAGACAGACTTGCTAAAGTATGACTTTTTTTTTTACATAGTAGTTTATTATCTGAGCAATGCTTTTATAGTTAGTATTTATGGTTATGCATATTTTTAGAAACCATTTTACTATTGAAATTCCTGTCTTTTCTGCATTCCCATTGTTTAGCATGATATTTACCATCAATATTTAGACATAGCTGAGAATTGAATTAGTCTCTGTTGCTCGATGGTAAGCCTACTGCTCAGCATACTCACATGCAGTTCTCCATTTAGAAGCAAGTATGAAGGCCTGTTTGAGGCCTGAGAGGGCACATGCATGAAGTCTTGTAAATAGGTATTTCCTTTATGTGTATATAGCTGGTATTGTGGAAAAGGATACTGGTTTGATTTTATTAACATGAAAGAGAGTGGGTTGGTTCCTTTCAATCTTTTTTTTAGCAGTATTATTTAAGAACCTAAACCATCTTTTTCTTTTTTTTTTTCTTATTGTAGAGTAAAATAGTTGAAGAAATGCTGAAAATGAAAGCAGAGTAAGTATACTATTTTGTAATTCAAATTCTTGATAATTGTTTCCTTTTCTCCTTTAAAGGGATAAAAAATTTATATTCACAAAGTAGGTAACATCTTTCCTTCTGTAGTAATATATGAACATAACAGATGTTTCCAAAATTATTTTCCTAATAACATTTGCTAAAGGGATTTCTCATGTGAAGCCACTCCAAAAGAAATCTTAAAGAGATAAGTGTCAGGAAAAGCTTAGCTGCCCTTGAGGAACTGATAGGTTTTCTTCTCATGGACAACGAGAACAAGATAACTGACCAGGTTTTCCTTTTCACTTCTGCTTCTGGTTTCCTCTGATTTAAAACCTTGAGGCCCTCTGAGACCCATAGATAATACTCTGATGTCTTCTGGTCCAGACCTTAGGTCTCTTTAATTTATTCATATAGTTTCCATATTAATTTATATAACCTTATAAATTGCTTCATTCTTTGATGAGCAAGGTATATAGTATTTTCTGCCAAGTTCAAAATAAGTAAACTGGTTATTAACAAATAAAATGATAGGCCGGGCGCGGTGGCTCACGCCTGTTATCCTAGCTCTCTGGGAGGCCGAGGCGGGCGGATTCTTTGAGCTCAGGAGTTCGAAACCAGCCTGAGCAAGAGCGAGACCCCGTCTCTACCAAAAATAGAAAGAAATTAATTGGACAACTAAAAATATATAGAAAAAATTAGCTGGGCATGGTGGTGCATGCCTGTAGTCTCAGCTACTCGGGAGGCTGAGGCAGAAGGATCGCTTGAGCCCAGGAGTTTGAGGTTGCTGTGAGGTAGGCTGATGCCACGGCACTCACCCTAGCCCGGGCAACAAAGCGAGACTCTGCCTCAAAAAAAAATAAATAAATAAAAATACATAAATAGATTCCTAAGTCTGGAATTTTCCATTGTTCCTTTTTCTCTTGAAACTGAGTTTCCATTCTATACCCTGCAGAATTTTATCCTAATTTATTTTTCCAAAAAATTTTATTGATTATGCTATCATACTACTTAGCAATGAAATATGTACACAAACTGAAAGTAATTTGTAAAAATTTATTCATGTGGCTCCAAGTGTTATTAATATATTTCTTCCCAGTTGAATTTTCATTATTATTAATCAAATTATCCTAAATTTATTATAAATTTTTTTCAATAATTATTATACTTAGGAAAATTTCAGTGGACATGCATTTCTCAATGCATTTTATCCTAATACTTTTTTCTTCAATTAGTTCATTATTTTATTGTACTTAATTCTGGAATGAGACAGGATTCAGTATCAATTCTATTCCTTTTTCCTGTTTTTATAGCAAATGCTGAGAAATCTTATTGACATAGTAAGTAAATGGCAACGAAAGGGGTTTTGTTACAGTACCGTCATCCAATTTTTTAAACTCTGCCCGAGTTAATATGTCAAAAATTACATGTTGATGGATCATTAAAAATTCTTTTTAATGATCAGCTGACAAAGACCACCCAATCTGTGAAAGATCTGTCACCTGGTCTTTGAGTCATTTATTTCATAGATCAAAGAGTATACATGTGAAAACAACCTTTTCATCCACATATGAGCAATTCAGAGACTGGCTGCCAGCCGGATGGTGGGAAAGCTAGAACAGAAACCCAGATCACTTACAGCATCTTGGAGAATCCAGCTAGATAGTTAGTAGAATTGCAGCTATTTTAGAATTAATATCTATTTGAGGATATTCTAACAAAAAGAGTAAAAGCTATTTAACTTGGCACGTAATGTATTTCACAGTCTGGTAACCAAGAGTCTGCAGTGATGTGCTGACTCTGGAACGTATAGAAGCCTGTACTTCACTGTGGGCAAGTGAATCACATTCCAGCAAATGGTGCACACTGTTTTCTTTTTGTTGTTGTAAAACAACAACAAAAAGCATATCTGATATACAGCACTTTCTGTCTTTTTTTGCCATCAGTAGGGGAGGACTGAAGATTAGTGATACTTTCAAATAAAAATTCTGGGCTTGGGGAACAAATATCTAATTTGAGTGCTGTTTTGTGGTTATGGTCTTTTGACATACTATAAAGTGATACTTATAGCCTGGAAGAAGTCCAAAGTGCCCGTCACAACAGAGAGACAGACTGCCTTAGAATGGCTGAGGAAGTTGAAAGAACCAGTCTACAGCAGTGATTTTAAATATTATGTTATCCATATATATAAGTGAGGCAAGTTATGTTTAATTTCACATAACAAGAAGTCTGGAGGTGCATTGACTCAGTGATGCCATCAGGGACCTAGATGCTTCCCATTCTTCTGATATTCTTGGCCACAAGATGGCTGTTGCAGCCCCAAATATCATATCTCCACAAGAGGGTCACAGCTTGCAGTCAGGTGGGTTCAAGGGGCTTTCTTTTCTCAGAACACCCCAAGAATCAGCGCGTGTTCTCGGCCAGAATAAGCACACATGGCACACCTTTGGGACAAGCTGAGAAACAAGTATCTGGCAGTGGGATACAGATGACTATGCCCAGCTTAGACAGGTCATCATATTTACCTCTTGGGAAGTGAATGTGCTTCCTCTCCCCACTTTCTCCTTCAAATAAAATTGAGTTTTTATAAACAAGGAAGAAGCAGGGGACTAGCTATTGGGGCAGCAACTGCAGCATCTGCCCTGCCGCAGAGCCTTTTGATCCAACAAAAGCAAAGTACCTAAGACGAATGCAGAGCTGCTCCAAATGAACTGGGAGAGCATGGGTGCCCTTCCCCCTACCCTGTCCTTTTGAGTTCCACACAGTGTAGTCTGAAAACAACTTGCCTAGAAATTAGCTGGCCTTTAGTGTATTAAATTCTTTGTATTACAGTAATCAACAGCTAGAGATTAGCTGGCCTTAAATTAGCTGGTATTAAATTCTGTGTATTACATCATTTCAATAACCTACATTTATTTCATATGCAATGTAAAATAAAAAGCATTTGTTCCTTTTGGGAAACTTACAGGATTCAGACAATTTTATAAAGTCAGTGAAATTTATATAACAATAGTAACCTTGTTTTTTATATTTCTTCTCAGTTGATAGTTACATAACCTTTTTCTTATATTTCTTTTCAATTGATAGTTACATAAAGCATCTTAATTCTGAATAGCACATCCTCAAAGAAATAACTAGTGTCCTACTCTCCGAGGACCAGTTTTTTAAATCAGAAATGGTTACTCTAAGATATGGGACACTGAATAAACCGTGCAGACTGTAATGATACTTAAATTACATTTGCTCCAAGTGGAATGAATCTAAAAGAAACTTCATTCTAAATTTTCTTTTTTTTTTTGGAGACAGAGTCTCATTCTGTTGCCCCGGCTAGAGTGTCGTGGTGTCAGCCTAGCTCACAGCCACTATATATATATTTTCTATATATATATTTTTAGTTGTTCAGATCATTTCTTTCTATTTTTTTTTTTTTTAGTAGAGATGGGGTCTCACTCTTGCTCAGGCTGGTCTTGAACTCCTGACCTTGAGCGATCCACCCGCCTCGGCCTCCCAGAGTGCTAGGATTACAGGTGTGAGCCACCGTGCCCGGCCTAAATTTTCTTACTTAAAAAATGATTTGAGTTTTTCTAAAATGAAAGTCTTGGGTAAAACAACAACAAAAAGCATATCTGATATACAGCACTTTCTGTCTTTTTTTGCCATCAATAGGGGAGGACCGAAGATTAGTGATACTTTCAAGTAAAAATTCTGGGATTGGGGAACAAATATCTAACTTTAGTGCTATTTTGTGATTATGGTCTTTTGGCATACTATAAAGTGATACTTATTCTTATAGCCTGGAAGAAGTCCAAAGTGCCCTTCACAACAGAGAGACGGACTGCCTTAGAATGGCTGAGGAAGTTGAAAGAACCAGAACTTTGGAGTCTAAAGCTTTCAAGGAAAAGGAACAACTGAGATCAAAGCTGGAAGAAATGTATGAAGAAAAGGAGAGAACATTCCAGGTGCATTAGCTTGTTGGTTTTTTCACAGGTTTTTTTGTTTTTTTCTAAGTGTATTTAGAACACTTGAATGAATAGAACTAATCAGCTTAAAAGTCATTTCTGTGAAAACCCATTTCTGTGATTGGGTGTCCTACTAGAGTTGCTTTAGTGTATACAGAGGTGTA
This sequence comes from Propithecus coquereli, assembly GCF_000956105.1. Lineage (NCBI taxonomy): Eukaryota > Metazoa > Chordata > Mammalia > Primates > Indriidae > Propithecus > Propithecus coquereli. The sequence goes on along the minus strand of NW_012133857.1, from coordinate 8,273,388 downwards.
TGATCATGAAAGCTGGGATTCAGGACTCTAATTTCCTGTGCTCTTGGAAGGCAAGAAATAATGTGATTTGAAAAGAAAAATTAAGAACTGCTTCTTATTTTCCCCTCCTTTGACTTCCCCTCATTTCTGATTTGCCTACAGGAGTTGGAAATGTTAAGGAAGCAGGTGGAGTATCTCGCTGAGGAAAATGGAAAGTTGGTAGGTCACCAAAACCTACATCAGAAGATTCAGTATGTAGTGCGGCTAAAGAAGGAAAATGTCAGACTTGCTGAGGTAAACTCTGAAAATTATTCTGAATAAATTCACTCTGGCTTAAAAATTATTCTTTTATTAAAACTAAATTAAAATTTAATTAGTGAATCAGCTAATAGCTTATTTCAGGGAACTTCCTGAATTCAAAATAATTTTGGAGCCATGTGTGGTGGCTCACACCTGTAATCCCAGTGACTTGGGAGGCTGAGGCGGGAGGATTGCTTGAGGCCAGAAGTTTAAGACCACCCTGGGCAACATAGCCAGACTCTGTTTCTTTAAAAAAAAAAGAAAAGAAAAGAAAAAATTAGCTGGGCATGGTGGCACTGGCCTAAAGTCCTAGCTACCTGGGAGGCTGAGGTGGGAGGATCACTTGAGCCCAGGAGAGTTAGAGGCTACAGTGAGCTATGATCATGCTATGGCACTCAAGCCTAGGTGACAGAGCAAGACCCTATCTCTCAAATTTTAAAAAAACAATTTTTTTGGTCATTACTAATCTAAGCATAATTCAATCAGTTAAATCAGATTCTTGTTTAATGTTATCTTGCTTGCAAATTAAAAAATTTAGTCTTAATTTGAAATATACACTTAATGAATGCCAGGAAGAATAACTCTTTTTGTAAGAATTAGAGCCTTAATTTTTTTCCTTTCCTTTTCTTTTTTTTTTTTAATTACTTACCAGGAGACAGAGAAATTGCGTGCTGAAAATGTATTTTTAAAAGAGAAGAAAAAGAATGAATCATAAAGATTCTGGTCAATTACCTAGCCATCACCTTATTTGGAGATATTTTTCTCTCTTTTGAAAGTAAGACCTACTCTTGCCCACTTAGTGTAGCTGAATTTAAGGACCTTAATTATGAAATGTGTATATGGTTGTGGTGACTCCCAAGCTTCTAATGAGCATTTTGCATCCTTATGTGCCTTGTGACATTCAGGAGTCTTTAATTAAGGGACTACCACCCCATTTCCAGGCTTTAAATCAACTGGAAGAATCTATTGCCTTTTTAAAACTAAAAGCCTGTAGCTAAGGTTTATAGTGGATGTTGGTCAGATCATTTTCTTAGATAATGCCATAATCTCCTTTGATTCTTATAGAAGCTCTAACAATATATGGTGCTTCCAAAACTTGCAGTAGTTTGATGGATGATTTAGTAGTGTGTATGTGAAGCAAACTTGTTAATATAGATTATTTTTGTATTCTTTTAAGTATTCTCATGAGCATATTTTATGACTGTAAATAAGGCCATTTTTTAAATAATAAAATCTTTTAAAAAAATAAACAGCTAAATGAAGTGATTTATATTGTTTATTCACTTGTTCATTCAACATATACTTAAATGAAGACCTGCAAAATGCCAGGTACTAGTCATTCAGTAGACAAAGCAAATAAAAGCTCCTGTCCTCAAGGAACTTCTGTGTGTCAGAACTTAATTCTTTTATTGAGAATAATATTTCATTGTACGGATATGCCACATTATCCATTCACCAGTTAATAGACTTGAGTTGTTTCCAACTTGGGAATATTACGAATAATGCTGCTGTAAATATTTGTGTCTCAGTCTTGGTGTGGACATGTTTTATGTCTCTTGAGTAGATACCTAAGAGCAGAATTGCTAGGTCATCTGGGAAGCATGTGTTAACGTTTTAAGACATTGACTAAGTGTTTTCCACATGTACCATTTAGCTGTGCCATTCTACATTCCCATAAACACTTGTTATTGTCAGGTTTTTTTTTACTACAGCCATCCTATACACCCCTTAGTGGGTGTATAGTATTAATGTCACTTGCATTTTCCTAATGACTAATGCTATTGAACATTTTTCCATATTATGAAATACTACTTAGCAATAAAAAAGGGACAAATTGATATACACTACAACATGGATAAATCTCAAAAAACATGCTAAGTGAATGAAGCCAGACCCAAAGACCACATATTGTATGCTTGCAGTTACATGAAATGTCCAGAAAAGGCAAAATTATACTGACAGAAAGTAAATCATTAGGTGATTGGAGCTGGGCGTGGGCATGGGAGTGGGAATGACTGTAGGCACGAGGGAACTTTTCGAGGTGGTAGAAATGTTTTAAAACTGCTTTGTGGTGATGATCGTACAACTCTACAGATTTACTAAAAACTGAACTGTACATTGAAAATGGGTGAATTTTATGGTTTGTAAATTAGGCCTCTTTTAATACAGCTATAGAAGAAAAGTTATTAAATTAAAGCATAGTTGAACTCTCAAGGAATAACAGTAAATCCCTAAGGGCCAAAAATGAAAAAGGAACTTAAATTTAGTGAAAGGGATGGAGCAGACACTTGAATCTGCCTTGGAAGTAGAAGGTAGAATATTGAAGCTAGTGATAAAACAGCTTAGGTCTTACTGCCTGTATCAGCCTAGGGCTGCCATAAAAAATGATTATAAACTGTGTGGCTTAAAACAAAAATTTATTTTCTCACAGATCTGGAAGCCAGAAGTCCAAAATCAAGCGTCCACAGGGCTACACTTCCTCTGAGAGCTCTAGGGCAGAATATGTTCCATGCCTTTCTCTTAGCTTCTGGTGTTGCCGGCAACCCTTGGTGTTCCTGGCCTGTAGGTGTATCACTCCAGTTTCTGCCTCCAGTGTCACATGGTGTTCTCCCTGTGTCTCTGTCTCTTCTTATAAGGACACTAGTCATACTGGATTAGGGCCCACACTAATGACCTCATCTTAATTTGATTACATCTGCAATCATTTTATTTCCAAATAAGATCACATTCACAGGTTCCAGGGCTTAAGACTTGAACATATCTTTTTAGGGGTCACAATTCAATCCATAACATCACTCATAACAAGGAAAGGAAACAAGGCTGTGGGCCAGCTCAGGACAGAGAGTTAGAACTGAGATTTTTGCAAAAAGCTAGAACCCAAGGTGTGCAGGGATCTTATCTTAGGCATCCAGGTGACTGCTGCCTAGATCTGGGCCTGGCTCAGAGCATGTGCTCATTTAACTGAGCAGAACAAAGAAGAGGCAGAGAAATGGACACAGTAGAAAGAGGAGGGAGGGGGGAGACTGAGGTAGGCTATAGAGAGAAGGCAATTGAAGGCATTCACTCCCCAGGTCACCACAGACCCCACCCATTCCCACTGTCTCACAGCAGGGGCTTCCTACTTTTAAATTCCCTCCCATGCTCCTAAAGGCTCTTAAGTTGTGACTTCTGGCCCTTAAAGGTGATGGGACATTTGAAGATTCTCCCAGAACCAAGGAATCATCTTTTGCTCATAAGCCATCTTTGAGGTTTGTTTCAATTGATTTTTTAAATAAATGTGGGTGGCATATTCCTTCCCCTCCACACTGACCCAGTTCAGGCAGCTAGCTTCCATTGCTGTTAGTAAGTCTGAAGTTTGTTTTTTTAATTAAACCATAGTTTATTCAATCAAACATCTGTAACAAGGACATGAGTGGGTTATAGTATTGGGCACTGTGGCAGGAACAAAGACAAGACGTGTACGGCTTCTCCCTGACAGAGCCTTGTTAGGGAGGCAAGTATGTTGCAAGGCACTTGAGCGCACTGAGGGCAACACTTATTTAGAGCCTCGCTACTTGGTGCAGTTGGTTGACCAGCAGCATTGGCACCATCTGGGAGCCTAATAAGAAACGCAGAATCACAATCTAGCTCCAAACCTAATCAGAACCATTTTAACAAGATCCCTGGGTGATTTGTATGCACAGGAGAGCTGCTGTCTAAGAGGCAGAAATCACTTCCCAGCAGTGTCTGAGGGTGGTGTCTATTCAACCATTATCACCAGAAATCTAGGCCCTCTGTTAGGCACTGGGGACCTGGAGATGAAAGAAAATGTAGTCCCTGTCCTCGAGGAGCTTGCAGGCTAGCAGAGAGACAGATAACCAGAGGAACAACCACAGGACTGGTGTGAAGATAGGAGAGTAGCAGAGACTGCTATACAGAGGAGGTGGCTCTGAGATGCTCAATCTCTAGTGCAGGTAGAGATTTGTTCTAAGAAACTCATTTTACATTCTTCAAAGCATGCAGAGAGTTGATCAATGCAACACCACTTGATTTTCTGTAGGTTCAAAGTAAGAGCTTTCAGAGGGGATCATCTTTGAGCTGGGGTTCACACAGCTGTTTGCTCAGTGGTATGGTGCAGTGAGCTTCTCTGAGCCTCAATTCTTCATCTGCAAAATGGAAGTACCACGTAGGAGTTATTGGAGTTATCCACGCTTTTATTTGAGCCACAAAACCACCCTGTGAGAAACAGGGTGGTGTGGAAGGACTTCCATGAAAGCTTCCTGAATGAGAGATTAAGAGAAATGCTGCTGAACAGTATGTTCACTATGAAATCATTTGTTTTTAAAAATGTCTCATATTATGTAAATTTCTATTTATTATTTATTATTGATTGATTGATTGATTGACAAGGTCTCCCTCTGTTGCCCAGGCTGGAGTGCAGTGGGATCACAGCTCACTACAGCCTTGAACTCCTGGGCTCAAGGGATCCTTCCACCTTAGCCTCCTGAGTAACTGGGACTACAGGCGTGCACCACCATGGCCAGCTAATTTATTATTATTTTTTGTCGAGACAGGGTCTCGCTATGTTACCCAGGCTGGTTTCAAACTCCTAGCCTAAAGGTCAAGTGATCTTCCCACCTCCACCTCCCAAAGTGCTGATTACAGGCCTAAGCCACCATGCCTGCCCTATACCGTGTAAAAATTCTTAAATATTTGTACTATACATAACTAAATATGTGTCAGAAAAAGTACCCTGTTAGCTGATTTTCCTGGAGAGTGGAAGTAGTACTTTATACATTTCAACAACACTTTATTTTCAAGGAAATAGACTTTTTAAATGAAAACATTTTAAGCATATATAAGTGCATAGGAGATAAGAAGTAACGTTAATCTTCAATGGTGTGACTATGGAGGACTTATTTTCTTCTCCTTGCTTATCCATATTTTCTATAATTGTCGTGTGCCCATCTGGGGCTTGTCATTTGTCAGGAGCGCCGGCCTCTGTCTTAGTCTGGAGCCCTCCAGCGCCCTCTGCCGAAGCATCTCTCCATCCTAGCATCTCTCCATTCTGTGCTTCTCAAACTGGAAGGAGCAGGTGAATCCGCTAGAGATCTTGTTAAAATGTAGATTGAAGCTGGGGGCGGTGGACAGCGACTCGAGAGGCCAAGAGTTCGAGGCTAGCCTGAGCAACATAGCGAAAC